>NC_069502.1:1010434563-1010798730 GCF_027579735.1 Bombina bombina
CAGTGTTAGTAGAATCTCTTTCCGACTTCCACGGATGGAGAAAGCAGCTACAGGACCTTGCCGGTGTCTTTGCTCATATAGCCATCTTAATCAAAATAACATCCAGTCCTTTTCACTATTTAATCTGTGGTAAAAAGGATTATTGTAGATTATAGGATACTTTCCCACATATTGCTGGGATGGGTAGTTTCAGCCATCAAATGTTCAGGAACGGCAGAGCACAGAAGAACCTGATGGCCTCTCACTTAGATCACAAGCTTCTAAGGTATTGTGCAAGATCAAGAGATCTAAAAGCTCACATGATAGACGCCTTGTTATATCCATGGAAATTTCACATAGTATACCTGTTCCCTCTGTTTTTCTTCCAAGAGTAATTGTTCGGATCAAATAGGAGTCAGCTTCAGTAATCTTGATTGCTCCAGTCTTGCCCCAGCAAAAAATGGTATACGGCTCTAGTACAGATGTCTTCATCTTCTCTATGGCTTCTTCTTTGAAACACAAACTTGTCTCAACGGCCTTTGCCATCAGGATTTCGAGCCTTTCAGTTTAATGGGTAGAGGTTGTCTTTCCTACCTATATGCTTCCTATTCTTTGCTATATGTTGAACTGAGATGGGAGGTGGGAGGAATTTTTTTTTAGCTCTTATGAGGGTTCTTGACCTCCTCCGAGTAGCAGAAAATATATCCCTCATGTTATGGAGTACTATGGACCATCAACATTCTGAAAGAATTTATCAGGTAAGCATAACTTTTGTTTTATGAATAAATAGAACATATTTTGCTATGCGAAGAATATTGAAATGTGAAATATTAATATTTTCATGTCAAGTTAGCGCACTTGAGAATATGCGATTTTACACAAATGCTCCATTGTTATATCTACTGGTATTTTACACACATTACAGTTTGCACAACATATGTATTTCTCCCTTTACCTTAAAATTTACACAATCACATACTGAGGGGAATCCTAATAGGCATAGGCTTATGATTCCATGATAAACAATTATATTTCGCCAGTTGTATCAATTATTATCTTAAAGGGACAGTATACTATAAATTGTTTTTCCCTTAATGTGTTTCCAATTACTTTTTTACCAGCCTCAGAGTATAAAATGTATAAGATTTGCTTTTTAAGATTTATTTTTGTATATGAATTAGCTGATACTGTGTTTTGAAGCCACAACCTAATAAAATGGGTTGAGCTTGTAGGTATAATCAGATCTCATTACTTTATCACATATACTGTACCTGCTTCTTTATCTTCTATCTGTCCATAAACCAATCACCAATACTTAGAGAGAACAATGGAAAATTAACATTTTATTATCTATCTCTTCTATATCCCACTGGGAGTGTAATTTCTTCTACTGGCTGTGTTAACTCAGCTTGGCCTTAAGGCCAAAAACTTTCAGAATAGGTGGGGATGTCACAAGCTAAATCAACTATTTCAAATACCAATATAAGGGTAATGGAAATACTTGTAAACAATTTAATACACTCCAGCAGGTAGAGTGGATCATTGGGAACAAATTAAAGGGGAGAACATTTTTTAGTAAACTGTCCCTTTAAAGGGATATGAAACCCCCAAAAAATATTTTGTTATTCAGACAGCACATAACATTTAAACAAGTTTGCAATGTACTTCTATTATGAAATTTGCTTTGTTTCCTTGTTATTTTTTGTTGAAGAGATACCTAGGTAGGTGCCTGGAGCATTACAGCAGGAAATAGTGTTGCCATCTAGTGCTCTTGCAATTGGATAATATTCTTGCAAAACAGTTGCCATATAGTGCTCCGGACATGTGCACACTCCTGAGCTTACGTCTCTGTTTTTCAACAAAATATAAAAAAATAAAATTATTATTATTATTGATAATAAAAGTAAATTAGGGAGTTGTTTAAAATTACATGCTCTATCTGAATAATAAATTATTTTTTTTCAAACGGTTTATTGTATATTTAATAGATTCTTCAATCTAGCCCTAAAAAGATTTTTTTTTTCTTTTTGACACATTGTATATACATAGGGCTCCATGTACGAAGCAGCAAGAGCTGCTCTGAGCCTTTGCGGGGCAGGTTCTCACATGCGAGCCTGCTTCCCACAATGTAAGAAGCAGAGTTCATTAGACCGCTGCTTCTTACACCCTACGCCACCTCTCAGGTGGCAAGGGAAAGTCACAGAGAGCTTGCTCGCAATGAGTGTGTGACGATACATATGGGCCAGAGACGAACAGATCCGCTGCCCGTATGTAGCAAAGGTGGTCGGACAGCTTTGCAAGTTGAGAAGGTGCCCACCCCCCTCTTATTACATGGGGCCCTTGATATTTTTTTTAATTTTAATTAGCATTTTGGTGTTTTCTTATGTTTTTATGATTGTTCTATGAGTAAGCACCAGTAATGGGTTCGAAACACGTAAGGTGTGGACTAATAGACCCTGTATTTTTAATATTTTTGTGGAATAGAGTTTAATACTTTTTAATTCATTGTGCAGCAACTAATTATTTTTTTGTTACATTATTGCGGCTTCTGTTCCGCTGTTTAGCTGCTGGCTTCCTGCCTTCATATGGATCTCGTCACTTCCAGCTATTAGAGCCGTGTTTGGATCTGCAGCAGTATTCTTGGTGTGAGCAAATAGATTCTTCAAAAGCTGATGAGAAAAATGTTTTCTGAAATTTTTAGTAATTTTTATTTCATAGTTTATGAAACAATTGTTTGTAAAATGTTATAAATTTTATTATTGTAATATTTATGATAAACTTTTAAATAATTTCCAAGCTGCAGAATAATCTGTAGTTAAAGTTATTAAAAAATCTGAATTAAATAGTAGAGTTTACTGTGATAAGCATTTCTTGGCAAAATATGTATTGTTACTAAGAACTGCAATATTTAAATGATAGTTGGAAAAAAATAATTTAAAATACTTGTTTTTGATTGCCACAAACTTTCTGTTTTTTTTTTACAAGTTAGGATAGCTGACTTGCTATACCAGTACACTGGATGCTATTTTAACAAAGCTGACTTTAACCAGCCTGAGCTGTGCCATCCAATTGTAGCAGGTGACTTTACAGCCAAATGGCTTTTAGAGAACAGCTGACAGAGATTTTTCTGTTTTATCCAACTTCAGATTAGTTGGTATCTAGTTGGTGCTGTCACTTCTGTGAGTAGAGTTCTATAGTTTAGTATATTGAATATATTGAGCAAGATGTTGCAGTACTTTGAAAACCAGAAGCCCTTCTAGAGCCCAGTTTTGTTTGTATTTTTTTAATATTATTGATGTATAGGGGATATTTTGTGAGAATATTGGTATTATATAGACTGAATCTAAGAACACATTTAACAAGTTTAACAATCAGCAAAAAGAAAACAAAAAAACAAACAAAACCTCCCTTTTTAGACCATGGGTATGAATGGAATCTTTGCATTTGAAAAATCAGACATGCACCTGTTACAGCATGTTACTACAAGAAAGAAGATAGTGAAATAATCTACAACCCCAGCACTAAATAAACTCAAGCAACCTTCCAAAGAACCATCATTATCCGTAAAACAAACACCGGAGAAGTTACAAAAAAGTTAATGATTTACAATGAGCAAGTGCAATTTTGAAATGTAATTCTTAAAAAAAAATATTAAATTGGATACATAACCTTATGGTTGGAGAGGGTTTGACCCAGTATAGCAAAGTATGCACACGAAACAGAAGAAAGAAAACAGCATCCAAATGTTAACTAAAAAAGCTATTATATATGGTAAATTAATTAAATGAATTTCAGTTTAAAAGGGAATATATATATATATATATATATATATATATATATATATATATATATATATAGTATATGTCATATCAGTATTTGCACCAATAATTTCTTAATTCATAGTTTCAGGGTGGGATTATTAAAATTACTGATCATTGTCAGAGTAATTTGCAGTTTGAGTCATGAGTGCAAACTACTTTTGTAAAATATTTACTAAGCACTGCAACATTTAAATTAATGCCAAAGTTTGTGAATACGATAATTAACCTCTAAAGTAAAGCTGAAGGCACTTCCCATACCGACTGAGGTATCTCAACAGCACAACTACCCCAATAAGGCTATTTATTAATGGCAATACTAACAAAGAATACTTACGGTTAGATTACGAGTTTTGCGTTACGGTGCGGTACAGCTTTTAACTCTGAAAAATTGCCCATTACTCTGGAATGGCCAGGAACGCATATTACGACTCGTGTTGCTATAGCTGTAGCGTAAACATTTTAGCGTGTAACACAACATCCATTCCGCACTCAAAAAATGACGTTTATGTGTGTGGTTTTCATAGCGCCAGTATTACAGGTTGTGCGTTCAGGCTAAAAAGCTTGCGTTACAGCCTATACTGACACGTTCCATACCTCCATCTGAGAGCAATAGTTATGGATTTTGTGTAACAAAAATGTTTCACAAAACTCATAATTAAAATGTTACAAAGTACACTAGCAAGGATAGAAAAGAAGTACTGGCACTACGATATGATAATAAATAGGACAAAAAAGACCCCCTAGGGGGCTCCGGTGCTGCCCCTTTAAGACTATATATAAGCATAAAAAGAAAAAAGGGAAGGGGCTTAAATAGCACTCATTCCTATTACAGAGATTAATTACGTTAAAACATCAACTTTATTGAGTGAATTTAAGAAAACAGGGAGAAGCCCTTACCCATATACTAGACACCCACACACTATATCAAACCGTGAGTCACTCCCCTGTATTCCTGTCTGATAACGGGAAGTGTCGGCTTCAGGTGACAGGAGTGACCAACACGGTAGAAAAACCAAAAACGTGTTTCGGTAGTTGGACCGGCCTTTCTCAATGTTGAAAAATAATGAACAAACTGAAGCATTGCAAGGTGCTGCCTTTTAAACCCTAATTATCGCTACTTGAGCCAATCAGAGTGCAGTCTATTTAACACATCTCCTCTAAGACCAATAAGTGTTGTATCATCTTGCTTGCATGGGCGTGTGTTATTGATTACCGATTGGAGCGTATAATACTAGGGGGTAGCAGCTATTGCTAATTGAATTATGTGAAAGGGGCTTAAATATGAGTTATAAAGCCTTTGACTTTCTATATTGTGTAGCGGTTGAATACGTGTGGGGAATGGTGACAAAAATGTCAGTGGACGTATTACTATCATAGAGTGCAATACGTATGAACCTACTCCAGAGTCTTAGTTTATACCCCTAGCAATCATTTCACTATGGGGCTGGTTCAATCAGTGTACACATCTCCTAGTAATACACTATGTGGGCAAGTTTACCATAAAATGAACGAGTATGCATATTAACCCATTCGTAGCAACAGCTGTAAGTTTATGTTGAGAGGTGATATATGTGAAGATATAGGGAAGACTGTCAGGGTATCTGTCAGTAACATTAAATAAACTACAGATGTATCATAAAATCTAATTTTTCATTTTTAGCTAAAACCTAATTTGATGTGAATTGGTCTCATAACAGACCAGCCCCAACCCCCCTTCTTCTTGGTTACATAGGATGCATCGCAGGCCTTTGTTCCAAATTCATCAAAATAATTATTTTCATAGTTATCTTAGAAAGAACAAAAGGTTTAAACCTTTGTATAAGATAAGGCCAGTGGGCCACTTTAAAGTAAATATTAGCATTTTGGAACCCTCAGATGTGTAGGCCCATATATGGAGTTTCCTTCCCAAAATGTATAATAGATTTACAGACCCCCCTCACTGCTCAATATAGAGAGAGCCTAAATGTCTGTAAAAACCCCTTTGGTGGAAGACATGCATCACTAAAGCCAGGAATACAGTAATTAGCACAGAAATGTTATTTGCCCCTAAAACTCAGATACACATCTGTACTAGCTGAGCAGAAACACATATTGTATTGTAACTGAAATTCATTTTTAAAATACAAACTTGTATAATTTTCAATCTTGTATAAAGATATATATGTCCATGGATCTGAGAAATGCATTTCAGGTTGGTAATAAATTTAAGAAATAACATATTCTTATATTTTTCAGGCATCTAATAAGTACATATATAATTGGTGTTTTAAATAAAATCATATGTTTTATACACTCAGCAAGAGATATACAGATATGAAATATTTATATGGGATAGTATAATAATAATTTTTTATTGAAGTCATAAAAAAATGTAACATAAAATATTCGTCCAAAAACGAAAATGACAGAGATAAGATATACATTGCTATTACCAAGATATTGCCAAATATAAAAAAATAAATAAAAAAAATGCAGATTGTATCTTCCTATTACATTTTTGTAGACTTAAAAAGTAACTTGTATAGGCAGTTATTATCAAGATAATGAAACCGTGTTTGGCTACGTAAATAGAGAAGCAATGAAGACTACTAGGTAAATTAAACATGTAGAAGTGACATCTTCGATCAGGTGTTTGCGATAAATTTGGACCATCCAGAATGGGACTTCAGTTTATATTATAATATACAATAAATGTACCCTGCATTGTTAGAGAAGGTATATTTGGGTCTAACTAATCTAGTGAAATTGGAATGCGGGGGTTGGCTTTGGTCATGGTCACTTCTGGACCATAGTAAGTAGAGAAGGGAAGAGAATTCAGCGAGCAAGAGCTGCTCATGTTGGAGGGAAAGTGGGGGGAGGAGCGAAGCCTTCCAGAATGATGAAATATAAAATGAGAAGAATGAGGGAGGGGAATGTGATATGTATGTATAAATATATATATATATATATATATATATATATATATATATAGAGGGGAGGAATTTCTGAGGAAAGGTGACTATTGTGGAGGAGAAACCCCATGTGTTATTTAACCTGATTCCTCACCAAATGTAATCAGTAATAAAACTTCAGACCGAGTAGATGTATTGTAAATAATTTTATGCTAAGATAGGCTGGATCTCAGAAGTAGTAATCCCAGAGTTAGATTTACGACCATTTAGGGCGTGGGATTTATCCAAGTGAGACGGATATTTTCATATGGAGGAGCCAACTCCTAGTACTAGTGTTCACCATGTAGGATGTGGTAAGTAGCTGACTACGTATTATATGCCGCTGTGAGATTATTGTATCAGGGCAATTAGAATGTTTCTCCATGACTTCATACAGCAGGGGCTCTGTAAGAGAGGAATCTTTCTGAGGATTTAAAGTTAACACATTGTCAGTCATTCTATACTTAGATTTGTTAGGTCTCAGGACTGAAAATCATATAATCAGGGAGACTGATAATTGGAATATAATAAATATCTATATACAAGACACATAAGTAGACTAGATCAGTAATGCAATAAGTACCCCCTAGACAGTTGTTCTACAAAACACATATAGTGAGTTAGTACCCTGATGCAAATTGACAAAGTAGTCCCATAAGGTTATGACCTAAAATGCTCTATTATGGTAAATGTGGTAACTGAGAACAAGTGAAAGTATTCAGAAATGTGCTCAAGGTATCCTGTATAGACAAGTCCCATCTGAGTGAGAACATTTGACATATAGGCAAATTAGCCACCTCCAATAACATTTATAGTAAAATACATAGTAGATGTGGAGTATAGGTAGAAGGTCTGTATTAAATCTTGTCTAAAAAATATTTGGTGATAAGACACAGAGGAGTGGGTGTTAGTGTCTAATATAACTATATCAACAGTAGTGTAGTAAGAACCCTAAGGATAGAGGCAGGCACTAACTAAGGAAAGATAATATTAACAGAACATTCAAAGATAATGAAAACAGGTTCATATGTAGTAAAAAGTTAACCTATGAGTTGATGGGATCTATCTGGAGACTACATACCCATCTACTGAAACAGAAATATATCCCATAGGGGTACCAAAGTACCAAAGGAAATATTTTAATGCACATTGCAGCAAGAGTAAAATTTTCAGGTGGGATGAGAAACTGCTCCATGGTTCCCAAAATGTCACTCTTGGACCCAACCGGACTCGGGATATAGAAGGGAGATTAAGAAATGCAACGGTTTCACCTGTACCTCAGGACTGAGTGAAATAATGGTATCTGATAAATTTAGCTATGATAAAGTGTATAGGCTAGTGTAGGGGATATGGCTCTTGGGTCTTGGCACATATATATATATGAGTGGTCAGCTTCTGTTGTAAATATGGTAGAGACCAGCATGAGTTAGCAAGGATTATACCTATGACAACTAGTCATGGATACCAGAATGTCATCTGCTCAATTGGAAACAAACTCATACCAGCTTTTAATATATATAGAGAAATATGTCTAAACATCTAGGGCGCTAGCAATTCAAGTGAGCTTGATTAAAGTAGTCTGTTTGACTAATTATAGAGCAAAATAACATAACTTAGGCTCATGAAAAATATTGGCTAAAATTAGGAATTGAATCCTTTAAAATGATAGTGGGTATCTGTGTTCTGGTTAGGGCTGCACATAATGTAATGTGTCCTACTAGATGTAGGAGCATGCAATCTTTAGTTAGAATAAGTTGTGGCTATAATATTTACAATACTCCTTTCCCCATGCATCCATATCAAGGATAGACTCTTAAAGCTCCTAATAAAAATAAAATAGGGTGTATCTGGGCAAAAAAAAAAAAGAACATACAATTCCTGGGATAAATTGGGATTAGAGCATGACTCATGGTCAAAAAAGGTGGTTTAATCTACCATATGTGTGGTGTTAGGATGAGTGGTTAACATTAGTAACTTAAGAAAATCAGACAGCACATTATACTAAAACAATAGATAAACAATGACAGACTTATAAACTAGCATGCATGACTTCTACAATGTACACTAATAATGCATGTAGGAATGGCTGAGTTCTTTATCCGACTCCCGTTACAAGCAGACCTGAGAAGGGAACAGTGTAACCCAAATCCCATATTGAAAAAGTTAGGACTGTAAAGGCCCTCAGCCATCTGGGACTGAAGACTTCTTGAATCTGTGGTTCAGATACAAACATATTATGGGGCAGCGCAATGAGTGACCACTTTTTATCTCTAGGCGTCGACTCATCGATCTGTGGAATCAGAGTGGCTGAAGATTCTGATAGAAGATTCGGACTGCTGGTCTCACTGTGCCCGGAGATCGTCTTCTGCATGAAGAAGTGAGCTGTGACCCTCTGCATCATAGTTGTAGCCTCTTGCCCCACTACGATTGAGCGCCTCGCAGCAAGGTCCAGGACGCTCACAGAAACCTCTGAATCAGCAGTAAGATGACCATCTTCTGCCTCCGCATAACTGAATCTCAATTCTTTGGTTTTTCCCTTGTCAGTGACTAGTGTAGGGCAGTCCATAGATTCGGGAATATCTAAACTGTTTGAAGCGGATATCCCGTTTCACAAGAGGGACATTTGGTGGAGTAGGTTGTTGAAGCAGTGATCCATGGAAGCCTCCAAGGCTTTGAGTGCTGCTTTAATTTGCGCCTCCATGTTGCACTAGTGCGATATAACTACTCTTTATTTCCCAGTGATATAAGAGGATCTGAGCGCAGGGTATCCTACAGAGCTTCCAGGTGTCTGGAGCATAGGGTCTAGATCAAGTGTCAGCCAGTCAGGAACCACTCAATCCAAGTTCAAGATGTACTTCTTATTGAGTTGTATGCGCCTGTAGCTTGTCAGATGTATCTTCTAGACGATTACAATCTCCAATCTGTTAAGTCTCATGTAGGTGATTGATACAAAGATCGGCATGCACTCACTATTTCTTTCATGCGGTTGCGGGATGTACTTGCGGAGTCTCTACTTAGGTCCTGGGCTGCTACCTCAGTATAACTCTGAACTCGTTAGGCCATCGCGATTTGAGTTTGGGATAGTTTCCCTGCTGTATGTTAGGTGGTAGGAGGCAAATCAGCCTGCTGTGTGTGTGGAGGCTGAGCATTCCCTTTTGTCGTGGCAGGTACTCGGTGTGAGTAATGGCGCGTGGAGAAATTGCACAGCTAAGCGAGCGGCCTACTCGAAATCACTGAAGTTGTCTGTCACGTCTGATCCTTCCCATGCTGGTATTGTTCAATTCACCTGTGTTTCATGTGGTGAGTTGCAGTGTTTGGGTCTGTTTTCAGGTCCTCTATCGTGAGTTATTTGCCTTAGATAGTGCCCAACGAGCAGGAGCAAAAAACTATGTGGCCACGATGTTTGCTGGTCGGCTCCGCCCTCCTGACTGTTCTATATTTTTAATATTTTAAACAAAGGTATTCTAAGATTATAGTCAGATTGCAGCTATATACATATATTTTAGGATTTACCTTATTGTAGATAAATAAGAATTTATTTCAGCTCAGATAAATTGGCTGTTTGAGTTATATAGAATAATTTGTGGGCTTAGTAGCTTAATATAATATTTGTATGGAAGTTAACAATCCATACCTTGTTATCTCATTGTGGTATTTTAATGCAACTCTGATTTGGGAGATTATTGTGAATAAGGTAATTTGTAAAGGTATATTTTTATGATCTTGGTATAGAATATTGTAACAGTTTAAGCTTGTATATTTTGATTCATAATCTGGTTTCTATAAATATATTTCAATGTGTCTATAAATTTAACTTATCGTAAGGAATTTAGGAATAAATATTGATTTTAATTGTTTCGTATATGCATTTTAATTGGTGGTTAATTTAAAGAATAATGATTAAATAAATTGTATTATAACCTTAGTATATACTGACATATTATCTGGAGGCACCGCAGTAGACAGTTTTAAATTTATCACATTGATATAATATATTTGTAGTAAATAGAAATTATTTTTTAAAAAAAAGAGAGAATTTATTTTTTGTGAAAAATTTATATAAAAAAAATTATTGATTTTTTTGTGATTAAATATTTCAAAATTAATATTAATATCTTAACATATTAAATTATTTTTGGATAAATTGATAAAAAAAAATTAAAACATTTTTTTGTTCATATTTCAAAATTATTGATTTTTTTTGAAAAATTGATTAAAGAAAATTAATTTTTCAGATTTCAAAATTAATATTAATATTTTTGAAAATATATATATTTTTTTTTCTCTTCTTATTGGTCAAAATTGTATTAGCGTTTTAATTTAACCAAATACTAAGCCAATATAATAATGTCTGTTACCAGAAGTGAATCAAATGAATCTCTACATAGTGTTGAAATATGTTCCGCAAAATCGCCCGTTAGTCAGGCAGAAACGCTTAAAACAGAAGCCATTACTTACGTTAAAAATAGATTACGTATTAAGGGAGAATTTGGCCCTTAAATTAAGATGCTGAAGACTAAGGCCAAAAATATTGCAAATAATATATGGTGTGGCGAAAGCGAAATATTTCAAGGGCTGTTAAATTGGGCCAACCTCTAAAGCGGGGGAAACGTGACGAAATAATTTTCAAAACTTGGGGTCTACTACTCTATATGAACGATGAAATGTACAATTAAATTGAAGTACAAAATTCACAATTTGAGCAACTGAGGGGTGAAAACTATTCATTGAGGTTAGATGAGGAAGAGGCAGAACGAGTCCAGGATAAAATTGATGAGTTTGCCCAAAACATGGCCACCTTACAAAAATATAACCAAAGTTTAGTAGCTCAGATAGAAGATTTGCATAAGGAACTCGCACAAAGCCAAAGATCGTTAAGTGGTTTAAAAAGGCTGTATCATCATAATGAAAACCCCTCTGTTAGCAATGAGGATAATGCAGATAATTTTAACTCCCTTAAGGAATACATCAGAAATGAACTGCAGAAATTTAGGGAAGAATTTAAACAAAGGACCCCTATTGGGTCAGAAATACGCTTACCGAATAGACAGTCACCTCATGTTATAAATTCAGGGAAATGCTATACCTTTGATAAGGAGGGGTGGGTATCTCTAGTAGTGAGTCAGAGGGTGGAGCTAGCTACCCACATAGCCCACGTAGTACTAATGTACATAGGGATCTCGCCATAGTAAATATAGGGCAGATAGTGGGTGCTCCAGCCCCCAAAATAAGGCCCCTAGGAAAGCCCTAGATACGTCTAAGAAGGTATATGATACCCCTAAAATAATTACTTTCTTAAAGGATGCAGTACATAAATTATCCAAAAACTGAACCACTTCTATAATTGACCATTTAGAGACCTATGAAAATGCTTTATCCATAATGAATGTCACTAGTGAGCAGTCAAAAATAGTTTTTTTTGCCCTGGGTATTTGAGGGTAAACATCACAAATTCTTTGCTTCACTAAAGGATAGGAATATTAACGCAAATTCAGTGCAAAAAAGAAATTGGGAAATATAGCACCAAAACCACAGCGAAAATAGCTGTATACGATTTAAAATGTGGCGCAAATCAAAGCCCTATAGAATTCCTTTCTGTACTGAAAAGTGCATACACTATGGCTGAAGACTACCCCATATTTGAAAGCTCAGAATTTGTAAATTTATTTTTTGAAGCATTGCCCGCACACATCAAAATTAATTTAGCTAGAGATTTTGATGAGCACTGCTCATTGGACTGGCTAATCAAAGAGAGTACAAAGTTATACTCTATTCAGCAGTCCGGTAAACAGGGGGTTAAAAGGGAACCAAAACCCAGTCCAAAAATTGTGGCAGAAACTAGGGTGTAACCTAGCCCCCTCAATTTGGAGTCTAACAAGAAAACTTATAGGGAAGTGGCCCGAGAAAAAAGACCATCCCCACAAAGTTTTAACTCTGCCCCTCCCCCAACACGGGCTGAGGCACAGACAGAATATACTCAAAATAGGGGGCATACCCAGGTAAATAATTATTCCCAAAGAGATGAAAACCCACAAGGTTATCGGTATCCCCATAAAAGTAAATACCAAAAGTAACGAAAATACTTTCAGGGTAACCAGACACCCCAAGTAAATAGTGCTCGCCAAGACATTAACGCTGAACAAGTTGGACCCCAAAGACAACCACGTCAAAATAGGCTATGATTCTGAGGGATCCCAAGGGTCCAAGAATCAATACCCTTGGATATAAAAAAAATCAGTCCATGGGTAAAAATAGCTTGTCCATTCAAGTGGGCCAACTCAGTACGCAAGTTAGTCAATTATGTACACTATTTACTAATATGAGTCAAGCTTTGACGGCTCTGAACCCTAATAATAATTTTTTAGGGGTACAGCCAGTGGCCAGCAGTGGGCCACAGGCACAGTCATAAATACTGTAGTATCACCTGAGAGATAGGGGAGAGATATACCAAATAAAATGATAAATGTAAATAATGGTACTAATTATGTTCTCTCCCTACAGACCGTAAACGGACGATTTAGCAGTGATGACAAGCAACCTCAGCCTAAAAGCTCTAACAAATCTCTTCTTTTGTAGTATTCTCTTAAACTTATTTCCACAGATGCAGTACACAGGAACCCTGTTGATCTTATTACAAAGGGAAGGACTGGTAAGAATGAGAGTTCTTCTGCATCAGGTAACATGGCGGTTTCAGGTAACTTGTGGCGAAGTCCACAGATGTGTAATCATGCCAATTTTATGTGTGAAATGGTAGAAACTGTAGGGAGATATTATGTATTAGCTGAGCTCCAGGATTCAGTCTCCAACCCTATTATGGGATTAATTGATACTGGATCTCAGGCAACTATTTTATCCCACAGGTACTACACACAGCTAAATGAGCTAACACCCCGCAAACCTAAGATAAAATAATTTAATGGTTCACTAATAGAAGTTGGGGTGACTCTCTCAAAGTCTACGGTACGGTATGGTTAAAACTAAGGCTGGGGAACAGGGTAATAAGACACCCTGTCATTATAGTGGATCTGCCAACTGATCGTTTAATTATTGGTAGTGATCTCCTGAAACGATTAAGCACCATAATTGATCGCATAAATAATGTAATTTGGTCCCAAGTAAAAAGGCCTATTAATTATGAGTGGTCCGGTATATCTTGCACACAACATAACTGTCACGTGGTGGAAGAGAATCCAGATGCTGTGGAGATTCATTTCTGGAATTACTCTATACCTGAAATCACTATCCTACAAATAGATGATCAGACTCCTTTAAGTGGCTCTGATTGTAATACTTTTAAAATTTCACCTGGAAAGATTGCAAATATTTCCTTAGACAGCGATGTATTAACCATATCTCTCCACAAGGGGGATCCTAAAATCCCTAAAGGAGGAGGCCACTCTCAATACCTCACAGGAATTGAGAAAGTTAAGGATGATCTATTTATCCCTATGCAAGTGCATGACCTTGGTAAAACCAAATATGCTAAATTGAATGTAAAACAGGAAGCTAGCTACATAAGCGAAAGCTTATTAGCGCAGATAGCTGAACCTTAAGTGATTAAATATCTTTCTCCCCAAGACCACTGTGTCCACGGCCTGGATGACAGGTCTGAAAGCTATAATGTCACAGCTAAATGTTTATTAACTATCTCCATAGGTAATAAATCAGTGAAGCACCTGTTTTTAGTTTTAAATACTCCCCATAATCAAATATACATTGGCAATGATCTCTTACATAGATATGCCATATAAATAGATTTGATTAACTCCTGTCTTTGGAGCAGGTTAAAGGGGGACCCTGAAGTATTTCAGTATGAAAATGCGGCCCTGAAATCAAACCAGCAATTGCAATATGCTGTAAATATGCAGGTGTCTAACGATGTTGTAATCCCTGCTGGGGCTGATAAATTCCTCTTATCCTTACAGGTAAAAAGAGGTCAGAAATTAAAAACTTCTGAAACACTAATTTGCCTCTCCCATAGAATGCAAAATCTGAGTATAACAATGACCCATACTCCTATGGTAAATATTGGAATTATTCCAATAAATGTTATTGTGCATAACATGACCCCACAGGATATCACCTTTTACAAGGGAACTACCATAGGATATGCGCTGGAATCAAGTTATTACACTTTTGGATTCCAGAATAATGTAATTGGGTTAATACCTGAAGGATACTTAACTGAAGAACAATTAATAGAACAATCTTTTGCATCTATGCCAGAGGGACTATTTACAATTCAGTCTATTTATCCCTTCAGCTCAGAGGAAGGCATCTGTAAAATCGAAGAAGCCTCTCTAGTATTTGATCAGCCAATCAAAGATCAAGAATATCCCAATACCCAGAGTCATGGGGACAATGTAAATTATAATCAAGGGGATCTTACCTCTAGGGTGGAAGAAGCCTATGAGATAGGACAGGCTGAAATCTTTCCAGGTTTTCAGCAAATAGTCAAAGAGCAAATCTCCTTAGCTAATGGCTGTTACAGTGATGATGAACGCCGACAGCTACGAGACTCGTATGACTGTGGGAATACAGTCTTGCACATTGCAAGAATCCAAACAGATCCCAATGCACCACCTGTCTTTGTTAAACAATACAGAATTCCTTTAGCCTCATATGATTCTCTTGTAGAAATCATAAGGAACTTGGAAGAAAGAGGTATTATCAGACAGGTGCATAGCTCTTATAACAATCCTATTCTAGGTGTTCTTAAGCACAATGGACAATGGTGTTTGTATGCTGACTTAAGACAGCTAAATAAAAGAATGTACATGTCTTGCTGGCCTGTGCCATACATTGACCAGTGTCTAGCGCAGATGCAGGGATCTAAAATATTCACTGTCATTGACTGTGCACAGGGATATTGGACCATAAAGGTACATGAGGAGGACCAGTATAAGCTTGCGTTCTCATTCCAAAAGGTCCAGTATGAATTCCAGAGACTCCCATTTGGATACATAAATTCACGACATGAATTTGCTGTATTCATGCATAAGGCTATGCCTGATGCACTGGAAAGGGGGACCTTATCTTATGTTGATGATGTTTTAATCAAAAGCACAGACTTTGAAAAACACATCACAGAGCTTAAACACGTCCTCAGCCAACTTAAAAGGGCAGGTGTCAAATTATCCCTACAAAAATCTCAATGGTGCCGCTCTCATGTAAACTTCTTGGGACACGATTACTTCTGAAGGGTTAAATCCTCAGGAGAAAAAGGTGGAAGCTATAATAAATTATAAGAACCCAACTAACTTAAAGGAATTGAGATCATTCCTGGGTATGACAAATTATTCTCGCAAATTTATTGATAATTATGCAGAATTAGCTAAACCACTGCTACTTCTTCTAAAGACGGATGTGAAATGGCACTGGAGTGAGACTCGAGAGACAGCCATCAAGGAGCTGAAGAGAAAACTCACTCAAGCACCTTGCTTAGCGTACCCTGAAGGTGGTAAACCTTTCTACTTAGAAACAGGTTACACAGATATAAGCATAAATAAATAAAAGTTAGTGATTGAGAAAAAGCCCTCTTATCTACTGTATGGGCTCTACAAAATTTCCGCAGCTATATACAGGGCTAGAAAATTATTGTAGAAACGGCCCACCAGCCTTTGCTATATTCGCAAAGAGAGAATAAGAGATGGAAATTTGTCTAATAGCCGCATAACAGCTTGGACTCTTTCCTTACAAGGCTGGCATTTAGAAATTCGCTATAAGCAAAACAAAAAGAATCCAGTCGCACAGGGACTTGATGAGCTCCATGACTGTACTGCTAAGGATAATGGGGAAAAGTTATTAGAAGATGATTTCCTGGAGGAACAATTGCTTTCCCCATATAAAATATACAATGAGGACCAGTGTCAAACATTACCTTTGGTGCTGCTGTAACGCTGTGTCTTATGTGTTTACTTGGTTCCCACTTTCAGAATCATGCTCAATATCTTCATATTCCTTTTTTCTACCTTTTGTCTCTACAACAAACTACATTACTCAGTTACTCCTTCTCCCTCTCCACCTGCACTGTTCATTAGCCCATCTCTTTTATACTCACCTTACTTTTGTACTCATGAACTCTACTTATTCCTAAATACTCTCTCTCCCCCTTCACTTCAGTTAAACAACAGTCTCATTACTGCAAATCTGCTTCTCATCTCATGTCACTCTCCCTCTTGCTCATACTAGCTGCTGGCGACATTTCCCCTAATCCTGGTCCCTCACAACCTCCTAACCTTTCACATCCTTGTGTGCCTTTCAATGGACTTCATAAACTAAACTCTGGTAACCTTAATTGCATTCCTCTTACATCTAAAAACCCCTCCCCCTTCACTTGTGCACTCTGGAACTCTCGCTCCGTTTGCAACAAGCTCACTTCTATCCATGATCTCTTTATCTCCCACTCTCTTAACCTTCTGGCTCTTACAGAAACCTGTCTCTCTACTTCAGACACAGCATCCACTGCTGCACTGTCACATGGGGGTCTCCATTTCAGCCACACTCCTAGGTCTGGCAATAGACAAGGAAGTGGTGTCTGTATTTTACTTTCCTCTCGTTGCACCTTCCAACAAATACAGCCCTTCTCTTCACTCACATTTTCTTCATTTGAAGCACACATGATTCGGCTATTCTCTCCCCTCTCTATACGTGTTGCAGTCATATACCGCCCCCCTGGCTCCCCAACTCAATTTTTAGATCACTTTGCTGCCTGGCTTCCTTATTTCCTTTCCTCAGACACCCCTGCCCTCATTCTTGGCGACTTCAACATCCCCCTCAACAATCCCACTGCCTCATCTGCTAAACAACTTCTGCAACTCACTTCCTCTTTCGGTCTGTCACAATGGACTGATTCTCCCACTCACAAAGACGGTCACTTCCTTGACCTGATCTTTAGCTATCGATGCACTCTCTCAAACTTCTCAAACTCCCCTTTTCCTCTTTCTGACCACCATCTCCTTACCTGCAACATGTCATCCCTTCCTACAACTCTCCCACCTTCTACTCCTCAAACCAAACTTCACAGAAGCATTAGGTCTTTAGATCAGCAACAACTTGCTAATTCCCTTCAACCGCTCCTCTCATCCTTCTCCTCCTTTTCCTGCCCTGAACAATCTATCCGCCACTATAATTCCACCCTTATATCCGTCCTTGACAATCTTGCCCCTCTTACCACTGCTAGGAAATCACACACTCATCCCCAGCCCTGGCATACTCCTCTGACAGGGTACCTACGCAGATGTTCCCGTACTGCTGAACGGCATTGGAGAAAATCACGGAGTCCAGCTGATTTTCTTCATTACAAATTCATCTTGAACTCCTACTACTCTGCCCTTAATCTCCACAAGCAACACTACTTCTCTACTCTTATCTCTAATCTTTCTTCAAACCCAAAACGTCTGTTCTCCACTTTCAATACTCTCCTCCGCTCTCCTCCACTTCCTAATACAACTTCTCTGTCAGCTCAAGACTTTGCCAGTTACTTCATTAACAAAATTGATTCCATCAGACATGAAATCATTTCTCAACACAATTCCATTCTCTCCCACCCTCAAATACTCTCACTCAACCACAACCCTCATAACCTGAAACTTAGTTCATTCTCCCCTGTTACTGAGGACGAAGTTTCAGCACTTATACTGCGCTCTCACCTCACTACCTGTCCCCTTGACCCTATCCCCTCACAGCTGCTCCCCTCTCTCTCTGCTACCCTTACCCCTATACTAACACACATTTTCAACCTCTCCCTCAGCACTGGTACATTTCCCTCATCAATGAAACATGCACTAGTCACACCTATCCTCAAAAAAACCTTCCCTTGATCCTACCTCCCCATCCAACTACCCCCCAATTTCCCTCCTCCCTCTTGCTTCAAAGCTTCTCGAAAAACTAGTATATGCACGCCTATCCCATTTCCTTACGTTAAACTCCCTTCTTGACCCGCTGCAATCTGGATTTCGTCCCTATCACTCCACAGAGACAGCTATTGTTAAGGTCACCAATGACCTACTTACAGCTAAATCAAAAGGCCACTTCTCTCTGCTTATCCTCCTTGATCTGTCCGCAGCCTTTGACACTGTCGACCACCCTCTTTTGCTCCAAACCCTCCAATCCTTCGGCATCTGTGACACAGCCCTTTCGTGGCTCTCTTCCTACCTGTCAAACCGTACCTTCAGTGTAGCCTTTTCTGGGGCCTCCTCTGCCCCGTCACCACTTTCTGTCAGAGTACCGCAAGGCTCTGTCCTCGGTCCCCTTCTCTTCTCAATCTATACGTCATCACTAGGTTCCCTAATTAAGTCCCACGGTTTCCAATATCATTTGTATGCCGATGACACCCAAATCTACTTCTCTGCACCAGAACTATCTCCTTCCTTGCTAACCCGTGTCACTAACTGTCTTTCTCACATCTCTTCCTGGATGTCCTCTCACTACCTCAAGCTAAATCTCTCCAAAACTGAGCTCCTCATTTTCCCCCCTTCTTCCAAAATCTCCACCCCCAATATCTCTATAACTGTCGACAACTCCGTCATTACCCCTACCCTGCATGCCCGATGTCTCGGGGTCACATTTGACTCAGATCTTTCCTTCACTCCTCACATTCAGTCCTTGGCTACAGCCTGCCGCTTCCACCTTAAAAACATCTCTAAAATTAGACACTTCATTACACAAGACACAACTAAGATTTTAATCCACTCTCTCATTCTCTCCCGCCTTGATTACTGCAACTCTGTCCTCTCTGGTCTCCCCACCTGCCGCCTAGCTCCTTTACAATCCATAATGAATGCCTGTGCCAGACTCATCTTCCTTACATGTCGCTCTTCATCTGCTGTGCCTCTCTGCCATTCCCTTCACTGGCTTCCTCTTGCCTCTAGGATCAAACACAAAACTCTCACTCTTACATACAAAGCCCTCAACTGCACTGCTCCCCCCTACATCTCATACCTTGTCTCCAGATACTCTCCCTCCCGTCCCCTTCGCTCTGCTCATGACCTCCTACTCTCCTCCTCTCTTGTCACCTCATCACACTCCCATTTACAGGACTTCTCCAGACTGGCTCCCATCTTGTGGAACTCTCTGCCTCGCTCCACAAGACTCTCTTCTAGTTTTAAAAGCTTCAAGTGCTCCCTAAAGACTCTACTGTTCAGGGACGCATACAACCTACGCTAACCTTTCCTAATACCAGTTCCTCTCCCCCACTGCAATCCCCTGAACCCTCTTAGCATGTAAGCCTAAAAGTCCAGCTGTTTGTAGATCACCTTCTTAAGAGCTGACTACAACAGTGCAACTCTTGGCAGGGCCCTCTACCCTATAATTGTTTTGTTGTACTCCCCCTTTGTTTATAGCGCTGCGGAATCTGTTGGCGCTCTACAAATAACCGATAATAATAATAATATATGTCGACGGTTGTTCTTACCATGCCACTATTGATAATGAGCGCAGATTAGTCGCCGGCATCGGTATAACTCGGGCAAATGGATTCCCAAATATTTCTGTAGGTTTCAACATTGGACCAAGATCCAGTCAAGTTGCAGAACTAACTGCTGTTCTAAAAGTCATTGCGATGGCTATTGAACACGGTATTCATGAATTTATGATTATTTTATTATTATTATTATTATTATCGGTTATTTGTATAGCGCCAACAGATTCCGCAGTGATCATTAATGCAGAAAACTAACAACAAACCAGTCAAACATGGCAATTTGTTCTGCAAGATTGATAATCTAGTGGTGTCCAATGATTTAACCATACACTGGAAAAAGACCAAGGGTCATTCCAGGGTTCTAGGTCCTGATAAGGAAGGCAATGATCTTGCAGATTCATTAGCCAAACAAGGAGCCATAACTGGAGAACTCCTTAATATCGACCACTTAATGGGTGCAATTCAAGTAGAAGCCATTACCAGAAACCAGGCTAAACAACAGAGTGAGCCTAACCTGGTACAATGGAGTCAGGATTCTCCTAGTGAGGACCTGATCACTAGTCAAAAAGAAGACCCCATTGTAGGCATCTTCCATAAACACATAGAAGATCCTGAAAGCAACCCTATCTCAAAAAAGGATGGTATTGGCAAGGAAGATCTTAGAATCTTAATGAAATCTAGATCACAATTCAAGTTACAGGATGGTTTGTTAATTAGAACCTCCGAAACTGGCATCCAGCAATGGGTGGTACCCACCAAGTTCAGAGGTCTCATGCTTCAACATGCCCATGATGCTCCCACATCTGGCCATCGTGGTGCCAAATTAACGTATTAAAATATATCATAACTACGCCTTTTGGCCACATATGTTGAAGGATGTTCAAACCTATTGTCAAGGTTGTTTAATCTGTCCACAGTTCTAGCCCACTGCGCCAACACTCAGGCCTAGATTTGGAGTTCGGCGTTAGCCGTGAAAACCAGCGTTAGAGGCTCCTAACGCGGGTTTCTTACGTACTCCGGTATTTAGAGTTCAGTTACCGACACTCAAAAAAAACCTAACGCTCACATTTCTACCGACACCTCAGACCCAGTAGTAAACATATACCGACAAAAAAAACATCCACGAATCAAATAAAAAATATTACACAAACTACACTTACAGTCATACAAACACTACACTATGTTTATTTTTCATATTTAATAATTTTTCTGCAAAATACAAAGGATTAAAGTTGACTTACATTGACACACGGGAAAAGACCCTCATATACCTACATCTAACTAATAACATTATCACAAACATACACTCATCGATGCATACAAACAATATACACCACATGACATACATAAAATATTTATTTATTACAAAAAGAACACGATTTAGTTACTTTTTCACAAAAGCTCATGACGTCACTCACTTTACGATGAAAACCAGTATTAGAAAAAAAAAATGACCAATTTTCAGAGCCTCCATTGACTTCTATTGGGAAGACGTGCTCGTGCACGCGAAACCCTCATTTCCCTAACGCACGCAAATAGCGTAGACAGAAAAACTCCAAATACCAGCGCTAGAAAAGACATGATTTCATGCGTTAGACCCAGCTATGATAAATAGATCAAGAAATGACTATTTCCCTATGGTGGATTTATGGATTTTACTGTTTGAATATTCACAACACCATTAAATTCTTTCAGAATTTTATATTACATCAAATACAATTCAACATCACTAGTAACAACATTTTTGTTTTAAAAATATTACATTTAAACGGACACAAAAATAATGTCAACTTTTCAGGATTCACAAACACTACACAATGGGAAACAATTCTCATTTACCTTTATTATTGCATTTCAGTTATTCAACTCATATGCTTGCAGCAACAGCATATCTACATAGGCTTAACACATGATCACTCATGGATGCACATACATTACTTTTAACATTCACTCATACATGTGCATTCAAATGATGGGGGAAAAACACATTACATTCTCTAGAGGAATCACAAAACACAACATATGGATTTTACTGTACTTTTAACATCATGATTCCATCACCAGAAACCATTAGGAATTACGTACAACAAGAACATCAGTACACCAGATTACAGATGTCACTTTATGGGAAGGAACAACAATTCCAGACCGCTATATACAAGTCAGCATATGTGGGACACAATCACAATATATACGTACATGTACATAACACGCATCACCCATCACGCAACCACAAAGCACACATTTAGATTTTATTCAGCACACAATAACATTGTAGTCAAATACAACAACACAATGAGGATTTCTGAACTACATAGGCAGGGTAATAATATCATGACGTCATTAGAAGATTCAACCATACACATCACAGATTCACCACTGTACCGCCCCTTTCGGAACTTTAACACTCAATACTACAATACAACATATACGTAAACAACAGTTTGGAACAGCATTATTAAGGCGATTTCAATGGGACAATTAATAAATATTGTCAGATCGCAAATCACTTATATATATATAATACTACAGATGACAGCCGGAAGTTCTTCAGTATTAGTGCCATTTGAATGGGACGCATACAATATTGACATCTCGGCAATCACTTATATATACAATACTACAGATGACAGCCGGAAGTTATTCAGTATTAGTGCGATTTGAAAGGGACGCATACAATATTGACATCTCGGCAATCACTTATATATACAATACTACAGATGGCAGACGGAAGTTATTCAGTATTAGTGCGATTTGAAAGGGACGCATACAATATTGACATCTCGGCAATCACTTATATATACAATACTACAGATGACAGCCGGAAGTTAT
The DNA here is from genome assembly GCF_027579735.1 of Bombina bombina. Taxonomy (NCBI): domain Eukaryota; kingdom Metazoa; phylum Chordata; class Amphibia; order Anura; family Bombinatoridae; genus Bombina; species Bombina bombina. The sequence continues at coordinate 1,010,457,549 of NC_069502.1, forward strand.
TCAGTATTAGTGCGATTTGAAAGGGACGCATACAATATTGACATCTCGGCAATCACTTATATATACAATACTACAAATGACAGCCGGAAGTTATTCAGTATTAGTGCGATTTGAAAGGGACGCATACAATATTTACAGCTCGGCAATCACTTATATATACAATACTACAGATGGCAGACGGGAAGTTCTGAATTATTATTGCGATTTTAAAGGGACGCATACAATATTTACAGCTCGGCAATCACTTATATATACAATACTACAGATGGCAGATGGGAAGTTCGGAAATATTATTGCGATTTTAAAGTGACGCATACAATATTGACTGCTCGGCAATCACTTATATATACAATATTACAGATGGCAGCTGTTACTTTATCGTTTACAAACAATATTGCAGCAACATTGATCGATCACATTCGATGCACATTATACACAACTATGCACTTTCATTCATGTTAGCCTGGACGTGTGCTTGTTACTATAAGATCGCGTTTAAGAAATATTGATTACGCATATGATCAAACATTACAAACATGCACTGTATGTGTGATATTTGACACTTTCACATTGAGAATCATTGTTTGAAACTAACATTTCAGCAAACAACAAATAAACGCCCACTGTGAAAGCATTCGCGCCGCTCACATACAAACAGGTGAATACAATCAGCAATCATTACAAACTCACTACCATTGGACTAATTGTACTATAAATCCCCCAAACAACATGTCCAATGCATCACTTGTGATCCACATCAGATCAAGTGCTTACCTTGTTACGCTGTTTTGAAAGATGGATGACGATGACATGGTAGACGCTGCTGGTGCTGCTATTGGCGAACTAGCTGTTGGTCGAATCAGGCAGCCTCGGCGGCTCAGACTGAGACGAAGGGGTCATCTGGTTCGAGGTCCTCGTGTCTACAGGGTGAGACCCACCTTGGAAAACATGAGTGACTTTGAGGTTTTTGATAAGTATCGGCTCGATCGCGAACAGCTCATTGGCCTTTACAATCTTCTTAAACCTCATTTGGAGCCACGTATAAGAATAAGGACTGCTGTTCCCGCCATGAGTAGGATGCTAAGCTGTCTATACGTCCTGGCCTCCGGGAGTTTTCAATCCGGAGAACTGTACATGCATGGCCTGGCTCAAGGTACATTCTCTGGGGTGTTTGATAACTTTCTGGACGCCATGGTACGTATCAGTAAGCAATACATAGGATTCCCACAGAATGATGGTGATTGGAGGCGCCTGAAGCGGGAATTCTTTGATATTGCTCAAATGCCCAATGTCTTGGGAGCCATAGATTGTACCCACATTGCGCTGCGTGCTCCAATTGATGACTTGCCCTTCAGAAATCGCAAACATTTTCATAGCCTTAACGTGCAGTATGTTTGTGACGCACAGATGAGGATTATGCATGTGTGTGCGAATTTTGGAGGAGCTTGTCATGATGCCCGCATCCTCTCTCTGTCGTCCCTGTGGAGACAGTTTGAGGAAAGACAAATGCCCCCTGGTTATCTCGTTGGTGAGTATTTGTGCACAACATGGTTAATTATTGTGACAATTGCCACTGTAGTTTTAAAATGTTAGCGTAATGTTCAGCTATAGGATGCAATTTAACCATATATTTTCCCCCCGCTAATGTCTACTTTTAGTTCAATGCAGATATGTAGCATGTCTTACCTTAAATGCTCAGAGAATGTAATGTAACCATGTAGTTAGCATTTTACACAAGGCTTGATTTAGGAGAAATACGTATATGTAGCATGTCTTAGCTGAAATGGGAAGATATTAGCTAATGCAATTTAACCATGTCATTGTCTCTTTCAGCAAATGTCTTTTAGTTAAATGCAGATATGTAGCATGTCTTACCTTAAATGCTCAGATAGAGAATGTAATGTAACTATGTAGTTAGCATTTTACACAAGGCTTGATTTAGGAGAAATACGCATATGTAGCATGTCTTAGCTGAAATGTGAAGATATTAGCTAATGCAATTTAACCATGTCATTGTCTCTTTCAGCAAATGTCTTTTAGTTCAATGCAGATATGTAGCATGTCTTACCTTAAATGCTCAGAGAATGTAATGTAACCATGTAGTTAGCATTTTACACAAGGCTTGATTTAGGAGAAATACGCATATGTAGCATGTCTTAGCTGAAATGGAAAGATATTAGCTAATGCAATTTAACCATGTCATTGTCTCTTTCCGCAAATGTCTTTTAGTTCAATGCAGATATGTAGCATGTCTTACCTTAAATGCTCAGATAGAGAATGTAATGTAACCATGTAGTTAGCATTTTACACAAGGCTTGATTTAGGAGAAATACGCATATGTAGCATGTCTTAGCTGAAATGGGAAGATAGAGAATAATATTGAACTAGATATTTTTAAGTTAAAATAAACATTTGTTAATGGATTATCGTGTACAAAACTTTTTATTGTACTACAAATACTATTTTGAGGATTCTGTTGGAATTATGTTCTGTTCATAATTTATAGGTGATTCTGGGTACATGAGCCGGCCTTGGCTCATTACCCCCTTGCGTAGCCCGACTGATGTGTCTGAGGAGCGCTACAATAGGGCTCATAAGAGAACCAGGGCGGTGGTTGAACGGATGTTCGGGCTCCTGAAGATGAGGTTCAGGTGCCTGGACAGGTCGGGAGGAGCCCTCCAGTACAACCCAAAGAAGGTGGCTAAGATCGTTGTAGCCTGTAGCGTCCTGCATAATATTGCACAGCGGGCTGGGATGCTGCAGGCCGTCCGGCCGGACAGAAACCTCCTCAGAGATGAGGAGGATGATCCTGTTCTAGAGGGGCCATTCCGGGACGAGGGCCTCAATGTCAGAGCAGACATCATCAACCGCAACTTTAGACGGTAAAGAATAGAAGTTAGACTGGAGTATTATCAATAGATGTGAACTGTAGGGAAATGAAAAGTAGAGAATTGTGCAAACATGTTAGGATTGTTCATCAAATGCTAAAAATGTGTTTCATTTATTAATATAGGTGATGCTCTGGCCATTGGGTCCTGTAGCGAGTCTTTGCCACCTGGTTTTTAAAGAGGACATCAGCTGGTAAGTATAAATGTCTGGACTGTTGCTGGCATGAATTGTACACAAATACATCATATGGCATACATTTTCTAAACTAGTATTTAGTTTACACATTACTTAAAATGTAAATACTCAGAAAGGGATCCTCTAGCATAACTATCCTCTATCATGACTATGGTTCAATGTCACACATTAGAGGTTTGTTCTGCTCAATATGACTCATCTTCACACTTGATAGAACATAACACAAGATGCTACACAGTAAGCTAGTGACAGAAATTTCTTATGAAATGGGGGGTGGGAGAGGGCTAGAGAAATGATTCACACACTTGTAGTAATTTTGAATAAACCTTTTATGCCATTAGGGAGCTGACTTAATCTAAAGACTGAAAGGGAAGAATTATAAGCCTGACAGTGAAGATTGCCCAGACTGACAGTGGAAAAAGCCAAGATTGAAATTGAAGTATACCAATGGGATCATGTCTGGCATTATCTTTCAAATCTGCTGACCTTGAAAAGCATACAAAGACATGTTCACATGGTAAGTGCCAACTATTTAATAGAATAAGGCTGTTGAGGCATCCTATTGGAGACACTTAGATGATTTTCTAATTTTTAGATGGTATTTCACAGTCCTCTATTTTTGAAATGATGAATAAGACACCTATTGAAGATCAACTGTTTAGCCCTGAATTGACTTTCAAAGACCATGCATTATCCAGGTTGGTGTACCAATGCATGCTAGTTAAGAATCACAGGAAGAATGTTGAATATTAGTAGCTTCCATACATTAGTCATATTTAGTTCTTAATTAGATATTTAGGGATCACAATCAGACACTTAGATGAATTTCTAATTTTTAGATGGGATTTCAGTCCTCTATTTTTGAAATGATGAATAAGACACCTATTGAAGATCAACTGTTTAGCCCTGAATTGACTTTCAAAGACCATGCATTATCCAGGTTGGTGTACCAATGCATGCTAGTTAATAATCACAAGAAGAATGTTGATTATTGGTAGCTTACATAAATTAGTCATACATATTTCATCATTAGATATTTAAGGATCACAATCATAAAAAGGAATACATATTATAGTTGATATAGAGGTATTTGAATGGACATGAAATATGACATTTATGTTCAACATATATATTATTGAAATTTGATATACATTTTTATGTATAATTCGAAAGTCATATATTTTTTTTAAAAATATAATTAATAAATATCTTTAAAAAATGTTGAACAAAGTTAGAGCATAGACACAAGATGATTGTAAATGTATTTTATGATTCTTTGACTACGTGTGTATTAACTTTTGTAAAAAAAATTTTTTACATTTCAGATTGGCATCTGATGACTTCCAGGAATATATTTTTATTTTTGGTTCAGAAACTATTAAATTTTAAAATGGTAATAATATAAAGTTTAGTATTAAATACACTCTTTGGAACAGATTATAATAAATATCCATATAATCTGTCAATAAAAATCAATTTGACTCCCATGACTGGTAGTTGTCTATTTGACAAGCACATGCATAAGATCAAATAATGCTTTAATTGTTGAAAATCCACTGATTCAGAGAATATTACATTAAACTATCTTTTTTAACATTCATTGGGGAGTGAGATCCATCGATGCTTTTCTTTTGAAATTATTAGATGTTAAAATAATTTCGGATATGTAGTCAATTTCACAAAAATTAATTTTTTTCACTTTTAAGAAGGGGAAGTGGTTCAATTACATTAAAGTGACAGTGTTGTTGAATGTAAAATTAATTTTATAAGATCTTGTATCTTCCTTAGGTATCTCAAAACATTATTTGCAAAAAATTTTAAAATTTTACATTTATAAATGGTAGGTCATTTAACTTTATATTTTTCACAAGCTAGTTATTGGATGGCAGGTTAATCGATTTGATTTTCTAGTGGAGTCATTTAACTATATATAGTTAATAATATTATGTAGTTTTTAAAATCTTACCTCTTGGGTTAGACATCACATATCTATATATAATTTTCATTCCCCTTTAGTTTATTTTGACAATGTTAAATCAACATTACAAATGTTTTGGTCCTTAAAGGGACATTCACAAAGTATATTGTGTATTGATTTTTAAATTATTCATAAAATAATTTAAACATATTTAGAAAGTACTATAGAATTACATTCAGTCTTTAAATATACTTTGTAAAAAAAAAAATCAATGCACATATCTTAGTCAATTACATAAGGTATCTATGTGCAACCAACAATCAGCATCAAAATAGCCTATGTAGATATGTATTTAATACAAAAATATATATAATTACAATCTAATGATTGAATACCAAAACATATTAAGTTGTTCAAATATTATAATCTTATCCAAAATGCATACATAACATATAGCTTAATGTCCCTCTAAGCTGAAGACTCCGAAATACCTCCTTTACAATATATATTTCAGTCAGTGTGTAAAACAATCCACAAGTTAATCTAAATTTTATTGACTCATATGTTATACTAATTTATCAAAAGGAAGGTGCCTAGGTTTCTGATATTTCAAGCATTATTGTGAAATGTTTATTTAAAGGGACATGAACTAAAAATATACTTAAAGGGAGACAGTTAAAAAATTAATGATTTATACATTCTGAATGAGTATTCTATTTTAAGCAACTTTAAAAATTGTCTCATATTATGAATGCTCCTTGTGATGTTGCTATCATTACTTTAAAAATAAGGCATTAAATAGATAATTTATTTGCTTCAGTACTCTGGACTGAACTTGGTTTTTTGTGGTGGATTAATTTATCCAACAATCATCAAGGACAACCCAGGTTTTGAAAAAATTGTCCGTAATCTCAAATATCATTATTGATTTGCAAAGAAAGATAACAAGATAATTGTTAACATTTGAGAATCGGATTAAATTATAACGTTGATTAACATTTCATGCTCAATCTGAATCACCAACGCTAAATTTGTTTGGACAGTGTCCCTTTAAGAGATTTAAAGAGTGTATTTACTTCTCTTCCTATCTTGACATACTTTGCTTGAAAAGCATATCGAGATAGGCTCAGTAGATGAAGATTGGTGGATGCACAGAGATGCCTTATGTGATTGTCTCAACCATGTGCATTTAAATTTCTTCTGTTGAGGATATCTAAATACTAAGATACATTGATTTACATTTTAAAGTCTAAACAATTTTCTATCTCTACAGATCATTTGATACAATTGTTTGTTTGTAATGTCTATTTAAAAATAAAGACGCCATTGCACAATAACATATATGAGCACTTCAGACAAATACAAGCTCGAGGTTTATTTACTAATAACAAACAAACCTGTAGTTTAACATTTATAAACAGATTATCCAAGTGAATGACCTTATAACCTGAATTTGAACATTCAGAAATATTGCGTGTGAAACGCATCTTGAAACACCAGATTAGCATCTTTAAACATTAGAGTCTAATGTCACGCAATAGCACACAATCAATGTGCATTATGAAATACATTTAATAGAGCAATATCAATACTTCACAATAAGTCAATAAATGGATTTTATGAACAATAAAGACATACAATATTAAATGTGTATTTGTATTAAAGAAACAGACCGTTATTAAACCGAGAAATGTCTACAACATTAATAATGTGACAGTATTAGATGTTAAATAGAATTTAATCATTAATATTTAACGGATCACGGATATTAAATCTGTGTCACACATATCCGCATGACAGGCCCATGAGTTACAAATAAGTCTACATGAAAAATGAAGTTACAGCACCACCATGAGGTATGTGTAAGGAAGTTACTAAGATATGAAACATTAAGGAACGGCCAATCAGAGTTCATCACACAAACACAACTTGAGTCAGGATGGTCTCACAGACATTCTAACAATATTTCAAACTTTTATCCAATCAGATGTACAGATAACTTGTCCCATGGTGCATCTCATGTTTACTTCACCATATAAAAGTCCATTACACGTTGCCATCTTTGTCAGTTCTCTAATGACTGCAGGCAGTATATATTATATCCCTACATATATTCTACAACCCAGCAGGCATGTCAGCTCCCAGGTTCACCAAGGAGGAGAGCGCTGCACTGGTCCACGCCGTCAAGGACTTTTATCCCCAGCTGTTTGGGAACAAGAGGAGGTTGACAGATGCGCCTGTTAAGAAGGCCCTCTGGGAGTCTATCACCAATGCGGTTAGATTGGTGTGTGACGTCCAGAGGACCCAGGATCAGATCATGAGGAGATTCGGAGATATGAGGTTGCGGTTAACCAAAAAAGTCAACCTCATAAGGGACTGGGTACAAGCCCGTAAAAGAGGTGGCAAAAGAGAGGCCCCGCGGAAACTGTACCTACTCCCTTATGAGGTGACTTTATGCGAGCTCCTCAATCTCCGGGTCCCCAAAAGATTCAGATCCTCGCCATCCTCGGCCTCCTCTTCTTCCCTCCCAGCTGCGGGATCTGAAAGTCCTGACGCGGGGGCCAGGGCAGCTGCTTCTCCGTCCGGTGGCCTGGGAGGAGATGGAGAATCTGAACCAGGTAATTATCCAACTTCATATAATATCTTATTTTTTTTTTTTTTAAGCAATAAATGTGTATATAGTCAGATACTAAACCTATACAGATCTCACAACATACACTACATATGATGTTTAGATATCTGATTTTAGATTAGTGACACATGAAATAGGAATGATGTGTCTTGCGCTCTACAGAATATGCGTCACAGAGCGAAAATGGAATTGCGCATACACGTTAACATGGCTTTGCTGTAAGTGGCATTGCTTTATACATGTTGGTCAAATGACGGATGCGTAATTCCGCTTTGAATCATTGCGCAATGATCGCGAAAATGGAATTGCGCATACACGTTAACATGGCTTTGCTGTAAGTGGCATTGCTTTATACATGTTGGTCAAATGACGGATGCGTAATTCCGCTTTGAATCATTGCGCAATGATCGCGAAAATGGAATTGCGCATACACGTTAACATGGCTTTGCTGAAAGTGGCATTGCTTTATACATGTTGGTCAAATGACGGATGCGTAATTCCGATTTGAATCATTGCGCAATGATCGCGAAAATGGAATTGCGCATACACGTTAACATGGCTTTGCTGAAAGTGGCATTGCTTTATACATGTTGGTCAAATGACGGATGCGTAATTCCGATTTGAATCATTGCGCAATGATCGCGAAAATGGAATTGCGCATACACGTTAACATGGCTTTGCTGTAAGTGGCATTGCTTTATACATGTTGGTCAAATGACGGATGCGTAATTCCGCTTTGAATCATTGCGCAATGATCGCGAAAATGGAATTGCGCATACACGTTAACATGGCTTTGCTGAAAGTGGCATTGCTTTATACATGTTGGTCAAATGACGGATGCGTAATTCCGATTTGAATCATTGCGCAATGATCGCGAAAATGGAATTGCGCATACACGTTAACATGGCTTTGCTGAAAGTGGCATTGCTTTATACATGTTGGTCAAATGACGGATGCGTAATTCCAATTTGAATCATTGCGCAATGATCGCGAAAATGGAATTGCGCATACACGTCAACATGGCTTTGCTGTAAGTGGCATTGCTTTATACATGTTGGTCAAAATGAAATGTGAATTATTATATATGTGAAGAATACAGTATTCTTATTTTCAATGTTATACATAATAAAAAAAGAAGAATCCAAATAAATTATAACATATGCACATCAATTGATGAGAAGGAAATAACACCAAAAAATAATTAAAGCTACAGTAAACAACACAACTGATTGAAAATAAGAGTACAGGATATATTTATCATGAATTGAATTGAGGAAACAATTAACTCATGGGACTACCAAAGGATTAATAGTTTAAAATTGATTTGCTAATAATGTAAAGATTTTAAACATGGCATGATTTGTATTAATGATATGCAATCCTCGTTTAATATATTACAGATATGGATGTTGCTGCTGGATCCTTAAGGCAGGGCTTGTCACAGTATGGTATGTCTCATTTTAATTGACATTTGTCTTAGAAATATGGACAGAACATTACATACTAAATCCACATTGTTCAATATTTATATGTAATGTCCCTTTAATAGATGAAAATTAAATAATTCTTCGGATATCCTTAAATAACATATTAGATTTGAATTGCATGCTCAATCCCATTCATTACATCAACATATGGAGTAGAGAATTCATTAACACCAACATTGTCAAATCAATATAATTTTATATTAAAGGGATACTGATCTACAATTATTAATGTTGTCATTCAGATAGAGTATGCAATATTAATAAACATTTAAATATAATACTATCATCATATGTGAAATATTCTATTGCTAAATGTATTTTAAAATCAAGAATGTACGTTTATCTGCATCTCAATTTTGGTTGAACAACCTGGGTTTTTATTGATGATTGGTGGACACCTTCAACAAACAATATTTATTGAATACAATATTGCTTATCTGCCTTTAAGATTAAAATGTAGCAACATTCAAATTATAATAGGAGTCAATGTTAAATCATTTTGAACAGTTTGAACAGAGAAATCAATGATTTAAATTAATCATGTCAGTGTCCCTTTAATAAACAATAGATTCATTCATCTTTACATTCTTTGGATTAAACAATATTGATATATAATTCACATATTCACTGTTGGAGTTACTTTATAGATATCAGCATACTCTAACAGCACCATGATTACATATTTGTACTAATCAATTTGGTTTTGTATTGTGATAAATATGTGTTGTGTCCTAAACAAGATTACTGTACATTGCACAAATGGCTCGATGTGCCACATGTGTTTGTTTAGATTTGTCATCAGCTGCTCTTCAAAATGTGGTTTGTGTGTATTCTTTTAAGAACATTGATCAATGGGTATATTTAGATATGCAATAGCATCGTATGAGATGAGTTTGATGTCTAATATAGTCTGAAATTAAACATATGTTCAATACATCATTTTTAACAGAATCCCCTTGATTCAATCAAGCATTTTCTGGTTTAATGACTGCTCTATTCTTCACATTTTCAAGTTGATTAATCTTAAAATTCGATACAGATGTGATTTAGTGATATCCCAAATGTGTTTCCTAATATATATCTATATCATTCATAGAGAGAGTTGGTGTGGTGAGCCCACAGGAATCCAGCAGTGACATAGAGCCGCCTTTGCGGTCTCCTGGTAAGTCCATTGACTCATTTATATGTCATTGAAGGTGTATTGGTAATCAATATTATGAGCATGATTCTGATGAAGCATAACATTTGAAACAAACATATAATTTTCTCTTCTGATTATATATTAATTTTCTTTTAATATTGAAAGATTAATAATTAAAACTTTATTAGTCTACACATTTGTTATTCAGAAGATGTATAGCATATGTTTGTTTCCATGTTCTTTTTTGACAACAGTCATCAAGTGATACACACATGAGAAATCTTAAATGTTCTATGTACTATGCTTTTATGATTTTTAAATTAATACAAACAATACATCGAAAATATGAATCATTGAGAATAACAAATCTAATGTAATTTGTATGCTCCATCAAAATGATGTAAATCATAACTTTGGGTGTGTATATCTTTAATGCAACATTGATGTGTGTCTTTGAACAACAGTAACATATGTTATAATATCTGTTCTTAACGTGTACACAACATGTTATGTTTTACAGAGATTGATTTAACATATGTGACGGAGGAGGAAGAGGCTGCCTTGGAGTCTAATGGTATGTGAAATATATCTATCATGTTTCCAACATGTTGCTTTATTTGAAATCATTTCATTGAAGACATTCAAAGTCTACAGCTTTTGCACTTTAAAAAGGAATATTATTTGTCTGTTCAAATACACTACTGCCCCCTTTCTATATCAGGCAGCATGAATTTTTTTTTTTTTTTTTAAATGTATAATTCATGCCATCATTATGTCACATGCATATTCCAGGCCAAAACACAATAATAATGTTATAATTGTACAGACAGTAATTGATATTCATCTGAGTGCCTATATGCATACCATATCCTCATTTCATAATTGTTTACAAATTCAAACACACTTCTAAGTATATTTAAAACATAATCAATTTGAAATGCGTTGATTTGATTTCATGATGTATGAGATGTTAATATATATTTATTAAATTTTCAGATGGATCCACCACTTCTGGTCATCTGGTTTCCGCCCCTGCCCAGTCCCCTGACCAGTCACAGACCCCTCCCCATGACCAGACCCCTGCCCAGACCCCTGCCCAGACCCCTGCCCATGCCCAGACCCCTGCCCAGACCCAGACCCCTGCCCATGCCCAGACCACTGCCCATGCCCAGACTCCTGCCCATGCCCAGACCCCTGCCGGCCCTTCCCATTTATCATTTCCTGCCCCTCCCAAAAAACGCCCATACAACCCCCTTCGCCGCTCTCCCCATATTATGGCCCGTACAGCTGCCCAGACCCCAACTCCCCACTCCCCAGCTGTACGGCCTACCCCGGAGCATCAGCTCATCCCTCCCCAAGCCAATCCCATCCCTCCCCAAGCCAATCCCATCCCTCCCCCCTGTCTCAACCTTCATTGTCCTGAGTGTCGGATTGTCCTTCCCAGGCACAGCTGTAAGTATCATTCAAAATCAACATTATAAGATACTTAAAGGTACACTGAAGGAAAATATTTTCTATTGTGATTCAAATAGAGCATGCAATGTTAATCAAATTTATAATTTACTACTCTTATGAATTATTCTTCATTCTCTTGATATCTTTATTGAAACAAAGAAATGCCTATAATTATTTTAAAAAATAAAATAATTGTGGACATCATTTCTTTATTGTTGGATGAATGTATCCATCAACCAGCAGGGACAAACAAAGTTGATAAACAAATATGGCCTGCCCTAAAAACCGACATTCTTGCATTCAAAATCTAGCTATAGAATTCAAACATTTAAAGAATATGTGTAATTTTTAAATATTTGTAATGTCATGCTCTATCTGAATCAGTCAATTAAATATTTAGGTTCAGTGTCCCTTTAATTGGATATCACTACATATACCAATCACCACTACTTGGATCCAACAATTAATGTACAAATGTTTATACATTATCTCTTGTCTAACCCAGTGGGAATGTAATTTCTTCAGGTTGCTATGTTTACACAGCTTGTCCTCAATGCCAAAATGTTTAAGGATAGGTGTGCCTACCACAGTATAATTAAAATATTTAAATTGCTAATGTAAGTACAATGTAAATCCTTTAACAAGATTTTATACACTCAAGCTGTATAAGTGGATCATCTAAAACCAATTAAAGGGGACAACATGTTTGAGTAAACTGTCCCTTTAATGATTTGGGTCTGTCTGAATAACATAATTCATGTGTAAAGAATAAATTTAAACTAATTGATGTAAAGAATGATTTGTCTTTATGATGACAATGTATCTTTTCTATTTTTTTCGTCTGTTGTGTAATTATCATTAATATTTAATTTATTCTTTATTTTAGGCTGTGACTCAGCATGGCTCATGCTAGAAGGTATAGCAAGAGTAGAGCAGGCCGTGTTGAGGAACGCAGCTGTCCTGAGAGGGATGAACGACACCATGCAGGCCCAGCTCCGGGTTCAGGACTTGACTCTGCGTGAAATTATGCGATTAAGTTCAAGGCCTGAATCTGGAGCTGGACATGCACAGGACGATGAAGAGGATGACCAGTAAGTGGAGGATCTGGAGATGCTCCAAGGTGGCAGATAAGAATCCTCCGTCCACATGTTGATGTTTTTTTTTATTGTTGCCATTTGGCCTTTTTAAAAGTTTATTGTTGTGCCTGTTGCACTCTTTTACCTTGTCATATGTCTCCAATGGGGCTATGGTGGCCCTTGGCAACTCTCTTCATGGACTGTGATGCACTCTTTTACCTTGTCATATGTCTCCAATGGGGCTATGGTGGCCCTTGGCAACTCTCTTCATGGACTGTGATGCACTCTTTTACCTTGTCATATGTCTCCAATGGGGCTATGGTGGCCCTTGGCAACTCTCTTCATGGACTGTGATGCACTGTGTTACCTTGTCATATGTGTCCAATGGGGCTATGGTGGCCCTTGGCAACTCTCTTCATGGACTTTGATGCACTGTGTTACCTTGTCATATGTCTCCAATGGGGCTATGGTGGCCCTTGGCAACTCTCTTCATGGACTGTGATGCACTGTGTTACCTTGTCATATGTCTCCAATGGGGCTATGGTGGCCCTTGGCAACTCTCTTCATGGACTGTGATGCACTGTGTTACCTTGTCATATGTCTCCAATGGGGCTATGGTGGCCCTTGGCAACTCTCTTCATGGACTGTGATGCACTGTGTTACCTTGTCATATGTCTCCAATGGGGCTATGGTGGCCCTTGGCAACTCTCTTCATGGACTGTGATGCACTGTGTTACCTTGTCATATGTCTCCAATGGGGCTATGGTGGCCCTTGGCAACTCTCTTCATGGACTGTGATGCACTGTGTTACCTTGTCATATGTCTCCAATGGGGCTATGGTGGCCCTTGGCAACTCTCTTCATGGACTGTGATGCACTGTGTTACCTTGTCATATGTCTCCAATGGGGCTATGGTGGCCCTTGGCAACTCTCTTCATGGACTGTGATGCACTGTGTTACCTTGTCATATGTCTCCAATGGGGCTATGGTGGCCCTTGGCAACTCTCTTCATGGACTGTGATGCACTGTGTTACCTTGTCATATGTCTCCAATGGGGCTATGGTGGCCCTTGGCAACTCTCTTCATGGACTGTGATGCACTGTGTTACCTTGTCATATGTCTCCAATGGGGCTATGGTGGCCCTTGGTAACTCTCTTCATGGACTGTGATGCACTCTGTTAACTTGTCATATGGCTCAAATATTCCTTATTTTTACAAGATTATTTCTAAACGTTGTTGATGTTTTCTTACATACTAATAAAAGACATGTAATTGCACGATTCTTTGTCCTCATTCTTCATGTTATTTTTTTAAAGCTCTAGTTTATCTTGTTGATCCTTAAAGGGACCTACCAAAAATATTTTTTTATTAAAAATCATATATGTAAGACAATTGTAAATGACTTTAAGATTAACATCTCCAATGTAATCTTATTATTTGTCTTTATATATTTTTCTCTTAGCTTTATCATTGCATGATTATGATTAGCATAGTAATTTTTTTATATATGTATATATAGATTGTTATTTGTGTATATATGTATATTTCAATTTTCACATCCATGTGTGTATTTAGAAACTCTGCATGAATTGATGCACCTTTAACAAATGATCTGAGGATTGATACAATGATATAATCCCTGTAAAGTGTTCATTTTATTGAAATAGTATTGTCTATGTGTATCCGCTTTTTAAAAACAAAATAATGTCCCTTTAAGGGATGGTGAGGACAATTGTTAATGAATGTATTTCCATTTCTAAAGCGTTTTTGTCCTTTTTACATGAACAAGGACATATAATCTTATTAATAAACAATCTTATTGTAATGTTGACAGCACATGTATTTCATTTTCTATTCTATCTTATTTTAAAAGTGTAACCAAATAAATCTCTGTGTGTAATGCAAATATTTTAGATGATGAATATTTTTTTAAAAATATGTTAACAACATAATTATACTCCCATATATGGCTATAGGTAGGCTGACCATATTTAAACTTGAATAAATGACACGTTTAATCAATCCATGTATCATTATTGTTATTCCAAAACAATCAAAACATATCTTAAAACATCAATGGCATATGTATTTCTCATGTGTATCTTTTAAATGTTAAAGATATACACCATAGCTATAGTTCAAGGGACAGTCAAGTCCGAAAAGATGATTCATGATTTGGTGACATTCCTAGATAGCAATCTAGACACATACTAGTTCCTAAAATATAAATACGTTTTTTAGTGATATGCCAAGCTGTCAACTGAGTCCTTGTATTGGCTGCGGTTTTTCAGCTATCTCGGATGCGCCATGTTGCTCAAAACGTCACCTGCCAGGCTGTCCAATGATTCCTTGTATTGACTGACGTTCTTACGTGATCAAGAATGTTCCTTTTATTGGATGGCGTTTTTACGCGATCAAGGATGCGCCTTTTTTTTGGGGCGTTCTTACGTGATCAAGAATGTTCCTTTTATTGGATGGCGTTTTTACGCGATCAAGGATGCGCCTTTTTTTTGGGCGTTCTTACGTGATCAAGAATGTGCCTTTTATTGGATGGCGTTCTTACGTGATCAAGGAAGCGCCATGTTAAGACGTCACATGCAAAGGTAAAAAAACGTATGATTGGATTACGTAGTCCCGCAATATTTGTTTGTGCACGTTAAACACGTTTGTGACTGCAGCCAATTTTAAAAACCTTGCGAATATGTATTATTTGCATCATGTTACATTGTTGACCCGTAGCTGATAAAGACCACCACATTCTCTTTTGCTGGATGTCTGGTTGAATAAACGAACGAAAGCAAAATGTTTTCATGCATATGATATTTCGAGGCAAGTGCAAATCTCTATAGTCCATGTTGTTTAATATGTTTGTCAACAATATGTTCCTTTTTCTGAAAAATGACTGTTGTTTTTAATGTTAAAGATATCTAATTAATAAATATGCGCTATTGTGTTAGAATAAAGTAATCAATATGCATTTAGCTTTATCATATGCTAAATATATGATGCCGACTTCTTCTAAATGTAATTTCGTTGTAAATTTTATTAAAGGTTCATTAGACACTCACATTATAAATCAAAATTTTTTATTTTGTCTCTAGTTAGATAGTCCATTGTTTAACAAATACACGTTTCATTTTGCTTCTGTTCAAAGAAAATGTAATTAATTTTCAGACTCCTCGCCCAGCCTCTGAGTTTCATGTGAGTACCATCTCCAGCTTTCTCCTGTTTGTGTAAAGAGTCTTTTCATATGTTAATGATGGGGTATTGTCTTGTTTTACGGTTGTAATGGGGGTTCATCTATATTTTCAATAGAGCTAACCCGATTTTCTTTGAAAGTGTTTGAAGCTTTGTAATATTGATATCAGTATATGTTAATCTTGTTGTTTGTAGTAGTGTCTATTACATACAGTTCTGTTAAAAATATAGTATACTGTCCCTTTAATGCAAATGTTGATTTTTGTATCATGTATGAGTTCCACATTGTTTAATCTTCAAATATATTATTGTTAGCATATTTTCACCCCCCACTCCTAAAAGGACTTTAAACCATATTCATTGTTCAAACAAATGTTTTTCTTAAAAAAAATGAACACAATAATGTCTCTTTAAGAAAATATACTTTATTTAACACGTCAATATAAATCTGATTTCAATATTTAATTTTTGACCAAGTACATGTAGATATACCAACAAGCTTCAAATATGTGTTAGCATATGTAATTTTGTTAAAGGGACAGTTTAGAAAACAAATAATGTTTTGCATTATTATAAAAGTCAATTTTGTAATATCAATGATATCAAAGGTTTCTCACCAATTAATCATTTGTCTTTGTTTATTTAAATTTGCTAGCTAAACCTATGAGGTTCGTGTGCTCATTTCTTCGAGCTTGAAGAGTGCATGTAATCATTATACAATTTGACCACTAGAGGGCATTTGGATAGCATTTGTATATGTAAAACCTTGTGCTCATACAGCATATTATTTACCATGTATTGATCATTGATATCTAAAAGGTTGTTATGTCAGAACAACAAATAAGTGGTCATTTTTCCTAGGCATAGATACAAGGTTAAGCACATAAGTCACACGTATTTCTCCATGTTTTGTTGTTTCCAACTTGATAATGCGTAATACAGTGTTTTCTTTGTAATCAATAATTTTCTGACTGTCCCTTTAAGCTGTGTTATTGGCATTCAAACAGTAATATGCCATCATGGATAATTGTAATGGTAATTTTGTTTGCGATTCGGTAAACAGTTTGGACATCACATCACAGAAACCAATCAATATCATGAACAAGGATAGGTATGTGATGATGTGGTTTTCACACACTTATAACCCACACTCTGCAAACAATCTTCCTCCATGGACCCGGTCCCATAGAAGTAGATTATATACAGAGTGTGGTCCACAAGTGTATGAAAACCACATCATCGCATACCTATCCATTACACATTAAATAAAAAAAACATTAAAGATGAAAATAAATACTTACTTCCTCTTCCTTCCCCTCTTCCCACGGGGCTGAGGCTCTGGGAGGGGCAACTGCCGACTCCGAAGAGTTCTCCTTGGAGATGTTGTGGGAAGAGTGGAAGGAAGAGTACTGGGACGACCAAGGTGAGGAGGAGAAGATGGCTGAGGAGGAGAAGATGGCTGAGGAGGAGAAGATGACTGAGGAGGAGAAGCTGGCTGAAGAGGAGGAGATGGCTGAAGAGGATGAGATGGCTGAAGAGGAGTAGATGGCCCGGCAGGAGTAGATGGCCCGGCAGGAGTAGATGGCCCGGCAGGAGTAGATGGCCCGGCAGGAGGAGATGGGCCGGCAGCAGGAGGCCCAGCAGAAAGAGGCCCAGCAGCAAGAGGCCCAGCAGCAAGAGGCCCAGCAACAGGAGGCGGACCAGGAGGTAGACCAGCATGCGCCTCCCGGAAAAAATTGAACATCTCTTGGTGCAGATTAAAGATTCTGTTTTGGCCTTGTTCGATTCTATTGAGTATGTTTATTATTTGGTTTTGTCCTTCAATTATTTGATTTTGTCTATCAAGAATTCGAGTGCGGCCTTCGATATTTTGTATCCGGGAGTTACGCATCTGGTCTATGTAGTCCAGTAGAACCCGCACCTCCGCTATTTCCTCTTGTTGTGCTTGGCGGGGTACGCGTGCACGGCGGGGTGCCCGTGCACGGTGGGGTGCGGGTCCTTGAGGGTCCTCTGGTTCCGCGTGCTCCTCCTCTGCTTCCGGGGCCTCTTCATCAGCTTCCGTGCGCTCTTCGTCATGGGGGGCCTCTTCCCTCCGAAGTGCAAATTCCTCCCCACCACTCTCATCCCGGGGAGATAGATGAGGCTGTGTTTCTTGTGCTGCCTCCTCCCCAGACTCTGTATATTAAAAAAAAAAAAAGAAAAATGTATATATTAGCATATTTGCAAATCAAGCTTTAAATGACTTAGCTTATGATACAATTACAAATGCAGAATCATTAATCCACTTTGAAATCTAACAAACAATCAATACGATTTCCGCTTTTTCAAAACCGTGTTTGTGATATCTCTGGTCAATCTGAATGTTTTCGCGTTTGTTTTCAGTCTGTTTAAATGCACACCTAACCTATAGCCTAGATACTGATGTAACCGCAAAGTAATTTAATGCGTGTAAACAACGTTATAGCATTAATCTGATCCTTAAAGGGACATGAAACCCAATGTTTTATCTTTCATGATTTAGAAGCATACATTTATTATCAACTTTCTAATGTACTTTTCTTATCTAATTAGCTTCATTCTCTGGATATTCTTTGCTGAAAAGCATATCTAAATATGCTTATAAGATGCTGATTGTTAGCTGAATATAGCTGCCTCCTGTGATTGTTTCACCGTGTGCATGGCTATTTCTTAATTAAAATATATCTCAAGAATGATTCAAATTAGGTAATATAAGTACATTTGAATGTTTTGTCAAATTGTATTTGCTACCTCAATCATGAAAGTAAAGGTTTGCGTATAGTGTCCCTTGAAATACATTGTGAAATTATTGTTCAATGAGCTTACCGTCAGATGAGAGTGGCAGGTTCCCGGTATCAATTCCTCCGATACCGACTATTTCCACCTCGGAGATGCTGGGCCGCAACATTTCCTCCCATCGGCAGTACTCTATTTCCAGGGCAGGTCCGCCACCGGTTCCTGCGGCATGTCGGGCCTCCAGACTTAACTTTTTCTTGAGATCCATCTTACAGTCCCGGTAGCGATGTTTTATCGAATCAAGATCTCTGTTCCGGCCACCCACTGCATTGACTGCATTTCTTATCTCATTCCAGAGCCTCCTCTTGTCAGTCGGGGTAGTCTTCTGGTGCTGAAGCCTCCTATACCTGGCCATATAGGCCTCTATGAGGGCCTCCTTCTCCTCCATCGAAAACCTCGCCTCCCTAGTCGCCTTGGCCTTCCCCTGTGACGATGCCCTCTGTTTCCCGGACTGTGAAGCCCTACTCTGTCCGCCACTGGGCCCAGCCACTTGTTCATCTTGAACCAAGTGGCTGGGTCCACCCACCGCTTCCACCCCCGCTTCCTGCCCCCCTTCCTGCCCCCCTTCCTGCCCTGTTCCTCTCCCCCTCCCTCTCCTCCCCCCTCTACCTCTCCCCTGCCTGGCCTCCATCTGTTCCCTAAACTAAACCCCAAATAATCCAAAAAAAAGTGAGTGTGATGAAATGAAAGGGGGTCAAAATAAAGAACTAAAAAGACAAAAAAAGTGCTGAAAGTGTGAGAGGGATGTAAAAAAACAAAGAGGGTAAGGAGTATTTAAATAAACCAAAAGAAGAAGAAGACTAAAAGGAGGATATGTAAACTAAATGTAACTAGGGGATGGGTATGGGATGGGTATGGGGTATGGGATAAGAGTAAATGGGATGAAAGGGAATGGGACTACAGGGAATGGGGTATGGAGTGTAGTATGAGGGGGTATGGGGTATGGAGTGTATGTAGTGTTATTGAAAAGTGTATGTATGTATTGAATGTGTTTGCGTGTAAATGTGTTACGTGTACAGAAAAATCACTCGCTCGCTAACTCACACTACTACTAATTCTCACTAACACACTACTACTAATTCTCACTAACAAACACTCCCACTAACTCTCACTAACTACCAGTAACTTACGCTCCCACTAACAACTCTCACTAACAACTCCCACTTCCACTAACTCACTCACGCTCCCACTAACAGACTCTCTCCCACTCCCACTAACTCCCACTAACTCACTCACAATAACACTAACAACTGACTCTCTCACGCTAACACTAACTCACTCACAATAATGCACCAACTCTCTAATCTTAAACCTCCAATCTCCAAAGACCCACCAGCAACACAGTCAAAGAAGCCCTGCTTGTGTGGTGCTTATATACCCTGTGTAAATGTTTAATGATGTACCAATTTCCGCTGTAAATTGTGTTCAGGTGTGCTTTATTAGCAATTAATATTAGTGCAATGTGTATTAGTTGTGTGAATTTGCGCATGCTCATTTGGAGTTAGTATTTGTGGAATGTGTAGAATGCGATGATGTCATAGTGGTCGTTTTCTCTAACATTGTCCAATAGTATTCTTTTTAAATGTGAATTTGCGATGGTGTGTTATTAGTGAAGTGTTGTATATGTATGTTTGTCCTAATATATAGTGATATTGAATGCGATTATTTTTCTAGTGTATGTATATATTTTTTTTTCCTTGTTGTTATTTTGCGATTTTCCGCATCTTAAAGTATATGCGTATTCCCCGTATTAAATTTTATTTCAAATCCCCCCGTTTGTGAATGTGTAATGCTTGTGTGCTTTGTTGATTGATTGTTGTTGTGACATTTGCGGCGTGTTATTGTTGTGCATGATGTGGTATGCGTCATATGACCGAGCTGTGCGTATTCTCGCGAGATCGAGTGTTAGTTGAAAAAAGCTATTTTTTTCCTTTCCCATTGATCTCTATGGGAGACTGTCTTACGCTGGCAGTATTACGCGTGTGACATACACGCGTTAGGAGCATCGTTAGATGGTCTTTTTTGAACTCTAAATACCGGAGTCAAACAATGCCATGCGTTAGACATAAAACACGCGTGGCGTTAGCAACCCATCTACCGCCGAACTCCAAATCTAGCCGATAGAGTGCCATTGCAGAAAAGGGGATGGTAATGCCATGGTCAGATATACAAATTGATTTTATTGGTCCAGTAACAAGGTCATCAAGAGGTAACAAATACATGTTGACAGTGACATGCCTGTTCACTAAATGGGTAGAGTGCATCAGTGCACCTAACAATAGTGCTGAAACATAAACAGCTTTGCTCATCAACCACGTATTTTCCAGATTTGGTTTACCCCAGAGAATCGAATCCGATCGGTGAACCCACTTCACTAGCGAAGTGATAACCAAGATTTGGAAAATACTCGGGGTCAAGTGGTGGTGTAAAGCATTACAACCAGTCCATTGTGAAAATCCTCAAAAAGTTTGTGAGTGAAACGGGTAAAGACTACGTCTAGTCCTAATGGCATTAAGAGCAACTCCAAGTAGTGCCACCAAGATGTCACCTTTTGAATTGATGACTGGTAGAAGAATGGTTCTACCTTAGCATCTACTGTACTGTACATCAGACCAGAACTTGATAAACGCTGCCAATACGCATCAATATGTGGAGAACTTAAGGAAGCACCTGCAATATGCCTTTTGCATTTGCTCAAAGGAACTTAGAGAACGCTGCAACTGCCCCTAAAACCTATTATGATCTCAAAACGTCCAAAAAGGAATATGAAATAAATGATAAAGTTTACCTTTATAACTTTGGAAGAGATCAGGTTAAGGAGAAGAAATTTCTTCCATCACGGAAGGGTCCTTTTGTCATTTCTGACAAAATATCTCCAGTTGCCTATAAAATTAGGATACCTAAAAATGATACTTTTATGGATAAATGAGTCCATATTAATCAGTTGCGAGCGTGCCACCCTAGATCCCAACTACAAGTCATAGAGGGAGAATGAAGTGTCATATCCCCAAATGCACTAAAGAAATATTGTAGTTTAAAGATGCCTTGCTAATTAGAACAAGGGCTAAAAAATAACGGACTCTCTTCATAGAAGACTGTCTATGATGTATACTGTCAATACACCCACCAAGTACCACAGACTTTAAGCCAATTCAAATACATGTGTCCTACATCTACTTAAAATTGGAAGGGGGAATTATGTCAGGGTATCTGTGAGAAATATTAAATAAACTACAGATGTATCATAAAATCTAATATTTCATTTTTAGCTAAAACCTAATTTGATGTAAATTGGTCTCATAACAGACCAGCCCCAACTCCCCTTTCTTCTTGGTTACATAGGATGCATTGTAGGCCTTTGTTCCAAATTCATCAAAAGAATTGTTTTCATAGTTATCTTAGAAAGAACAAAAGGTTTAGACCTCTGTATAAGATATGGCCAGTGGGCCACTTCAAAATAAATATTAGTATTTTGGAACCCTCAGATGTGTAGGCCAATATATGGAGTTTCCTGTCCAAAATGGATAATAGATTTACAGACCCCCTCACTGCTCAATATAGAGAGAGCCTAAATGTCTGTAAAAAAAAACCTTTGTTGGGAGATATGCATCACTAAAGCCAGGAATACAGTAATTAGCACATACCTGTTAATTGCCCCTAAAACTCAGATACACATCTGTGCTAGCTGAGCAGAAAAACATTGTATTGTAACTGAAATTCATTTTAATACAAACTTGTATAGTTTTCAATCTTGTATAAAGATATATATGTCCATGGATCTGAGAAATGCATTTCAGGTTGGTAATAAATTGAATGGATAACATATTCTTATATTTTTCAGGCATCTAATAAGTACATATATAATTGTTGTTTTAAATAATATCATATGTTTTATACACTCAGCAAGAGAAATACAGATATGAAATATTTATATGAAATAGTAATAAATATAAAACCACATCTGATTGCTGATCTCAATGTATGCATGTGATATTAAGATGATAACTGAGAAAGTAATTGAGTCCATGATGAAGGTATTATAATCCTTTTAAATCTTTTCATAGAAAATATGTTTTTTAAACGCATTTTAAGATATTATATTCATGCCTAGCCTTGAAATACTCAGAATAAAATTGTATTAAATGGCACTTTATGGTCCCATCTATATTAAGATTGTAAGTGATGATACTGGAAATTAAAGTATTTGATAAAATTTTAAAGGTTAGATAATTGAGCTGTTGGCAATGTTGATGATGAGACTGCGTTTCTAGTTGTTTGCCGCCCCCTAGGGGATTAAAACTGGTATGACAGCCAAACGAATTGACTACTAGAACATATGCAAATCCAAATGAACCAATGAGAGGGACAAGCTCTGAGGGCCAATGGAAAGACAGCTCCGTTAAGGGCCTATTAAAATGTATCACCAATGATTAGAGTAAGAAAAGGGTGGGGTATATCACATGATATAACCTCATGCAATGGGAGAGAAAAATAAAGTATTTTTGTCTGCTAACTTTTGACTGAAAACTTTGCTGCCATTTTTGGGACACAGTCACTATAAGCAAAACCTGGAACTAACTTCTTGATCCATATTGCAATAACTTTCTTCATATGAGGTGACCTGAATCTACTTGGAAAAGCTGGAACGTTTAATTTGGTTCATGTGATGATGTATGACTGTTCTATATTTTTAATAACTTAAACAAAGGTATTCTAAGACTTTAGTCAGATTGAAGCTATATACATATATTTTATTATTTACCTTATTGTAGATAAAAAATAATTGATTTCAGCTCAGATAAATTGGCTGTTTGCATTAATAATATATGTAACTTCTGGTGTTTTAATTAGAGTTATATAGAATCATTTGTGGGCTAAGTAGCCTAATATTATATTTGTCTGGAAGTTAACAATCCATACCTTGGTATCTCATTGTGGTATTTTAATGCAACTCTGATTTGGGAGATTATTGTGAATAAGGTAATTTGTAAAGGTATATTTTTATGATCTTGGTATAGAATATTGTAACAGTTTAAGCTTGTATTGTTTGATTCATAATCTGGTTTCTATAAATATATTTCAATGTGTCTATAACTTTAATTTAGGAATAAATATTGATTTTAATTGTTTTGTATATGCATTTTAATTGGGGGTTAATTTAAAGAATAATTATTATATAAATTGTACTATAACCCTAGTATATACTGACAAGACAGATGATATTACTTCTGCCTGACATGTTATCTCACTGAGTATCGGTCACTGTCATGCAGTTTCCTTTAATTCCTCCGTACCTCTGCTGGAAACAATCCCAGTTGTTATGCAATTACTTGTTACTTATTACTTGAATGCATAGCGTTCTACCCAATTAATTAGAAATGAACTGGAATATATAAAGCCACTAAATTCTAACATTATGAATTGCAATTGTGTATTTGAAAGTAATAACATATATTCAACTGATACAGTACCAAAACTGAGTGGGATATGTTAAAACCAACTATGGACTTCAAATCTTACCCCCCCCCCCAGGTTACTTCTCTTAGCGGTTTATTAAGTACATAATTGTGGAATGATGCATATCTTCCAGTAATATGCAGTTATGGCTATATGTTGATTAATTACTGACCAGGTATTAATATTAAGCCATTCGCAACAACAATTGTTGATATATAGAGGTAATGTATACAGAGTTAAAGGGAGGACAGATGTTATATTCGCTGACTAATGCAGTTCTTCACTCGGTATCAGTTATACACATACATCTTCATAAAATAACTCTATTCCATATATATTGTGACTTCACAGAAATCTTTTGCCTCTATTACAAATAAATCCAATAGTTATTTTCATTCATGCCATGAGGCATGACAGAGTTTAAATTAAAAAACAATTTTGTTTCTAATTGTAACAGTCTCTGTTCTGTTTCATCCCCCCACCCTGATTCCAGGTTTTACCTTTTCCAGGTCCCAGCATCTAAAAGCATTGGAATTACCTTTATGGGATTGTAGAACTTGTTTTGCCACTCTTGTAATTTTTTAAAATCTTTTTCTACATCCTTTTGGGCTGTCCTAATATTATTCAAATGTTCAGTCATACATTTCCCTAAACTTCTGGTGGTCATACCGACATAAAATAAATCACAGCTGCAAGACACACAAGAGATGACGTTTGTACTTTTTCAGTTGATATGATCATTAATAGTCCATTCTTTACGGAATCTATCAATCACTGTCTGTTTTTTGACCATATACTGACAGACCTTACAATTGCCACATGCAATAGAGCCTTTGTAAATTGGTGGTTTTTTAGCATTTCTGTCTAAATGGCTTCTTGTCAAAGAGTCACTGATATTATTGGCTTGTATGAAAGTGAACATGAGTTTGCTAATAAGTATTCCTTCTTAGACTCAGATATTCGGGAGTGGACAGAGGGCTTTTCCGGTGGGAGGAGCTGTTTGTGGTAGCACGCTGAATCCGGCGTGGTGTCTCGAGCACGTTACACAGACAGCATTATCCATCTCTTCCAAGTGGCCAATCTCCCGCTGTTGGTGCGGTCAAGCACTCTAGGGAGCAGGGCAGATTCAAACAGGCCCCGGCAGGAAAAAACCCTCCAGTGACCTTATTTTTGGCTCGTGGTCAGAGCCACAATTTCACCACTCTGCTAAGAACTTTTTCATTGCCTATACTTGGACTTGCTACTTTCCTTGTATAAAGCAGAGACCCAGGCGGCAGCAACAGGTAGCCGGTGGGGTGTACAGGTGCTTGGTGGCGCTGCGGTGCGCGAAGAGCAGCCTGGAGACCCGGGATGAAGACAGGCCAAGAGGAAGGAGTATGCCCGTTGTGGGGTAGATGTGCCTCCTAGGGCAATTCGTATGGCCAGAAATATAACTGGACTACACAGGATCACAGCACCCGGCACTGGATAAACAGACCCACAGCAGTAGAAGCATGCGGGCCAGTACGGCATCAGTATCTAGGTCGAGCCTCCTTTCTTTTACCCAATAAGAAAGTAGAGGTGTGTAAAGGCTGGGTCTTGCGCTCCGGAGAACGGACGGAGCCAGCACAGAGTCGTGCAGATCTGTGGAGCATCACATGAGCCGGTGTGGGTCGATAGGAGAACGACTAGCCAGATTCCAGCAGACACAATACGGTCTGAAGGGGACAAGAGAGAAGCAAGCAAGCAAGTGTGAAACCCTGTGCATCTGTTCTGTTTGGGTGCTCTGTAGTGCACTCATAAATCCCGTCTGGATAAGAGTTTGTTGTCTTGCTGCATTGAAACAAACTCAAAGTATTGCCTTTGTTGGAATAAAAACAAACACAAGAACTTGTGCCTCATATTCTCCTAATCCCCGTTGCTGTCGCTAAGGGGATTTCCCCTTCCTAGTAGTTGTGAAAGGAATTGGAAAACGACTAGCCAGGCTCTTGTCAGGACTTTTTTGTTCTTTTCTTCTTTCTACTGCAGCGATAACCGTTCTAGAAGTGACCGGTGAAGCCAAGGTACTGTTGTTTTTGTTTTCCTTATTATCCGGTATTGCCATTTAAATTTGAAGTGAGGCTACACAGATACCTCTGGATCTAAGCTGTCAAGAGACTATCAGGACATTTGTTAAGAAAAGACAGCTCTTTACATCCATATAAAGATCACTCTATTCAGATTAGTGCCTTGCAGTGTCTTTTTGTTAAAATATCAAGGCAACTTTAACCGCTTGGAATTGTAAAAATCCATCTTTGTAGAAGGACTTTCTGAGGAATCAATCCTTTGAAGGACGTTTATTGCTTTTTTTTTTTTTTTTTTTTCTCTCAAGGTTACAGCTTTGAAATGTCTCTGC
The DNA here is from genome assembly GCF_027579735.1 of Bombina bombina. NCBI lineage: Eukaryota > Metazoa > Chordata > Amphibia > Anura > Bombinatoridae > Bombina > Bombina bombina. The sequence continues at coordinate 1,010,484,184 of NC_069502.1, forward strand.
TTAAAGAAGGTGTTTAAATTAGGGCTGGTGACATACCCTAGCATTGAAATCTTTTATATAGTTTTTTTTTTTTTTTTTTTTACCAAAATTTACTATATAGCTGTTTAAATTAAGTATCTAAGATCTATATACAAAGAAGAGGGGAGAGGTTGGGGGGGGAGAGAGGGGAAGGATAAAGAAAAATTCTCATACACGAATTTGTGTTCCCTGCTGGGAAATATCATATAATTTATAAACACCAATTGTGCTTTTCAAGATCACGAAAGCTGTAGCTAGCTTCCTTCTTCTTTTGCTCACTTACCACTACCCTTAGGGGTAACTCATTCACTTGGAGTCCTTTTTTTTCTTTTTTCACACTTTCACTTCTCACAATAGGAAGTAGTTAATCCTCACCTCTTCCCATTCACCTCCCTCCCCCCCTTTTTTTTTTTTTTTTTTTTTTTTCTTCACGCAACAATCTTCACTCTTCACAATATAAAGTAGTCCATTCTCACTCTCTCACTCTCACTTCCTTGTTTCCTTTATTTATTTTTTTTTTTCTCTCTTCTTCTTCTCTCCTCTCTCTCTCTCTTCCCTTTTTTCCCTTCTCCCCTCTTCTTTTTTCTCTCTCCTTCTATGGAAAAATTTGTAACCCAAGCTAAAGCATCTTCGCCTAGGATGCCGGCCAAAGTTAAAGACAAAAAAACTAGACAGGGCGACCCTAGTTTAAATAGCTCTAGCGAGACACTTTCTAATATAAATGACACGCAGATGCTAATCTCTCATTTAACTGACCTATTTACTCCACAATTTGAAATCATAAAGGCTGAGTTAGGTACAATATCATCAGTTATTTCTAATCTATCCACAGAAGTGAAACAATTTTCTAATAGGATGTTAGAGATCGAGAACAGAGTGTCAGAGCTAGAAGATCAAGCTAATGGCCAAACTGATATTATATCCAAACAGAGCTCCAAAATTACTAATTTACAAGCGCGTCTGGACGACCTGGAAGATCGTTCCAGACGCAATAATATCCGAATTATTGGTTTGCCTGAGATTCCAGAATTTCATGATCTATATCAGTTTACATCTTTTACCCTGCCTCAGGCTCTAGGTATTCCACAACAGAGACTTCCCATTGTTATAGAAAGAGCCCATAGAACAGGCATAAAAAAATCCCAACCTGAGGGATCCCGTTCAAACAGAATGTGTATTTTCAGAATCTTGAACTATCAAGATAAAGTTGAATTTCTTAGATTATTTAAAAAAAGAACCGAACCACTTATGTTTGGAAATAACAAAATTTTATTATTTCAAGATTACTCGGCAGAAACCTCTCTAAAAAGAAAGGTAATGGCACCATTCTGCTCGCAACTTATTGATAAAGGCTATAATGCGTGGATGGTATATCCAGCTAGTATAATTGTTGAACAGGATGGTGCAAGAAAAAATTTTCGAGAGAAAGGAGAGATTAAAATTTTTTTAAATGAACAATAACATATCACTTACTTATTTCAGGCTGTTACCTGGTCCCTTATAAATGAAGAGTTTATTAGGGGTTAAAGTCCTTTATTTTCTTTTTATGAATGCACTACTGAAAAAGAATCAGGTTTTTTTGTTTTTATTATCATTAGATGTGGAGTTTGTTTTTTTTTTTTGTTTGTTTTTTTTCCTTTTTCCTTTGGGCCCGCAGGGGGAATCTCTATCTGTTTGAGTAATTAAGGCTCGGTAATGGATATTAAATTTTTATCATGGAATGTAGGGGGGATTGCCTCTCCTATGAAACGCAACTTGATTATTAAATTATTGGCTAAACAAAAACCAGATATTGCTTTTATTCAAGAGACTCATCTCACAGAGCAGGAAGTTGCTAAACTTAAGATACAATGGGTGGGAGAGGTAATTGCTTCCTCGGCGAGTAGGAGAAAATGTGGAGTAGCTATTTTGATCAATAAAGCTCTGGAGTATAAGGTTATACAGGTGGAGACAGATACAGCTGCAAGGTTTATACTAATTCAAATTATTATCAATAAAACTAAATATGTGCTCTGTAATGTCTATGGCCCGAATAAATTTCGCAGAGACTTTTGGGAGAGTGTTAAAATTAAATTATTCCCTTTTATAAAGGAGAATCTTATAATAGCTGGAGACTTTAACTTGGTTATTTGTCCAGAAATTGATAGACTCTCAGGGAAGAACTTCCCAGAGAATAGGAGAAGCTCTAAATACTTCACCAAATTTTGTTATAAATTACATCTTACTGATATTTGGCGATCTCTTAATCCGGACTTATTAGGTTTCACATGTGAATCTAAGGCACATAGGACATTTGCCAGGATAGATTTATTTTTAATCTCCGAATCACTTTCAATTTGTAAATTGGAGGCTGGAATTGGGGAGATTGTGACCTCGGACCACTCAATTATATCTTTAATTCTGAAATCCCATGATAATAATAAAAATAAAATGCCTAGGGCTTTTTTTTATCCATGTTATCTCTATAATAATCCTAGATATATTCATTGGTTAAAACAGGCATGGAAGGACTATAGCACTCGTAATATCTCTTACTTTCACAAGATTGAAACCTTTTGGGAGGCCTCAAAAGCGGTATTACGTGGGGAAATTATGTCATTTCTAGATATTAAAAACAAGAAGCAACGTGCACGAGATCTACTATAAGGATTAAACAAATTTGTGGAACACAACTGCAGTGTTGAAGCCAAATTTAGTGTTTGTAACACAAGACTGTCTAAACTCTTTATTGAAGGAAAGAGTTCTTAAAGTCTTGTGGTGTTGCTCAGGAAATAATTCATACAGGTATAGAAACGGTGTTATATTGATTATATGAAATAACTGATAAATACCATAAAGAGATATAATCAGAAAATAGCTTAGTCCATTACCACAAGCAAAAGTGAGTAATATTGTTGCGAATGCACAAACAGCAGATGTATCAAAAGTAGTTGTAACACAGTTGGCAGCGTGGTTAATATATGCTTGTATTAGTTAAAGTCAAGTGAGTTGTTAAATGACAGAACCGCTATTATGTAGTAATTTCCTTTAACTGAAGGCTGAACACAAAGTAGGAGAAACAGTCAATAGTGGTTCAAAAATACGGTAAGAAAGATTTACTACCTTCTCTTCCTTTGAGGCTGTAGAAATGCTGCGGAGTTGCAGAGAAATCAGTGCGGTTACACGCTGACTACAAACGCCGGAGCTGTTTGGGCTGTGACGTCAGTTTAGCGTGGAGGCGGTTGCAGCGATATTAGCCTGTGTGAATCTGCTGCTGGAAATTTATGACTGCAGGTGAATGAGAGAAACGGTTTGTTGGTAATATCTGAATTTTACAAATACCGTTCCTAGTAGATGAACACCTTAAGTTGAAAGTCCTTTTAGGCAGTGAGAGAGGTAGTTGTTTTTAATAACAAAGAATCCTCAATGGCAAATTTCAGCTTATAGAGACAATTGGTTTGTAATCCAGTCTGGTAGTAGAAACTACAATACTAAGCACTGAGTGCAAGGTGAGCACCTGATTTAAAGGGAAGACAGCGAATCAATTGGTAGTGGGTGTGACAGGGAAAGAGAAGGGGAGTGTAGGAACAGAACCTTACAGAACCCCCTCGTCAAGGAAGCTGTTCCACAGCGAAAGGTCGAGGTCGGTCAGGATGGCGACGATGGAACAACGACAGAAGTCGTGGAGAATTAATATTAGAAAGAGGTTCCCAAGAATCTTCCTCTGCAGAATAATCTTTCCATCTCACCAAATACTGAAGTACACCTTTTGAAATTCTAGAGTCCAATATGGTTTCAACCTCATATTCTTTACCATCTGAAGCTATATTTGAAGGAGGTAGAAGGACTTGGTCATTCCTAGTGCGGACGTAAGGTTTCAACAAGGAAACGTGAAATGTGGGATGTATCCTTAGAGAGCTGGGAAGCTCTAGTCTGACAGCATTGGCATTAATGACTTTCTGTATAGGAAAAGGTCCAATAAAGAGACTGGCCATTTTCTTAGAAGGGATTTGTAATTTCAAATTCTTTGTAGAAAGCCAAACCAAAGCTCCAATTTTGTAGTCAGGAGCTTTACGTCTTCTGAGGTCATAAAAGTGTTTTTGAGACTTTTGAGCTTCAAGGATGTTTTCATGAATGATTTTAAAGTTCTCCTGTAATGAATTGTGCAAATCATCAAGTAAGGGAGAATCTGATGAAGTAGAAGGTAAGAAAGAAAATTTAGGATGATATGCATAGTTAGCAAAGAAGGGGGTCATCTTGATAGAAGAGTTGATTGAGTTATTGTAAGCAAATTCTGCCATTGAGAGGTAATTAATCCAATCAGCCTGATGATAAGAACAGTAACACCGAAGATAATGTTCGAGCCATTGGTTCAACCTCTCAGATTGCCCATTAGTCTGGGGATGGTAGGCTGTGGTAAAACGATGTTCCATCTTAGTGATCTCACATAATTTAAGCCAGAATTTGGAGGTGAATTGTGTCCCTCGGTCAGTTGTTAATATAGAGGGAATGCCATGTAACTTTACAATATGATCAATGAACAAAAAAGCAGTCTCTGAAGAAGTAGGAAGCTTATGAAACGGTATGAAATGAGCCATCTTTGTGAATAAATCAATGACAACAAGTATAGTGGTTTGTTTTTTTGATGGTGGTAATTCAACAATGAAATCCATTGAGATATGATGCCATGGTTTGTTGGAAACTGGTAGAGGCATAAGTAATCCAAAAGGAGGTCTCCGCTCAGGTTTAGAAGTGACACAATCCCTGCAAGTGGTAATATATTCAGCTATAGATGATTTCATTTGAGGCCACCAATAAGTACGACTAACCAGATCAAGAGTCCTTAACAGCCCAGGATGACCAGCCAAAGGGGTATCATGGCAGCTCTGTATAATCTGTGTTCTTAAACCATCAGGTACATACAATTTCTCACCTTGGAAATACAGGCCATGAATCTTGAGAAGATTTGGTTCAGGAGGTATAGGTTTGTTTTTACAGAAGTTTTTTAATTCAGATAATATAGTAGAAGTGAAACCAATAAAACATTGGGGAGAAACAATATCTTTCCTGATGGGAGACTCAGTTGGACGAATAGGAAGACGTGATAGGGCGTCTGCTTTAGCATTTTTATTTGCTGGTCTGTAAATAATGGTGAAGTTAAAACGATCAAAATATAAACTCCAGCGAACCTGTCTAGCAGAAAGGGTTTTGTTGGATTGTAAATATTGTAGATTCTTATGATCTGTGTAGATAACAATTGGTAAGACCGTGCCCTCTAGAAGGTGTCTCCAATGTTCAAGAGATCGTCGGATTGCCAGTAATTCCTTATCTCCTATGGCGTAATTACGTTCGGCAGGTGACATAAGTTTGGAGAAGTAAGAAATAGGATGAAGTGGTTCGGATAAAGATTTTTGTTGTGAAAGTACAGCTCCGATTGCATAATCCGAGGAGTCTACTTCTAGGGTATACTGATAAGAAGGATTAGGAAATTGGAGGATAGGTGCAGAAGTGAACCTAGACTTTAAGTGTTGGAATGCATGTTTAGCATCAGAACCCCATAAGAAAGAACTGGAAGAACCGGTTAATATTGTAAGAGGCTTTACTATTTTAGAAAAACCCTTAATAAATTTCCTGTAGTAATTTGCGAAACCAAGGAAACGTTGTAGTTCTTTTCTGGACTTAGGTTCAGGCCAATTCAAAACAGTGTCAACTTTCTGCTTTTGCATTTGGATTCCAGATGGTGAAATATCATAACCCAAGAATGAAACTTCCGTTGTGTGGAATTTATATTTTTCCAATTTAGCGTAAAGTTTATGTGCTCTTAAACGGGCAAGCACCTGTCGGACGTGTTTGACATGTTCATCCATAGTTCTTGAGTAAATGAGGATATCATCCAAATAAATAACTAGACATACGTCAAGGAGATCACGAAACACATCATTTATAAAATGTTGGAAGGTGGCAGGGGCATTGCAAAGGCCAAAAGGCATTACAAGATATTCAAATAAGCCGTACCTGGTCCTAAACGCTGTCAACCATTCGTGACCCTCCTTTATTCGGATGAGATTATACGCCCCTCTTAAGTCAAGCTTAGTGAATATAGTAGCATCAGATAGCCTCTCAATCATTTCGGGAATCAAAGGCAGGGGGTATCTGTTTTTGATAGTGCACTTATTCAGTTCACGATAGTCAATAATTGGCCTCAGACTAGCATCTTTGTTACGCACAAAGAAGAAACCAGCTCCAGCTGGAGAAGTGGAGGGCCTAATAAAGCCTTTTTTCAAGTTCTCTTCAAGATACAATTTGAGATGTTCAAGTTCAGGATTGCTTAATGGGTAAAGATGACCAAAGGGTATCCTAGCTCCAGGTTGAAGATCGATAGGGCAATCATAAACCCTGTGTGGTGGTAAATTCTCTGCTTCGGTCTTACTGAAGACATCTTGAAACTCTAAATACTGAGGAGGTAAACTGTCAGAGTGAATAGTTGAATTTATCAATAAAGGACAAGGAAAACAGGTATTTCTGCAATAATCTGAAGAAAACTTTATTTGAAAAGGAGACCAAATAATATCAGGGTTATGAAGTTGTAACCACTTCAAACCCAAAACCAAAAGGAAATGGGGCGAGGGAAGAACGTCAAATGATAACATTTCAGTATGTCCAGAAATAACAGTAATAATAGGGATGGTCTCATGTGTAATTGGACCTGAAAACATAAGTGACCCATCTATGACTCTAATAGGTATAGGAGTCTTTTTCTTGATGAGTGGTATATTCTTCATAGAGCAGAAATCTTGGTCAATATAATTCCCAGAAGCCCCCGAATCGATAATAGCATCATCAATCTTCAGATGACTTTGTTGTAGCTGTAAGGAAACAGACAAAGTACAATAAGTGGATTGCGATGGAGAATGAAGAGATGTAAATAAGTTGTTGGACTTACTTTTCTTATTTTTTAATAGTATTGAACAGTCCTGGACAGTATGGGAAGAACTAGCGCAATACATGCACAAGTTTTTAACACGTCTACGTTGTTTTTCTTCAAAAGACAAAGGACCTCTAAAAAACCCAATTTCCATAGGTTCTGCTTGAGATTTAGATGTTGAAGAAGAGGTGGTTGTAGCGACATGAAAAGAGGTTTTAGGTTTCAAATCAGTGGAATATTTTTCAGCTTTTCTTTCGCGTAAGCGGCGATCAATTTGAATAGCCATCTTCATGAAAGTATCAAGGGTCTGAGGTAACTCAATTCGGGCAAATTCATCTTTTAATGTTTCTGATAATCCTAAACGGAATTGGTTTCGGAGTGCAACAGGGGTCCAATGAGCGTCTGTGGAGTACTGTTTGAAGTCGGTGATATACTCCTCCACAGGTCTCTTCCCTTGCTTAAGATTCCTTAAACTCATCTCAGCAGTAAGCTGTATATCTGTATCTAGATACATTTCATCCATTGAAGTGAAGAAATCGTCAAGAGAGGCTAAAATTGGGTCCTGGGTTTCAATGAATTTATCAGCCCAGTTTCTTGGATCACCTCTGAGAAAAGAAATGGTTGTCAAAACTTTAACTCTGTCAGTGGGGTATGTTCTAGGTCTCATAGAAAAAAGAAGTTGACAAGCATTTTTAAATTGCCTATAGGCTTTTCTATTCCCAGAGAAAAGGTCAGGAAGTGAAACTTGAGGTTCAATAGAGTTGTCAAGCTGATTCCCCTTTAAAGCAATAGAGTCTTTTATAACATTCCTTAGAGCAGTATTTTCAACCTGTAATTCATGTAGGCCTTGTGAGAGCTGATCAACCTTTTGGGTAAGATTATATACAATCTGGCGTAAATCTGCTGGTTCCATAGTTTTCTCAGGCTTAGTATTATATAAGGATTAAACAAATTTGTGGAACACAACTGCAGTGTTGAAGCCAAATTTAGTGTTTGTAACACAAGACTGTCTAAACTCTTTATTGAAGGAAAGAGTTCTTAAAGTCTTGTGGTGTTGCTCAGGAAATAATTCATACAGGTATAGAAACGGTGTTATATTGATTATATGAAATAACTGATAAATACCATAAAGAGATATAATCAGAAAATAGCTTAGTCCATTACCACAAGCAAAAGTGAGTAATATTGTTGCGAATGCACAAACAGCAGATGTATCAAAAGTAGTTGTAACACAGTTGGCAGCGTGGTTAATATATGCTTGTATTAGTTAAAGTCAAGTGAGTTGTTAAATGACAGAACCGCTATTATGTAGTAATTTCCTTTAACTGAAGGCTGAACACAAAGTAGGAGAAACAGTCAATAGTGGTTCAAAAATACGGTAAGAAAGATTTACTACCTTCTCTTCCTTTGAGGCTGTAGAAATGCTGCGGAGTTGCAGAGAAATCAGTGCGGTTACACGCTGACTACAAACGCCGGAGCTGTTTGGGCTGTGACGTCAGTTTAGCGTGGAGGCGGTTGCAGCGATATTAGCCTGTGTGAATCTGCTGCTGGAAATTTATGACTGCAGGTGAATGAGAGAAACGGTTTGTTGGTAATATCTGAATTTTACAAATACCGTTCCTAGTAGATGAACACCTTAAGTTGAAAGTCCTTTTAGGCAGTGAGAGAGGTAGTTGTTTTTAATAACAAAGAATCCTCAATGGCAAATTTCAGCTTATAGAGACAATTGGTTTGTAATCCAGTCTGGTAGTAGAAACTACAATACTAAGCACTGAGTGCAAGGTGAGCACCTGATTTAAAGGGAAGACAGCGAATCAATTGGTAGTGGGTGTGACAGGGAAAGAGAAGGGGAGTGTAGGAACAGAACCTTACATCTACAAATTACTAAACAGGTCCAAAATGCCTATAAAAAATACCATGAAGATTGATCTATTAGGAATTGGGATAATTATACTGCGTTAAGAAAGGAAAGGGATATATCTGTAGCTCAAAAACATTTAGAAGACGAGACCAAAACTAATCTATATTTCAGAAGCTTTCATGGTAGTTCCGCTAAAAATTTGGCTAGATTAGTTAAAATAAGGAAGAAGAAAAATTTGATTTCCTGTATTAGGGAAGACGATAAAAGATATACTAACACAGAAGAGATTCGTGAAGTTTTTTTTAAGTACTATACACGATTATATTCTAAACAGGAAAGTAACTCTATTAATCAAGCTAATTTTTGGGATAAGGTTATCCTTCCTCAGTTACAGCAAGAAGATTTAGAATCTTTGAATGTCCCAATTACCTCTGAAGAAATATTAAAAGCTATTAGTGTATCCAAATTGAATAAAGCCGCAGGCCCTGACGGGTTTCCTGCGGAGTTCTATAGATGTTTAGCGGCTGAAGTAACTCCAGTCTTAGAGAAACTGTTTAACTGTTATTACATCTCGGATCAACCAATTTCAGCCCGGTTTACAGCGGCAAATATCTCATTAATCTTGAAAAAAGGAAAGAACCCAGAAGATCCAGCCTCATACAGGCCAATTTCCGTCCTTAACGCGGATTATAAGATCTTAATGTCTATTGTTGCCACTAGACTTACAGGGTGTTTAGATAAACTTATTCATCCTGACCAGGTCGGATTTATGTCCGGACGAAACTCTACCAAAAATATTAGGAGATTAACCACGTTGGTTGATTTTAGTTGGAATTGTGATCAGTTTAAAGATAGAAAAAGGTTAAATGATAATGCAGTTCTTACTTTGGACGCAGTAAAGGCTTTTGATAGTATAGCTTGGGCCCATCTATTTAAAACCTTAGAGAAATTTGGCTTTGCAGATAAGTTTTTATACTTCATTCAGAAAATCCACTGGAAACCAGAATCTTACTTATTGATTAACCGGACGCTCTCCCCTAGGATAGTGTTGGAAAGAGGGACGAGACAGGGTTGTCCTCTCTCGCCCCTCTTGTTCAATATTGCTCTGGAGCCGCTGGCAATCAGACTGAGAGAAAGCCTGCCGGGAATATCTGATCTAGACCCAAACTTAAAAGTGTTACTATATGCGGACGATATTTTAATATGTTTACAGAACACCAGAGACACAATTCCCAAGGTTATAAACATACTGGAGGAGTTAAGCTCCTTCGCGGGATATAAGTCTAATTTGGATAAAAGTGAGTTCATGTGGCTAGGAAAGGAGGCGAATCCACAAACTAATTCAAAGTTCCGCACAGTCTCTGCTATAAAATATTTGGGTTTGGAGATTCATAAAAATCCCAAATACTGGTATTCTGCCAATATTGATCCACTTCTCCGGAAGATCAAAGAAGATCTTGAGTTATGGAGGGCTCTCCCTTTATCTATCTCTGCTTCTATTAATTTGATCAAAACAATAATTTTTCCGCGGATCCTATATCCTCTGCAAAATCTTCCTTTAATCCTTACAAATAAAGATTTAAATAGATTGAATTCTTGGTTTTCCAAGTTCATTTGGAAAGCTAAAAAACCACGTATATCATTGGAAAAATTGTCTCAAAAATTTGATAACGCGGGATTAGCCTTCCCGAATATTAGATATTATAATATGGCAACCTTGGCTAAAATAGCTATAGATTGGATAGCTCAAACAAATAGGGTTACTTCATTTGAATCGGAATCTAGATTGATCCATCCTTGGTCTTTGAAGGCTCTTTTACATTGTCCACTAAAAGAACTACCACGAGAAGTCTCTTTATTACAATCTTTTAAAAACCCGATAAGTGCATGGCAGAAGTTTTGTGCCATACTGGCATTGAATCCTTTTTTTTCTGAATTCTTACCTATAAGAGCTAACCCGTGCTTTTTGCCAGGAACAGACCAAAAAGTGTTTCTGGAATGGCAGGACAGAGGCCTTAAGGATATTGTCCAGTTATTGGACGATCAAGGCCAGATTCTTTCATGGGAAACCATTTTTTCAAAATATTCATTAGGTAGAGGGAATCGGTTTGCCTATTTTCAGGTCCGCCATTATATTACCTCTCAAAGCTGGTATTCTTCAATCAGGGTTGAGTGGTCCGAGGTCAAAATCTTTATTCAAAAATTTATAGCTGGAGATACTTCAATCTCACTAATTTACGACATAATGCTTGCTAAACAGGGCACTCTGCTGAGTGATAAACTGGTTAATTCATGGATTAATTCTATCCCTACAATTGATCAAGAGATGATTATAGGTAGTTGCAAATTGGTAGCTAAGTATCCTATAGCGGTAAACTGGAAAGAATCGCATATTAAATTATTGAATAAATTCTATCTACCCCCAGCCAGGCTAGCGAAATTCTACCCTTTCAAGAAGGCTGATTGCCCGCGATGCTTATATAGTGTCGCAGATCTTGTTCATATGTTATGGAGATGCCCTAAAATAAAACAACTATGGCAGAAAGTCCAGTATTGGTTTAATAGGCTTTATAATGGGGATTATTCGTTATCTCTGCAAGAGGTTATATGTCTGATAGGGGATTCCATAACAGACTCCAAAAGTCGGATCTTGAATACTATCATACTAATTGTTAGATATAACATCTTTAAGTCCTGGATTGCTAAGAAGCCCCCTAGTTTTGGGGTAATTCTTAAAGGGATACAATCTCAAATTATATATGAATCTTTTCATCTATCTCACGCCACAGAGAAAAAAATTAAGATATTTCTGACAGATTGGGCACCAATCATTAAAACCTACTCATTGCAACTTCAACAATTGATCTTGTCACCATTTGTTTCTTCCATTAGTTTTGCGGAGTTAGTCCTGCTTCAAGTATTTCCAGGATCATGGATTAGGAACTTTAGAGATATACCTTAAATTCATGAGCCACCTTTCCTAAGAGGGAGCCTTGCGGGCTCGGAGGTTGTGTTTTTTTTTTTTTGTTTTGTTTTTTTTTTATGTGTGGGTTTATTTTGGCTTAAGGAAACTCTCCAAAAAAAAAAAGGGAAAGAAACAAGGAAAAAAGAAAAATATAGAGAAGGGGAAAGGGAAAAAAAAAACCCCAACATTGTATACACCTATACTACAGATCATAAACCTTTTCGTAGCAGATAGTAGAACAGTAGAATAGTTTATCTTAAGATACCATATCAATGTTAATTCTACCTAACTGTGTATTGATTGGCTTTTGTTTGTTAACCTATCGTATTGCTTGGTATGGAGCTTTGATGCGCAAATTTATATGAATGTATATTCTGTTGGATATTAATCAAAAGAAAGATAAAAATAAAAGGGAAAGAGAGAGGGACGGGGAGAGGGGAGGAAAGAGGAGAGGAGGGGAGGAAAAAAGAAAAAAAGCTAGAGTAGAGGAAAGGTGATACAAGCTAAGATAATGGCTCAGTAGTAGAATGGGCTTTTGTATTATTTTTTATCTCGTCGATGCGGAGCTGCGTCTCCATGAGAGTTATAATATGATTCGGAGCTGTGCCTCCACAATCTATGCTCACATATGTGTTGATTATTTTGTTTTGTTTGATCTGTTTTTGTCCTTTTTATGTATTGTCGGAAAAACTAATAAATAAATATTTAAAAAAAAAAAAAAAAAAAGACTCAGATATTCACCCACAGGTAGTCCTCTAATAGTGGAGGGATGATGGTGGCTACTTGCATGTAGTGTGCTATTAGTAGCCGTGGGTTTTCTAAACGCATCTGTCTAAAATTTATTAACTACCCTTCTGATAGTGAGATTCAAAAATTCCACCCTCTCTTTTTCTATGGTGGATGTGAGATATAAACCGAAAGGGTTAACATTAAGCAGTTGTATGAATTCTTGTAATTGTACCACCCTAGATGCATTCAAAATAGCAGCATGTAATCTAAGAAGTAGACTTCTTATAAGAGGCTATTCTAAAAAAAATCCCTAGCAAGAGCACACAATAAAGCACAAAGAAAGAAAGGAGTTACTCACCCCTAAATCACATGATAAAGCCAACCCCCTAAGATTTGTGTCTACTTACTTGATAGATTCCATAAAGAATGGACTATTAATGATCATATCAACTGCAAACATCATCTATTGTGTGTCTTGCAGCTATGATTTATTTTATGTCGGTATGACCACCAGAAGTTTAGGGAAACATATGACTGACCATCTGAGTAATATTAGGACAGCCCAAAAGGATGTAGAGAAAGATAAAAAAAAAATCCCAAGTGTGGCAAAACACTTTCTACAATCCCATAAAGGTAATACCAATGCTTTTAGGTGCTGGGGCCTGGAAAAGGTAAAACCTGGAATCGGGGGGGGGGGGGGGGTTTAAACAGAACAGAGACTGTTACAATTAAAAACAAAATGGGTCTTTAATTTAAACTCTGTCATGCTTCACAGCATGAATGAAAATAACTATTGGGTTTATCTGTAATAGAGGCAAAATATATTTGTGAAGTCACAAAATATATGGTATAGAGTTATTTGATTAAGATGTATGTGAATAACTGATACCTAGTGAGGAACTGCAATAGTCAGCAAACATAACATCTGTCCTCCCTTTAACTCTGTATACATTACCTCTATATATAAACAATTAATTGTTGTTGCAAATGGGTTAATATTAATACCCGGTCAGTAATTAATCAACATATAGCCATAACTGCGTATTACTGGAAGATGTGCATCATTACACAACTATGTACTTAATAAACCGCTAAGAGAAGTGACCTGGGGGGGGGGTAAGATTTGAAGTCCATAGTTTGGTTTAACATATCCCACTCAGTTTTGTTACTGTATCAGTTGAATATATGTTATTACTTTTAAATACACAATTGCAATTCATAATGTTAGAATATAGGGACTTTATATATTCCAGCCCATTTCTAATGAATTGTGTAGAACACTATGTATTCAAGTAATAAGTAACAAGTAATTACATAACAACTGGGATTGTGTCAAGTAGAGGTACGGAGGAATTAAAGGAAACTGCATGACAGTGACCGATACTCAGTGAGACACCATGTCAGGCAGATGTAATATCATCTGTCTTCCCTACAAGGAGAACAGCCGATTTAGGAACAAGCCAGAGATAAGGAACCAGGAGGGACGTCAGACAGCCAGGTAATACACAGGAACTGGAACACAGGAACTCACAAACAGGTCTGAGACAACACAAGGGCAAAGCATACTGAACAGAGGCCCTTTAAATAATAAGTGATGACATCACAATTCTGAGACTGCAACCTGTCTCACACGGATGATGTACACCAGTCTGGCCATAAGAGGGCGTGCAGTAAATGAGCAGCATCACACACTCTGCACCAGATTCAGCAAGAGAGTTGAGTAAAATGGCTGCCAGCAGCACATGGCAAACAAAGCAGGGAAAAAACCCTGACAGTACCCTCCCCTCAACGACCTCTCCCCTGCAGGAGAACAAAAGGCTTATTGGGTAAACAGGCATGGAAGACACGGAGGAGGGCAGGAGCATGAACATCAGAGGAGGGAACTCATGAACGCTCCTCCAGACCGTAGCCCCTCCAGTGAACCAAATACTGTACGCAGCCCTTGGACATACGAGAGTCAATAATGTTGCTGACCTCATATTCTTCATGGTTGTCAACAGAAATAGGACGGGGACGAGGCAACACAGTTGTAAACCGATTACAAACCAATGCTTTCAAGAGGGAGGCATGAAAAACATTGGAGATGCGCATTGCTGGAGGAAGGTCAAGAGTGTAGGCCACAGGATTGACCCGTCGGAGTATTCGAAAAGAACCAACATAATGGGGAGCCAGTTTATTGGAAGGCACACAAAGGTTCAAGTTGTGGGAGGACAGCCAAACCCTCTCACCAACCTGGTAGGAAGGCGCGGGCAGATGCCTACAATCAGCCTGGAACTTTTGGTGCAGCATAGAATGATGAACACAATCCTGAATCTGCACCCATGTGGAACGGAGTTGCCAGAGATGCTTCTTCAAAGCCAGAATACCCTCAGACATGAATGAATCGGACAACAAGGATGGTTGAAACTCATAATTCGCCATGAACGGGGATAACTGAGAGGAAGAATTAATAGCACTATTACGAGCAAACTGTGCCAAAGGTAACAGTTCAGACCAATTATTGTGGTGATCTGAGACATAGCAATGGAGGAACTTGCGTAATGTCAGGGTGCCAGGAATCAGATGACGAGAAGTGCAAAAATAATCACACCTTTATTAATACCAAAAATAATAAAAAGTCCACAAGTAAAACAACAAGCCAGGAGTCAAAGCCAGAGCTGGTAGTCAGACGAGCCGAGTTAGGAGCAAAAGTGAGTAGTCAGACGAGCTGGAATCAGGAAAAGGAGAACAGCAGAGTCAGGAACAAGCCAGAGATCAGGAACCAGGAGGGACGTCAGACAGCCAGGTAATACACAGGAACTGGAACACAGGAACTCACAAACAGGTCTGAGACAATGCAAGGGTAAAGCATACTGAACAGAGGCCCTTTAAATAATAAGTGATGACATCACAATTCTGAGACTGCAACCTGTCTCACACTGATGATGTACACCAGTCTGGCCATAAGAGGGCGTGCAGGAAATGAACAGCATCACATACTCTGCACCAGATTCAGCAAGAGAGGTGAGTAAAATGGCTGCCAGCAGCACATGGCAAAGCAGGGAAAAAACCCTGACAATTCTGGAGTAGGTTCATACGTATTTCACTCTATTATAGTAATACATACACTGACAATTTTTTCACCATTCCCCACACATATTCAACCGCTACACAATATAGAAATATCAAAGACTTTATACCTCTTTTTTAAGCCCCTTTCACATATTTGATGTAGAACGATATGTGTCTAAGTGTCAAGCGAATAGTACAGATATAATATGGCAATTGTTTACAATAGCAGAGTTTAATCCAATTAACAATAGCTGCCACCCCCTAGTATTATATGCTCCAATCGGTAATCAATAACACACGCCCACGCAAGTGAGATGATACAACACTTATTGGTCTTAGAGGAGGTGTGTTAGATAAACTTCGCTATGATTGGCTCAAGTAGCGATAATTAGGGTTTAAAAGGCAGCACCTTGCAATGTTTCGGTTTGTTCATTATTTTTCAACATTAAGAAAGGCCGGTCCAACGGCCAAAACACCCTAGTTGTTTTTCTACCGTGTTAGTCACTCCTGTCACCTGAAGCTGACGCTTCTCGTTATCGGACAGGAATACAAGGGAGTGACCTATGGTTTGATATAGTGTGTGGGTGTCTGGTATAGGGGTCAGGGCTTCTCCCTGTTTTATTAAATATACAATTAAAGTTGATGTTTTAACCTAATTAATCTCTGTAATAAGAAAAAGTACACTAACACTCATAAGCTACCTATTAACCCCTAAACCCCTCCCAAATAGCAAACACTATATTAAAGCTATTAACCCCTAATCTGCCACCCACCCACATTGCAACTATTAAAATAAGTTATTAACCCCTAATTTGCTGCCCACCCACATCGCCAACACTATTTAAACATATTAACACCTTAACCGCCGCTCTCCGACATTACCAACACTAATAAAAGTTATTAACCCCTAATCCGCCGCTCTCCGACATCACCGACACCTAAATAAACCTATTAAGCCCTAAACCACAGGTCACCCACATCGCCAACACTATAATAAAATATTAACCCCTAAACCTCCAGTCCCCCACATCGTAACTACTAAACTAAACCTATCAACCCCTAGACTGCTGCTCCCCACATCGCAAAACACTAAATTAAACTAATAACCCCTAAACCTAACACCCCCTAACTTTAAATTAAAATGACAAAATAACTATATTTAAATAAAAAAAAACTTACCTGTGAAATAAAAATAAACCTAACATTAAACTCTAAATTAGCCTAACATAACTATGCTAATATAATTTTAAAAATCTACCAATTAAAAACCTAAATTACAAATTTAAAAAACCCTAACACTATCTAACACAAATCTAAAATAACAAAAACTAAATTATGAAAAATAAAAAACACTAAGCTTACAAAAAATAATAAACAAAATGATCAAAAATAAAAACAATTACACCTAATCTAATAGCCCTATAAAAATAAAAAAGCCTCCCCAAAATAAAAACACCCCCTATTCTACAATAAACTACGAAAAGCCATTAAAGGACCTTTTGTATGGCATTGCCCTAAGTTAAACAGCTCTTTTACCTTTTAAAAAATAGAAAGTCCCCCCAACAGTAAAACCCACCACCCAACCAACGCCTCAAAATAAAAAACCTAAATCTAAAAAATCCCAAGCTACCCATTGCCCCTAAAGAGACATTTGTATGGGCATTGCCCTTAAAAGGGCATTCAGCTCTTTTTCACTGCCCTTAAAAGGGCATTCAGCTCTTTTACAAGTGTCCATCCCTAATCTAAAAAAAAGCCCACCCAAAAAAAAAAAAAAAAAAATTAACACTAACCCTATAAAATCTACTCACGTTCCTGAATTCCGGACATCCATCTTCATCCAGGCGGTGAGAAGTCTTTATCCAGACGGCGACACCTTCATCCATCTCGGGGATGTCTTCTATCTTCATCCCGGCAGCACGAAGCGGAACTATCCTGGAAGCAATCCTCCGCGGAGCGTCCTCTTCATATGGTCACTGCCATACACTGAAGTTGAATGCAAGGTAGCCGTTTCAAAATGGCGTACCTTGCATTCCTATTGACTGATTTGATTCTTTAAATTCAATTCATCCAATAGGATGAGAGCTTCTGAAATCCTATTGGCTGTTCAAAACAGCAAATAGGATGAGAGTTACTGAAATCCTATTGACTCTTTATTTTCCTCTTGGATCAGCCAATAGGATTGAAGTTCAATCCTATTGGCTGATTGCATCAGCCAGTAGGATTTTTTCAACCTTAATTCCGATTGACTGATAGAATTCTATCAGCCAATCGGAATCTAAGGGACGCCATCTTGGATGACATCACTTAAAGAGATATTTATTCTGGAAGAAGACTTTGTTGGAAGAGGATGCTCCACGCCGGATGTTTTGAAGATGGAGCCGCTCAGCGCCGGATGGATGAAGATAGAAAATGCCGTCTGGATGAAGACTTCTGACCGTCTGGAGGACTACTTATCCCGGCTTAGATGAAGCCTTCTCCCGGCTTCGTTGAGGACTTCTTGCCGCTTCGATGAGGACTTCTCCCGGCTTCATTGAGGATGGATGTCAGATCTTCAAAACTGTAAGTGGATCTTTAGGGGTTAGTGTTAGGTTTTTAAGGGTTTATTGGATGGGTTTTATTTTTAGGTTAGGGCTTTGGGCCTCAATAGAGCTAAATGCCCATTTAAGGGCAATGTCCATCCAAATGACCTTTTCAGGGCAATGGGGAGCTTAGGTTTTTTTAGTTAGGATTTTATTTGAGGGGTTGGTTGTGTGGGTGGTTGGTTTTACTGTTGGAGGGTTGTTTGTATTTTTCTTCAGGTAAAAGAGCTGATTTCTTTGGGGCAATGCCCCGCAAAAGGCCCTTTTAAGGGCTATTGGTAGTTTAGTTTAGGCTAGGGTTTTTTTTTTATTTTGCGGGCTTTTTTAATTTGATAGGGCTATTAGATTAGGTGTAATTAGTTTAAATATCTTGTAATTTGTTTTTTATTTTGTGTAATTTAGTTTTTTTATTTTGTAATTTAGGTAATTGTATTTAATGTATTTAATTGTATTTAATTTAGGTAATTTATTTAATTGTAGTGTAGTGTTAGGTTTTAGTGTAACTTAGGTTAGGTTTTATTTTACAGGTAAATTTGTATTTATTTTAACTAGGTAGTTAGTAAATAGTTAATAACTATTTAGTAACTATTCTACCTAATTAAAATAAATACAAACTTGTCTGTAAAATAAAAATAAACCCTAAGCTAGCTACAATGTAACTATTAGTTATATTGTAGCTAGCTTAGGGTTTATTTTACAGGTAAGTATTTATTTTAAATAGGAATTATTTAGTTATTAATAGTAGGTTTTATTTAGATTTACTCTCTCTGTGCAAAGAAAATCACAAAGACAAGGGCGCCTCCTCGTGTGATACAGTTTGGACAAATGTAAAAAAAAGGTGAATACAAATTTTATACTCACAAGTAAAGCAGCATTCTGTTGTGCTTATAGAGGCAGACTGGGAGTTCACAGTGTCCCAGTTCACTGACCAAGGCAGTGCAACAAATCACTCCAGGGTAGATTTCAATCAAGCTCAGGCTCTCAGCGAAGAGTTAAAATACCATAGTTTAATGGTGCAGTAAAATACAATATAAAATGTCACAAATGTGACCGTAACAATGGATAAACAAGCAACTAGTTTCTCAGATCTCTGTCTGTTTCCTCAGGCTTCTAATTTTTTAAAAATTATATATTTCTTCTAGCGCTCCCTAGAGTTACGCTTGCATAGTGTAACAGGTATTTCTTTATTTAGATTTATTTTAATTATATTTAAGTTAGGGGGTGTTAGGGTTAGACTTAGGTTTAGGGGTTAATAAATATAGTATAGTGGCAGCGACGTTGGGGACAGCAGATTAGGGGTTAATAATATTTAACTAATGTTTGCGAGGCAGGAGTGCGGCGGTTTAGGGGTTAATATTTTTATTATAGTGGCGGCGATGACGGGAGCAGCAGATTAGGGGTTAATAATTTTATTTTAGTGGTTGCGATGCGGGAGGGCATCGGTTTAGGGGTTAATAGGTAGTTTATGGGTGTTAGTGTACGTTGTAAAACTTTAGTTATGAGTTTTATGCTACAGCTTTGTAGTGTAAAACTCATAACTACTGACTTTAGAATGCGTTATGAATCTTGACGGGATAGTGTGTACCGCTCACTTTTTGGCCTCCCAGGACAAGCTTGTAATACCGGCGCTATGGAAGGCCCATTGAAAAAATACTATACGCAATTTGCGTAAGTTGATTTGCGGTAAGGCCAAAAAAGTGTGCGGTGCCCCTAAATCTGCAAGACTCGTAATACCAGCGGTAGTGAAAAAGCAGCGTTATAACCTGATAATGCTGCTTTTTCACTATAACGCAAAACTCGTAATCTAGCCGCAAGTTTTTGTTAAAATTGCAAGACTTTCAGCTGTTTGCAATGAACAAATCAAACAAAAGCGATTGAAATAGCTCAACACAACAAATGCTTTAAAGGGACAGTATACACTCATTTTCATATAACTGCATGTAAAAGACTCTACTATAAAGAATAAGATGCACAGATACTGACATAAAAATCCAGTATAAAACTCTTTAAAAACTTACTTAGAAGCTGTCAATTTAGCTCTGTTGAAAACGTAGCTGGAAAGCCCACTGCAAGTGGGAAATAAGACCCTCCCCCTTCTTTTGCATATGAAAAGACCCTTTACACAAACAGGAGCAAGCTGGAGAAGGTAGCTGACAGTATTCACATAAAACTTTGGGGCTTGGTTAGGAGTCTGAAAATCAGAGCAATGTTATTTAAAAATAAGCAAAACTATACATTTATTTAAAAAAAAAACTTTATGGGCTATATAAATAGATCATCTACAAAACATTTATGCAAAGAAAAAATGACTGTATAATGTCCCTTTAAGTAGTTTCTCCAAATTCAACAGAAAATGCAGCTTTTAAAGAATTCTGCATCTTTAGTACTTAGTAGAGCACCCTTTTGCTGTTATGACATCTTTTTTTCTTAGCTTTTTATTTTCCTTAGATAATAGATTTTTATGAGGTTCCGCACTAAAATTTATAACAGATAATGCTTGAGTGCAAACCCATTGGAGTGCAATAGTTTAAGTAGTGGAATATTTTTTTAAATTCTTTGCAATTCATAATCCATGTTTTTGAATGCACAATATTAAAGTAATAACAGTTAATACCTGGTTTTCAAAAATGTTTAAAGAGAAATCTGTATTTTGGATTGCATGTGACTGCAACGCTTAACTGATGTCACAGTAAGCGCACTACTAATGCTTCCCATAGGGAGTATAGTGTGTGCTATAAAAGTATTGGGTGTATTAAAAATGGTATTTTTAAACATTTAAATCAACTTTAAATACCCAAACTTGCATTATTGTTTGTGCAAGACCAAGCACAAAATAGAATGATGCTCATTATCAGTTGTGCACAACTTGTAATCTGCCTCATAATGTTAAACTTTTTGCTTTGATTATTGAATACAGAATGGAATACTTTTTGCGTATGAATAACCATTGTCATCATCAGTAATTTGCAATGATAAAAAATTAAAATGCCCCAAACTAAATAGTATCAGGGGTCACATGAGAGAGCTGTTTGTTGAACAGCTCTCTCATGTGGCCCCTGATATTATACATCATTTTAATCCAATCTTAAAGAAACACTTTTTTTCAAATGAAAGAGACATAAATCCAACATTTTTTTTCATGATTCAGATCATCAGAGCATACATTTTTAAACAACTTCTAATTTACATCTATTATCATTTTTGCTTCATTCTCTTGGTATTCTTTATTGAAGGAGCAGCAATGCACTTTCTGTGAGCTAACACATTGGTAAGCCAAATACAAGATGCATATATGTGCAGGCACCAGCTAACTAGCTCACAGATCCTGAGCCTACCTAGTTTTGTCTTTTCAACAAAGGATACCAAGAGAATTATGCAAACTAGATAATAGAAGTAAATTGGAAAGTTGTTTAAAATTGTATGCTCTATCCGAATCATGAAAGTAAAAATTTGGGTTTTATGTACCTTTCATTTTTCTACTTTAACAGTATTTACCACAGCTTCTTTTAAATGTCATACCTTGGGACCAAATATCAAGAAGCCTATTAAATTCTATTGATAAATATGGTTTAATTCTCAGTTTTCATTCATCTAATAGTTTGCGTTTTAATATCAGGCATCAAATAAATATATATCGACATTTTAAATGTTTTTTTGCTAGTGCCATACAAATAAGGTGTATTCACATTCTCCAACCTAATCCAGCCTCAGATAGCCAACAAATTTGAATTGAAAACAATATTAGTTACAAAAAAAAACTCATTAGAAATTGATTCTGTATTAACATTTACAATTTTAATTAACCCATTATAATTTGGAAGTGTGATTGTAAAACATAAAAAATACAAATAATAAATAAACCATCCAGTTCACTTCCATGCTAATATATAAGTGTACAGTTTCATGGCTTAATGGAAAGACAACCTGTTCTACATGGCAGTGGAAGAGTTGACGTTGTTTAAAGGGTCTGCAGTGCGGCTGATGTTCATGTCACTAAGCCCACCTGCTAGCTTGACAAGTGCTTCTGTTCTCCTTTTCAATCACATATAAACATTCTGCAAGCTGGTGGTTTTTAAAACATGAAATGTATCCTGCAAAAAAATGCATGTCACGTTTTCCCATGGGACAAGCATGATCTGGCCTCTTATCTTCACTTCATTCCTCAGTAGAATGTAACACCTCATAAATCTTAGACCTCCCATGCCAGAATTTATTTATTTATTTTCTTTCTTTCTTCCTTCTTAGAACTAGTTCTTGCCATAGATAATATATGTACTGCGTATGCTTTTATCTGATGCTTTAAAGTATTTGCCTTTTAGATAAATGTAATTCATACGAATCATAATGCATTTTTCTAATTATCTACAATACTAAAAATGCTGAAGGTATAATTTTATTTTACAATTCCCAATAATATATATCCCTCTTATAGGCACTTGTGATAACATCTTCTGTTTGCGTTATCACAATTAAGATTTCCAATTAGCAACTTTTTAAGTTAAACTTATCAAACTGAAATGTGTAAAATCCCAAATGACTAAGTGATAACATAACCAAGTTATGCCAATGAATAATTTTAAAGAATCTGTGCTCTACCGATCTATTTATCTATCTATATTTTAGGTTGCTGTCTGGGTGTCTATATTTATAACTTTGTAGCTTTCAATAGACTGCTGGGATAAAGAAAACCACATGCCAGCACTTGCTTACCAGTTGGTCATGGGAAGCACAAATCTTACAGAAAAATCTAATTCTTTTCCTGGAAAGACATATTATTAAGTAAGGCAAACAACAAATAGCTCAATAACTGAGCTAATTTTCATTTGTACAAGCCATGATTTAAAATGGATTGTAAATTCCTAAAGCAGCAGGTGTTGAAATGCAAGCTACAACATGAATTTAAAAACCAAATAAGAAAAAAAGTGGAGAGCTACTACAGTGAATCTTTTTGATCCAATACAATTATATGACAGATTAATATTTATAGTTTTGAAACTATGCCATCTTTAATGCCGCCAAAAGAAAGAATATTTGAATGAACAAATTTGCTTGAAGCACAGTGTTTACCAGGACAATAGTGGCATTTATAAAGGTATGTGACAATGGCCTTGTGTATTATGAATTGTAATATGAAAACTCTTCCTACTGCTAATACAAACAAACAGATGTGATGACAGAATGTCAGAAAAAGACAAATTTTATAGCTTGCCTTTTTGTGGTAAATATAATGGAATGCACATATGTGTTCTTGCCCTGTATATACAGTTTGATTTATCAAATTGTTGACAGTTAACTTATTCTATGTAACATCAATGCGATAGATGAGTCCCAGATTTTTTAGTCAGATATATTTTCCTAACAAAAAGATTTCTTAGACATCTGCACATACAGATGTTTAGAAGTAATGCATTGCACAGCTATTTGACATTCTGCTCATATTCCCATGAAGTTTTCAGCCCATGTATTTTTTTAAAGTAATAGTCATATCCCTATGTAAAATTCATTTTGTATTGTTAACTTCTGTCTGCCTATGAATCCTTTAAATCGTATAGAAATCATATTTATTTATTATCATATTACCCCCAAAAATATGACTTTTTCTAACTTTAGGGTCAATCACAATCTATTTGTGATTTGCTCCCAAAATTGCTTTTTGTTCCACTCAAATTGGTCAGCGTGTTTTTTTAAGTGATCACAATGCAAACTGGTTAAGTGCATTAAAATCTAGCAGCCACAAACATTTTTCCAGCAGCAATGCTCCCAATAAGGCCTTTGTGGCCTTGTTGTCAGGATCGAAACTGAGAAGCCACCCTAAGCTGGCATATACAGTGACCCTTTCACTACTCTTAAAGGGCCATAATACCCAAATGTTTAAACACTTGAAAGTGATGCAGCATAGCTGTAAAAAGCTGACTAGAAAATATCACCTGAACATCTCTATGTAAAAAAGAAAGATATTTTACCTCAAAAGTTTCTCAGTAGCCACATCCCATTGTAAAGGACTTCTAAGCAACAAATCAGTATGTCTGTCCCGGGACAGCGGAAGGAGCGTGCTTTCGTACATAGTTATCTTATTTCCCTATTCAGTGTAAGGAAGTTTACAATGAAATCTCATGAGAATTAAGTGAAATCTTGAAAGCACAGTAAAAGAGTTCATGACCTCAGCACTGCTGATGCTGATTGGCTGCTGTTCATTTCTTCATTTTTTTTTTTTCACCTGCAGCTCGGCTGCAGCTGAGTATAACTTTTTACACAGAACTGACTCTGCTGAGCTGAGAAAATTGTGAGGTAAAATATCTTCCTTTTTTACATAGAGATGCTCAGGTGATATTTTCCTGTCAGCTTTTTACAGTTATACTGCATCAGTTTCAAGTGATTTAGCATATGAGTAATATGTCCCTTTACGTTTATAGTAAGATTCTTTTGAATTAACACCTTTGTTTGTTGTGTAAGGTAAATGCTCATTTACATGTGTGAGATTCATCTATTGCAAACTGAATCTATCTTCATGTACAAGAACAAAACTATGGGTTTCTTTTACAAGGACTTAAGACATCTTAAACTAGATTTTCACAGTACTAAAACTGTAACAAACCACTCAAAAAAGGCTTTATCTAGTTTGAACATTTTATTTGCAGATACAATATTGCAATGAGGCAGTTTCACACTTTTCAGTTTCAGTACTGTTAAAGGGACATGAAACCCACATTTTTTCTTTCATGATTTAGAAAGAGAATGCATTTTTAAACATCTTTCTAATTTACTTCTATTATCTAATTTGTTTTATTCTCTTGATATTCTTTGCTGAAAAGCATATCTAGATATGCTCAGGAGCTGATCATTGGTTGCTGCACATATAAGCCTCATGTGATTGGCTCACCCATGTGCATTGCTTTTTCTTCAAATAAGGATATCTAAAAAAATGAAGCAAAATAAATAATAGAAGTAAATTGTAATGTTGTTTAAATTTGTATGTTCTATCTGAATCATTAAAGAAAAATTTTGAGTTTAGTGGCCCTTTAAGACTCAGTATAAGAAGATATAATAAGTCCTTGTAAGAGAACCCCATAGTCTTCTTCTTGTTTTTAAATGTAGATTGCTCCGAGCCGGAAAATGTGCTTTTACAATCAATAAATGTAAATATTGCAAAAACCAATACTTTTATCATTTTTAAAGTGACAATATTCCCATTGAGTGAATATACCCTGTATGCCCACCATGCCTACATACAATTAGCATTTAGATGGTTTAGCAGTGGTGAGGATGGAAAGGATTACAATAGGATCCTTTGAACTCCTGATTGTGCAATCTCATTTTAAAGGCTAGTTATGAAGATGCCAGTACAATCAAAGTCACAATCATAATAGTGACCATTGCAACAGTGTAGAATAAAACATTAACAGAAAGATTTTGATCTCTGCCATTTCTAGCTGTTGGGGTCCTGTTGTCACGTTTCCTGCAGATCCTCTTAGCTGTACAGGTTCTCACGTAGTCAACTTGTGATCATATGCTCATTTTGCCTTTTTGTCTTTGATGGTACAGAAACCAACCCAATACTGAATATTTTTAAATTGTTTATTTACTTATTTAGAACCACAATATTAATTCCTTGACTGTAATTCTATTTGGTGAAATCTATTAAATCTGTACTTGCAAATTTATTTTGTCTGTAATGAAAAAAACACATTAAAAATACTGCAATCTCATACCACCAGAGGATGAAACTTTATGTTTATAAACCACTTATTTACAACTGTTTCCCTATTTTCTTTCATAAACTACTGAATACTGCAAGCTTATTTCCCATACCATAGATGCAATTAAAATTTATATTTTAGCTAATGCTGCCCTTATGATAGGATGCAAAAAAATAAAATGACCAATATTTGCCTTTAATGCAGGTTAAATGGAAATACATCAGATTTCTGGCCATTAAACAAGATATTATTGGCTAGATTAAATGTGGCTCACTATTTAGTGCTTTCAACCATTAACACCACCAGAGGTAATCTTTTTTTGCACTGGGGTTAGCACGCGTATTACAAGTTGAAAGTAAAACTTTTGCGTGTAAGCGAAACCTAATGTGTGCTAACTTCAGGACCTCGGATATAGCAAACGCGCTAACTTTTTCTCCCCATAGACTTCAATGAAGAGCACGCTAACCCAACAGGAGTTATTAATATTTCATATTCCAATGTTCTTCACATACAGGAAAATTTTACTTTTATTTTAAATAAATATTTATATATATATCAAGAGGGTGTAGTGTATGCACTCTCACCACCGTCCTGCAACCGCCAGGGGAATATAGCAAGGAATATAGCAAAACAGTAGAAAAGCACTCACTGGACGCACTCACTGGACTTTAGACATCAATGTTAATCCTTTATTGTGACATTTCGGGACCACAAACGTCCCTTCTTCTGACAACCAGTATAAGTGAAAATGCAAACTTTTATAGGCATTAATGACCCTCCCCTTCAGGGCTACCAATAAGTGATAGCTGTGTGCAAAATAATAATCCAAGTGCACAAGCTTAATATTACATAAAGTATATGTGATACATGAATGAAAGAAGTAAAATATGTATAAAACAGATGAAGCAATTAATCTTGTGTCAAGTGTAAAACTTAAAATGGTAGATCTACCTTCCATTATGATGATCGTGGCCGGTGTATAAATACCGATTTAAGACAGCATGGCTACCAACACAATGACACTGATTGGATCAGGAGAACAACACCAACTAATCCAATACGACAATTAATTGCTTCACCTGTTTTATACATATATTACTTGTTTCATTCATGTATCACATATACTTTATGTAATATTAAGCTTGTGCACTTGGTTGATTATTTTGCACACGGCTATCATTGATTGGTAGCCTTGAAGGGGAGGGTCATTCAGGCCTATAAAAATTTGCATTTTCACTTAAACTGGTTGTCAGAAAAAGGGACGTTTGTGGTCCTGAGATGTCACAATAAAGTATTAACACTGATGTCTAAAGTCCAGTGAGTGCTTTTCTACTGTTTTGCTATATATATATTCAAATAGTTATATAGTTATGGATATGTATTTTACATTATATTATTATTATATAAATGAACATTATATAAAGAAATATATATATTTTTAATTGCTATTATTAAATCTATATGTGAAGAACATTGGAATGTTTACATTAATTATTATTTTTCAGTAAGTTATATTTAATTAATTCAAAACGCACCTTAAGATAACTCCTGTCAGTTTTGCGAATATGAAGAATCAGTGTACTCCTGTCAGGTTAGCCCACATAAGCCCAAAATGAGTACACTAATTCTTCATTGGAGCTAACCAATTTATTAATTATAACATTTTGAAAAATATTCCACTAAGTGTATTCACATAGCCCACAGGCTATTAGCATGTACACTGTTACACTGTACATCATAACCAGGGGACAAGGCTTAGACATATTTCTCCACAAGCATAATTGTTTTTTACGAAGATATTGAGGGTATGTGAATTATGATTCTAATGGCGGAGCTTTTTTATTTGTTCTCTCTTGTGTTTTTTTTTACTATATTGTTGAGTCAGTGTATTGTTACTTATATTTTATTTTTAATTGTGTGTATCACTTTTAAAAATATTATGTAGGAGCTGCTTTGCACATAGCTATTGGCTTTCATTCTTTGTCAGGGCACATTAGAGGAGCGTGTCTCTCTCTCTGTTTTAGCTCTTTTCTCTTTGCGCAGCAGTTCTTACAAGCACTTTGATAGCGCTTGGAGGGGGTACTGTCTTTCAGTCTCCAAGAGTTTAGGGCCATTATCTGTTTCTTTTCTACCATTGGGTCATAAAGGTTTCTTTTGTCCAAAGGGCTTATGTGTTATATAAAGTGCCTTCTATGGAATACTGTCTTACAGCTAGATTACAAGTCTGTGCGTTCGTCTTTTAACGCTGAAAATATGGTATTTTCAGCATTAAAACAGCAACGCAGCCATTATGAATCTTGTCGGTATAGCTGTACCGCAAGCCTTTTAGCCTGTAATGCAACGTCAGTCCCGCACTCGTAAAAATTATGTTTTTTAACGGGATTCCCATAGCGCTGTCATTATGAGTTTTGCGTTCTGGCTAAAAAAACAGTGTTACAGCCTAAAACGACAAGATCCGTACCGCCATCTAAAAGCAGTAGTTATGAATTTTACGCTACAAATCTGTAAAATAAAACTCATAACTAAACTGCTACAAAGTACACTAAACACCCATAAACTACCCATTAACCCCTAAACCGAGGCCCTCCCACATTGCAAACACTATATAAAATGTATTAACCCCTAATCTGCTGCTCCTGACATAGCTGCCACTAATAAAATGTATTAACCCCTATTCCACTGCTCCCCGACATCATCACTACTAAAATAAATTTATTAACCCCTAAACCACCACCCTCCCGCATCGCAAACACTATTTAAATATTATTAAACCCTAATATGCCGTCCGCCCACATCGCCCCCACTATACTAAAGTTATTAAGCCCTACACCTCCACCACTATAATAAACCTATTAACCCCTAAACCACAAGCCCCCACAACAAAATATACTAAAATAAACTATTAACCCCTAAATCAAAAGCCCCCCACATTGCAATAATTAAAATTAAACTAGTAACCCCTAAACCTAACGCCCCCTAACTTTAGATTAAAATTACAATTTCCCTATCTTAAATTAAATTAAAACTTACCTGTCAAATTAAAAAAACTAAGTTTAAACTAACAATTAAACTAATATTACTGTTAAACTAAAATTAAACTAACTACCAATTAAATTAAACTAAACTACACTTTAAAAAAAAATCCTAACACTACACTAAAAATTACAAACAATCTAAATACAAAAATTAAAAAAAATTACAAAAAATAACAAACGAAATTATCAAAAATGAAAAAAGAATTACACCTAAGCTAATAGCCCTATTAAATTAAAAAAGCCCACTCAAAATAAAAAAAACCCTAGCCTACAATAAACTACCAAAAACCCTTAAAATGGCATTTTGTTGGGCATTGCCCTAAGTTAAACAGCTCTTTTACCTGTAAAAAAGAATACAAAGACACCCAAGAGTAAAACCCACCTCCTAACCAACCCCCAAAATAAAAAATCTAACTCTAACAAAAACCTAAGCTACTCATTGCCATGAAAAGGGCATTTGGATGGGCATTGCCCTTAAAAGGGCATTTAGCTCTTTTACATGCCCAAACCCTAAACTAAAAAATAAACCCACCCAAAAAAACCTTACAAAACCTATCACTAACCCCCAAAGATCCACTTACAGTTTTTGAAGTCCCGCTTGAACAATTTTCATCCAGGCCATGAGAAGTCTTCATCCAGACGGCCTCTTCAATCTTTATCCCGGCAGCAAAGTCCTCAACCAAGCGGCAAGAAGTCTTCATCCAGGCAGCCTCTTCAATCTTCATCTCAGTGGCAAAGTCCTCATCCAAGCGACGAGAAGTCTTCATCCAGGCGGCCTCTGCAATCTTCATCCAGGCAGCATCTTCCATCTTGATCCCGGTGGCGCGGAGCGGGTCTCCTCCTGAAGACATCCGGCACGGAGCATCCTCTTCATACGGTCGCCGCCGTACAGTGAATCTTCAATGCAAGGTACGCGATTCAAGATGGCGTCCCTTGCATTCCTATTAGTTGAAAAATTTGAATCAGCCAATAGGAATTAGAGCTGCTAAAATCATATTGGCTGTTCAAATCAGCCAATAGGATTTAAGCAGCTTCTATTGGCTGATTCGAATTATGTTTTTTGTAGGTGTTTTTTTTTGTCCTAACGAATAATGAAGGTTCCTTTAAATGACGTCATCCAAGATGGCGTCCCTTGAATTCCGATCGGCTGATAGAATCCTATCAGCCAATTGGAATTAAGGTAGGAAAAATCCTATTGTCTGATGCTATCAGCCAATAGGATTGACCTCACATTCTATTGGCTGATTGGAACAGCCAATAAAATGCAAGGTCAATCCTATTGGCTGATTGGATCAGCCAATCGGATTGAACTTCAATACGGTTGGCTGATTACATCAGCCAATAGGATTTTTCCTACCTTAATTCCGATTGGCTGATAGGATTCTATCAGCCAATCGAAATTCAAGGGACGCCATCTTGGATGACGTCATTTAAAGAAACCTTCATTCTTCATTAGGACTTCGTTTGAAGAGGATAATCTGCGTCGGCTGGATTGAAGATGGACCCGCTCTGCTCTGGAAGGATGAAGATAGAAGATGCAGCCTGGATGAAGCCTTCTGCCGTCTGGAGGACCTCTTCTGCCCCGATCGGATGAAGACTTCGGACCCTCTGGAGGTCCACTTGTGCCCGGCTGGGTGAAGACGGCTCAAGGTAGGGTGATCTTCAGAGGGTTAGTGTTAGTTTTTTTAAGGGGGGGTTGGGTGGGTTTTAGAGTAAGGGTGTGTGGGTGGTGGGTTGTAATGTTGGGGGGGTATTGTATTTTTTTTACAGGTAAAAGAGCTGATTACTTTGGGGCAATGCCCCACAAAAGGCCCTTTTAAGGGCTATTTGTAATTTAGCATAGGGTAGGGAAATATTATTTTGGGGGGCTTTTTTATTTTATTAGGGGGATTAGATTAGGTGTAATTAGTTTAAAATTCTTGCAATTCTTTTTTTATTTTCTGTAATTTAGTGTTTTTTTTTCTCGTAATTTAGTTTATTTAATTTAATTGTAATTAATTGTAGGTAGTTTAGGTAATTAGTTTAACCCCTTAATGACAACTGACGTACCAGGTACGTCATGCATTAACTTACAGTTAATGACAATAGACGTACCTGGTACGTCAGTTGTCTAAGAGAGTGCTGGAAGCGATCGCAATCGCTTCCAGCAGCTCTCAGGGTATTGCAGTGATGCCTCCATATGGAGGCATCCTGCAATACCCTTTCAGAAGACTCCGATGCAGAGAGAGCCACTCTGTGGCCCTCTCTGCACCGGTAGCGATGGTGCCGGTTCGTTGGTGGGTGGGAGCATAACAGGGAGGCGGGTGGGCGGCCCATCGCTACCCGGCATCCGGCTCCTGTAAGTGCAATCTGCACGCCGGGTGCCGGGAGCGTGCGCGCGCGCGATTAGCTACCCACTGACACCAATGAGGAGGGAAGAGGGGGGAAAAAATAAATATATAAGGATCTGGGAGGGGGAGGGGGTTGGGGTATTGTGGGGGGCTGCTACACTACAGAAAACATTTAAAAATGGCAAAAAAAGATAAAAAAAACACTTGTTTTTGGGGCAAATTGGGTACTGGCAGACAGCTGCCAGTACCCAAGATGGCGGCAATTAGGTAGGGGAGAGGGTTAGAGAGCTGGGGGGGGGGATCATGGAGGTTGGGGCTAAGGCAGGAGTCCATCACAGCTAAAACATTTTATTTTTTTTTATTAAAAAAAAGAAAAACTCCTTTTATTTAGTACTGGCAGACTTTCTGCCAGTACTTAAGATGGCGGGGACAATTGTGGGGTGGGGGAGGGAAGAGAACTGTTTGGGAGGGATCAGGGGGTGGGATGTGTCAGGTGGGAGGCTGATCTCTACCCTAAAGCTAAAATTAACCCTGCAAGCTCCCTACAACCTACCTAATTAACCCCTTAACTGCTGGGCATAATTTACGTGTGGTGCGCAGCAGCATTTAGCGGCCTTCTACTTACCAAAAAGCAACCCCAAAGCCATATAAGTCTGCTATTTCTGAACAAAGGGGATCCCAAAGAAGCATTTACAACCATTTGTGCCTTAATTGCAGAAGCTGTTTGTAAATAATTTCAGTGGGAAACCTAAAGTTTGTGACAAAATTTGTGAAAAAGTGAACTTTTTTTTTTATTTGATGACATTTGGCGGTGAAATGGTGGCATGAAATATACCAAAATGGGCCTAGATCAATACTTTGGGTTGTCTTCTAAAAAAAAATATATACATGTCAAGGGATATTCAGGTATTCCTGACAGATATCAGGGTTCCAATGTAACTAGCGCTAATTTTGAAAAAAAGTTGTTTGGAAATAGCAAAGTGCTACTTGTATTTATGGCCCTATAACTTGCAAAAAAAGTAAAGAACATGTAAACATTGGGTATTTCTAAACTCAGGACAAAATTTAGAAACTATTTAGCATAGGTGTTTTTTGGTGATTGTAGATGTGTAACAGATTTTGGGGGTCAAAGTTAGAAAAAGTGTGTTTTTTTCAATTTTTTCCACATATTTTATATTTTTTTTATAGGAAATTATAAGATATGATGAAAATAATGGTATCCTTAGAAAGTCCATTTAATGGCGAGAAAAACGGTATATAATATGTGTGGGTACAGTAAATGAGTAAGAGGGAAATTACAGCTAAACACAAACACTGCAGAAATGTAAAAATAGCCATTGTCATTAAGGGTAAGAAAATTGAAAAATGGTCCGGTCATTAAGGGGTTAATGAAAGTGTAGTGTTAGATGTAATTCTAACTTAGGTTAGGGTTTATTTTACAGGTAATTTTGTACTTATTTTAGCTAGGTAGTTATTAAATAGTTAATAACTATTTAATAACTATTGTACCTAGTTAAAATAAATACAAAGTTACCTGTAAAATAAATATAAATCCTAAGCTAGCTACAATGTAACTATTAGTTATATTGTAGGTAGCTTATGGTTTATTTTATCAGTAAGTATTTAGTTTTAAATAGGATTAATTTATTTAATTATGTTAAATTAATTTTGTATAATTTAAATTATATTTAAATTAGGGGGGGTAGGGTTAGACTTAGGTTTAGGGGTTATTAAATTTATTATAGTAGCAGCGACTTTGGGGTCGGAAGATTAGGGGCTAATTAATGTAGGTAGGTGTTGGAGACATTGGGGGGGCAGATTAGGGGTTAATAAAATGTAACTAGTGTTTTTGAAGCGGGAGTGCGGCGGTTTAGGGGTTAATACATTTATTAAAGTGGCGGCGATGTCCGGTCGGCAGATTAGGGGTTAATAATTGTAGGTAGGTGGCGGCGACATTGGGGGCAGCAGATTAGGGGTTAATAAATATAATATTGGTGTCGGCGATGTTAGGGGCAGCAGATTAGGGGTTCATAGGTATAATGTAGGTGGCGGCGATGTCCGGTCGGCAGATTAGGGGTTAAAAAAAATATATTTTAGTGTTTGTGATGTGGGGGGCCTCGGTTTAGGGGTTAATAGGTAGTTTATGAGAATTAGTGTACTTTTTAGCACTTTAGTTAAGAGCTTTATGTTCCGGCGTTAGCCCATAAAACTCTTAAATACTGACTTTTAAATGCGGTAGGAGTCTGTACAGGAGAGGGTCTACTGCTCACTTCTTCCAAGACTCGTAATACCGGCGTTAGGCAAATCCCATTAAAAAGATAGGATATGCAATTGACATAAGGGGATTTGCGGTAGCCTTGAGTCGCGGAAGAAAAGTGAGCGGTACACCTGTACCTGTCAGACTCGTAATGCCAGCGGGCGTTAAAAAGAAGCGTTGGGACCTCTTAACGCTGCTTTTTAAGGCTAACTCGTGATCTAGGCGTTAGGTTTTTTATCACAAGTAAGTATGTATTATTTATTTAATAATTGTAACTTTAATTTATCTCTATTTAAATTATGTTAAAGTTAGGGGCTGTTAGGGTTAGGGTTACATAAGGGTTAGGGTTACATTAGGTTTAGGGGTTAATATAGTTTAATTTAGGTTGTTGCGATGTGGGGGCTTGCGGTTTAGGGGTTAATAGGTTTATTTAGTGGAAGTGATGTGGGAGGCCAGAGGTTTAGGGGTTAATAACTTTATTTAGTTGTGGTGATGTCAGGGAGCGGTGGAATAGAGGTTAATAACTTTAATATACTATGTTGGAGTGCAGCGGAATAGGGGTTAATTACTTTGGTATAGTGGCAGCGATATTGGGAGCGGAAGATTAGGGGTTAATAACTTTATTTAGGTGGCGGCGATATCGGGATCGGCAGATTAGGGGTTAATAACATGTAGGTGTCGGCGATGTTGGGGGCAACAGATTAGGGATGTTTAGACTTAGGGTTTATGTTAGGGTGTTAGGTTTAAACGTAACTTTTATTTTCCCCATAGACTTTAATGGGGCTGCGTTACGGAGCTTTTCTTTCTGCGATCGCAGGTGTTAGGCTTTTTTCTAACACTCTCTCCCCATTGATGTCTATGGTGAAAGCGTGCATGAGCACGTCAAAACAGTCCTTGTTTTGTGTGCGGTATGGAGCTTAAAAACCGCATATCGCACGCACAAGCTGTGTTTTGAAAAACTTGTAATGGCTGTGTTATAGGGGGTTAAATAACGCAACTTTTCTTGCATTCACTAATTTCCCTATATCGCACATAACTCGTACTCTAGGTGTTAGTTATTTAAAAGGGCCTGTGTGATACTGTAAAAGTTATCTCAAGTATGTAGTTTGTGGTGTCTTCATGTTCACTGCTGTTATCTGTCTAAACTTTATTTTTTTAATACGGAGCAATTTGGAACTGTCCCCATTTCATTCACTCCTTTAGATGCTAGATCCTCTGAAATTACCTGTCAATGTAAATGTGTGATGTGCAAAATTTCAGTTGTTATGCCTCCAGCACAATTGTGCACTCTCCTGTTGCATGCCAATCTATCTAATATTGCTGCTGCTGCTGCCTCTAAAGGAATCTGTCCTCCTTCTTTGGGAATCTGTCCTCCTTCTGTTTGCTTTGTTGAGGGTAATTGGTCAGATTTTGCTCCATGTTTTATGGATGTTGTACGATTTACTGTTTCTAAACTGTAGGTGGCCATGCCTCCACCAAGTAATCAAAGGAGATTAAAATCCAAAAGTGTTCCTCCTGTGGAACTGCATTCTCACTCTTGGTCTCTAAATTCTAATTCACCTAAAGTTCCTATAAGAGATTCAGATTCAGATAACTCATATTTAACTTTTGAGAGTGAATATATTTCTGATGAGAAAGAGTCTGTTTTCGTAGAAAACTCTGACTCCTCTTCTTTTATGTTTAAATTGGAACATCTACATGCTTTATTTAAAGAGGTATTTTGTACATTAGGTTTTCAAGAAGCTAAACTGGCTGAAGCAAAATCGGTTAAGCAATTTGACCATTTTTCCAATCCTTCTCTTAAGTCCCATGAAGTTTTTTTCTGTTACCAATGCCATTACTAAAATAATTTCCAAGGAAAGGTCTAGACCAGATATTCTTTATAATCAGGAACCTATATTCAAAAAGATGTTTCCTTTTCCTTTCTTTTCATTGCTCTACCGTTTGTTCTTGCTACTGCTCCAAGAATTTTCACAAAAATTCTGTAAACCCTCTCATCTGTCATCAGGGCTTAGGGCATATCAGTAGCTCCGTGCCTGATGATATCTTGGTTCAGGCTACATCTTTGCCTTCTGCAATTTTTCTTTCCAACAAGCTTCTGTTGTTTCTTCAATAGCATGGTTGGAGAATAACTGTTCCAAAGGGGTTTCTAACTCCTCAGATCAAAGTATCTTTTCTAGGATTTATCATAGTTCAAGTTTCGATGACTCTTTCCCTAATAGATTAGAGAATATTAAAGTTGCAGTCGACTTGTGCGAAGCTTCAGTCATCTCCCAATCATACAGTGGCTCTCTGCATGGAAGTGCTGGGCCTGATGATTGCTGCTCCATATGCTTAGTTTCACATGAGATCTCCTCAGCTTTGCATGTTGGATCAATGTTGCAAGGATTACAATTAGCTTTTTCAAAGGATTTGGTTGGATCCTATCACAAGACTTTTTTTATGGTGGATGAATCACCAGTCCATCTCAGTATGGGCATATTTTCTTCGTCTATCCTGGATAATAATAATAACACATGCAAGCCTTTCAGGTTGGGGCACAGTGTGAGGATCCAGGACAGTTTGGTTACCTCAGGAGGCTTGGTTACAGTCTCATCTTTGAGTTATCTAGCAATGAAGGATAAAGGTGTCTTGAATAATCCAGTGGGCAGATAATAATTGCTGTGTCATTTCTGCAATGCACATTCCAGGTGTAAACTACTGAGAAGTGGATTATCTCAGAGTCCAATCCCTTCTTCCAGGGATGTCTTCAGTTAGATAGTCCAGATATGGTGCAGTCTGGTGATAGACCTAATGGGCTCTCAATTAAACAGCAGACTTCCCAGATATCCTGCAAGGTCCAGGGACCCTCAAGCGGAGCTTGTAGATGCTCTAGCAGTTCCTTTGCCCTTTCGTCTGGCTATATATTGCCTCCAACTGTTCTTCTTCCAAGAATAATAGCTCGAATAATGCAGGAACTGTCATCAGGAATTTTTTTAGCTCCAACTTGGTTTGTGGACTTAATGCAAATGTCTAGTTCTCAGTGATCTCTTCCTTTTCTCCAAGTCCTTCTGTCTCAAGGTCCA
The DNA here is from genome assembly GCF_027579735.1 of Bombina bombina. Classification (NCBI taxonomy): domain Eukaryota; kingdom Metazoa; phylum Chordata; class Amphibia; order Anura; family Bombinatoridae; genus Bombina; species Bombina bombina. The sequence continues at coordinate 1,010,520,675 of NC_069502.1, forward strand.
TTTTATCATCAAGATCACGAGTCTCTGGACTTAACGGCTTGGAGATTGAAGACATCATTTTGAGACAGTGAGGTTTTTTAGATTCAGTGATAAATACTTTAATTGAAGCTAAAAAAAAGCTGGTTATGAAAAAAATATATCATAAGATCTGGAAAGTTTTCCTTTCTTGTTGTGAAAGTTACACTTTTATTTGGCATTCTTTTAGAATTCCTTTATTTTTGCAAGAGGGTTTGGACAAGGGTCTATCTGCCAGTTCTTAAAATGGTCAGATCTCAGCTCTTTTGGTTTTGTAAAAAGTTTGATAAACGTCTTGATGTCCAAATTTTTCTTCAGGCCTTAGTCAGATTAAGTATGAATAATTTTCTGAACAAAGTCAGAAGGAGGGGTAGGGTAAATTCTCAATGCCTTCTACAGAAAACCTGTGTGCTAATCTGATATATTGATTTATTAGGTGTGACACTAACACCATTGTGCTGAGCATTGTCACTCATTAACAGGGGGCAGGCATGTGTATTTATTTGTCTTTTAATTATTTTAATGTTTCCTCTTGCTTTTAATCACTTTAATTACAAGTTAAATTTTATTTATTTAGGTTCCATTTCCCTCTCACCCCTTCCCTTAATGTTTGGTAAATTTATCATCTAGATATTTGCTTCTTTTAAGGGCCCCCATAAAGGCCCTTTTAAGGGCCCTTGGTAGTTTATTATAGATTAGGGTTTTTTATTTTGGGGTGTTTTTTTATTTTTAAAAGGCTATTAGAATAGGAATAATTTTTATTGTTTTGGAGAATGTTTGTTATTTTTTGTAATGGTAGGTTTTAGTGTGACAGGTTATGTTTTATTTCATAGGTAAGTTTGTATTTATTTTACCTAGGTAGTTAGTAAATAGTTAATAACTATTTACTAACTGGTCTACCTGGTTAAAATAAATACAAACTTACCTGTGAAACAAAAATAAAACCTAAGCTAGCTACAATATAACTATTAGTTATATTGTAGCTAACTTAGGTTTTAGGTTTTATTTCATAAGTAAGTATGTATTATTTATTTAATAATTGTAACTTTAATTTAGCTCTATTTAAATTATGCTAAAGTTAGGGGGTGTTAGGGTTAGGGTTACGTTAGGGTTAGGGTTACATTAGGTTTAGGGGTTAATATAGTTTAATTTAGGTTGTTGCAATGTGGGGGCTGGCGGTTTAGGGGTTAATAGGTTTATTTAGTGGAAGTGATGTGGGAGGCCAGAGGTTTAGGGGTTAATAACTTTATTTAGTTGTGGTGATATCAGGCTCTTAGCCATTTATTTGGCTAGAAGAGTATCTGCGTTATCTGTGCTTTCATGTGATCCTCCTTATCTACTTTTTACAAAAAGTAATCTAAATCTAAGGAATTTTGACAATCTTCTTGTTTATTTATTCATTCCTCAGGACCACAGAAGTATCAGAAGGCTTCTGCCATTACTCTAGCGTTGTGGCTAAAGTCTTTAATCCGTAAATCTTACTTGGTGTTGGAGAAGTCTCCTCTAAAACATAATACTGCCAATTCTACCAGATCAGTTTCTACTTCATGGGCTTTTAAAAATGAGGCTTCAGTAAAACAAATTTGGAAGGTGGCAACATGGTTATCCCTACTTCCTTTTTTCCAAACCTTTCTTATCCCACCCTCATTATTCGTGGAATCCACAGCTTGGGTATTAGTTTCCCAGGAGTAATGGACTTGTGAACTCTCACCATTTCGAAAGAAATGCTTTTATTAGGTAAGCATACATTTTGTTTTCTGTATGCTTCAAACCTCTCCTCTCTTCCATCCCCTCCTTTTCCTGTCCTGATGAATCTATCTGCCACTATAACTCCGCCCTTACATTGGTCCTTGACAATCTGGCCCCACCTAGCATAGCTCTGAAATCATACACTCATCTTCAGCCCTGGCATACGCATCTGACAGAGTACCTATGCAGATGTTCCCGTGCTGCTGAGCGACACTGGAGAAAATCTCGGAGTTCAGCTGACTTTCTTCACTATAAGTTCATCTTGAACTCTTACTATTCTGCTCTTAATCTATACAAGCAACACTACTTCTCTACTCTGATCTCTACTCTTTCTTCAAACCCAAAACCTCTGTTCTCCATGTTCACCCCCACCTCCTACTACAACTTCTCTCTCAGCTCAAGATTTTGCCAGCTACTTCAACAACAAAATCGACTCCATCAGAAATGAAATTGGCTCTCAACATACTACTGGTCTCCCACCCCCTCAAAAGCTCACAATCATCCAAAACCCACATAGCCAAAAATATAGCTATTTTGCGCCTGTTACAGAGGATGAAGTCTCTGCCCTTATACTGTCCTCTCGCCTCACTACCTGTCCTCTCGACCCCATCCCCTCACAGCTACTCCCCGCCCTCTCTTCTCCCCTTACCCCTATACTCACACACATCTTCAACCTCTCCATCAGTACTGGTATATTTCCCTCATCTCTTTACCATGCACTGGTCACACCTATCCTCAAAAAACATTCTCTTGATCCAACCTCCCCATCCAACTACCACCCTATTTCCCTACTCCCTCTTGCCTCAAAGCTTCTTGTAAAGCTAGTATATGCATGTCTATCCCATTTCCTTACATTAAACGCCTTAGTTGACCCACTGCAATCTGGATTTCGCCCCCTTCACTCCACAGAGACAGCAATTGTTAAGGTTACCAATGACCTACTTACAGCAAAATCCAAAGGCCACTTCTCTCTGCTTATCCTCCTTGATCTGTCTGCAGCCTTCGATACTGTCAACCACCCTCTTTTGCTCCAAACCCTCCAATCCTTCGACATCTGTGACACAGCTTCTCTTCCTATCTTTCTAACCATACCTTAAGTGTAGCCTTGTCTGGGGCATCCTCTGCACCGTTACCACTTTTTGTTGGGGTACCACAAGGCTCTGTCCTCAATCCCCTTCTCTTCTCAATCTACACGTCATAATTAGGTTCCTTAATAAATTCCCATGGGTTTCAATATCATTTGTATGTCAACAACACCCAAATCTCTCTGCACCAGACCTATCTCCTCACTTGCTAACCCGTGTCACTAACGGTCTCTCTCATATCTCATCTTGGATGCCCTCTCACTACCTCAAGCTAAATCTCTCCAAAACTGAGCTCCTTATTTCCCCCCCTTCTTCCAAAATATCCACCCCCCCCATTTCTCTATAACTATTGATAACTCCATCATTACCCCTACCCCACATGCCCGATGTCTTGGGGTCACACTTGACTCAGATCTTTCTTTCACTCCTCATATTCAGTTCTTGGCTAAAGCCTGCCGCTTCCACCATAAAAACATCTCTAAAATTAGACATTTCCTTACACAAGACACAACTAAGATTGTAATCCACTCTCTCATCCTTTACCATCTCGACTATTGCAACCCCATCCTCTCTGGTTTCCCTAACTGCTGGAAACAAAGAGTATTCCAGCCTCCAAAATTCTTTAAAAGAACCTTTATTTTCACATAGGGTCCTCAGCAACAAACATACAACGTTTCAAGCCTAAAAAGGCTCTTAGTCATGTATAATATATAATAATTCCCTAGCTGCTGCCTAGCTTCTTTACAATCCATAATGAATGCCTCTGCCAGGCTCATCTTCCTTACTCGTCGCTCTTCATTTGCTGCACCTCTCTGACAATTCCTTCACTGGCTTCTTCTTGCCTCCAGGATTAAACACAACATTCTCACTCTGACATACAAAGCCCTCAACTGCCCTGCTCCTCGTTACATCTCAGACCTTGTCTCCAGATACTCTGCCTCCCGTCCCCTTCGCTCATGATCTTCTACTCTCCTCCACTCTTGTTACCTCCTCACATTCCCATTTGCAAGACTTCTCCAGACTGACTCCCATCTTATGGAACTCTCTGCCTTGCTCCACAAGACTGTCCACTATATTTGAAAGCTTCTCCCTAAAGACTCTACTATTCAGGGATGCATACAACCTACACTAACCTTGCTATCTCCACTGCTATCCCCTTGAACCCCATAGCATGTAAGCCTATGAGCCCAGCTGTTTGTAGTTCACCTTCATAAGAGCCGACTACAACAGTGCAACTCTCAGCAGGGCCCTCTACCCATTTGATCCCTGTAAATGTCATCTTGTATACTGTTTATAGTGCTGCGGAATCTGTTGGCACTCTACAAACCTGATAATAATAATAATAATAATATGCTGAAAAAAGGGAGTTGGTATTGTGCTTATTACTTTTGCCATTTCAATAACTTACCTGGGTTTGAGTGGCAGAGAACAAGGCAGAAGGACTGGTATCCTTTCCAATTATTGAGGTATTTGTTGCAAGAAGATAAACGGCAGACAATGATTCACTTGAAGTATTAAAGGGACAGTAAAGTCAAGTTAAAATGATTCAGATATTTTATACAGATTTCCTTTTGACTTCTGTTATCTTATTTGCTTAGTTCATTTGGTATCCTTTGTTGAAAAGCATGGATAGGTAGGTTCAGGAGCAGTAATGCACTTCTGGGAGCTGATTAGTGGCTGTACATTTATGGATTTTGTCATTAGCTCACTAGATATGCTCAATTACCTCCCAGTAGCACATTTATGCTCCTTCAACAAAGGATATCAAGGGAATAAAGCACATTTGATATTTAAAAAAAAATATATATATATTTTGTCTAAATCTTGAAAGAAAAATGTTGTGTTTTATGTCCCTTTATGCATTACAAATTACATTTAGGCAGCTGCAATCTCTATCAGGTATTCCATATAGGATAACCCTTAATACATGTATTTTATCAACATGAATGATTTGCCTGCTTTATAAAATGTTATTGTAATGTCATTGTCTGTTAATTTTTGGCTCCATTTTTTAAGTCATTCTGAATTGTTAGTGCACCTACTGACTGGCATACACAATGTAACAGGAAAGCTAGTACATAGAAGAAAATCTTTAAAAATAGACTTTCTAGAAGATTTTCAAGGGAGTTTTCACTTATTAAACTTCACTTAAAGGGACATGAAACCCAAAATTTGTCTTTCATGATTCAGATAGAGAATACAATTTTAAACAACTTTTGTATTTACTTCTTCTATTTATTTTGCTTCATTCTCTTGTTATCCTTTGCTGAAAGGTTTATTGAGGTAAACTCAGGAGCAGCAAAGAACCTAGGTTCTCGCTGTTGATTGGTGGTTGCATATATATAGCAATTGTCATTGGCTCACCCATGTGTTCTGTTAGAAACCAGTAGTGCATTGCTGCTCCTTCAGAAAATGATACCAAGAGAATGAAACAAATTAGATAATAGAAGTAAAATAGAAAGTTGTTTAAAATTTTATTCTCTATCTGAATCATGAAAGAAATTTTTTGGGTTTCATGTCCCTGTAAGCAAAAATATAAGTCAAAATTTAAATATGACAACTAATTGATTAATTATTGATCATGACTGCGTAATGTTTCTGAATGGACACTTTGTCATGAAACATTTTTAGATTGTAATATAAAGGATTATATATCAAATGACGCAGTATTTTGTCTGAGATTAGGGGAATAGGGGTTAATAAATTTTATTAGTGGCGGTGAAGTCGGGATCGGCAGATTAGGGGTTAATAAATTGAATTTAGTGTTTGCGATGTGGGCGGGCCTCGGTGTAGGGGTTAGTAGGTAGTTTATGGGTGTTAGTGTACCTTTGTAACACTTTAGTTATGAGTTTTGTGTAACAGTTTTGTTGCGCAAATCTCATAACTACTGGTCTCAGATTGCGGAATGGATTGTGTCGGTATAGGCTGGAACGCAAGCATTTTAGCATCACCACACAACTTGTAATACCAGCTCTATGGAAATCCAATGCAAAAACGTCATTTTTTTTTAGTACGGGACAGACGTTGCGCTACAGGCTAAATGCTTGTGGTACAGCTATACCGACAAGACTCGTAATGGCTGCGTTCTGGTTTTAATGCTGAAATGGCCATTTTTTCAGCTTTAAAACCAGAACGCAAAACTCGTAATCTAAGTGAAAGATAGAAAACATGTATAATGGTCAGTTTACAGTTTAATGCATATAAATAACACATTTTACACACATGTACTGTATACACATAATGCTCCAGCTCAAATGTAAGACTAAATCATTTAAAAAGTTGTCTATTCTTTTAGAAGTGAAAAGGTTAATTTCACATGTGTAAATTGCTATTGTCTTTCATGCTATACAATGGTATTGATGCAAACACACATATTAAATCACCATGGTGCTAGTGATTTGCATTTATATAACATATATAATATAACTACTAGGTTTGTGGTAACTTCACAATGGCAATTTACTGGGTTTTTTTTTTGTAATTTAGTATTTTTTATTTTTTGTAATTGTAGATTTTTTTTTTTAGTAGTGTTAGTTTTTTTTAATGTGTAATTTAGTTTATTTAATTTGTAGTTATTTTATTTTTAGTATAATAGTAATGTTAGTTTAATATATAGTTTAAACTTAGTTTTTTTAATTTCACAGGTAAGTTTTTATTTATTTTAAGATAGGGATATTGTAATTTTAATTTAAAGTTAGGGGGTGATAGGTTTAGGGGTTAATAATTAATTTAGTTGTTTGCAATATGGGGGGCTGTTGGTTTAGGGGTTAATAGGTTTATTTAATGGCGGTGATGTGGGAGACCAGAGGTTTAGGGATTAATATCTTTATTATAGTGTGGGCGATGTTGGGGTGCGGGGGAATAGGGGTTAATAACTTTAATATAGTGGCGGCCATGTCGGGGAGCAGCAGAATAGGGGTTAATAACTTTATTTAGGCGGCGGCGATGTTGGAAGAGGCAGATTAGGGGTTAATACATTTATTTAGGTGTTGGGGGGTGGCAGATTATGGAAGTTTAGACTTGGGATTTATGTTAGGGTGTTAGGTTTAAACGTTACTTTTTTCCCCCATAGACATCAATGGGGTTGCGTTACGGCGATCGCCATTCCGCAATTCAGGTGTTAGGTTTTTTCTAACACTCTCTCGCCATTATTGTCTATCGGGGAAAGCATGCACAAGCACGTCAAAGCAGCACTTGGATTTTGTGCGTTACGGAGCTCATCGCCACCATATCGCACACACTAGGCAGCTTTTTATAAACTTGTAATGGCAGCACTATGTGGGGTGAAATAACACAACTTTTGCGTTCGTTTCGCACCCTCTATAGCACAAAACTTTTAATCTAGGTGTTTGTTTATTATAAAAAACATGTTTTTTAATTTGCAAAGTTTTTGTCTAGAATTGTGATGTATATTTAAAAATAAGTAGAACATTTTCTTCTGTGTGAAGAACATTGGAATGTGTTCTCCATTGAAGTCTATGGGGAGAAGTTAGTGTTGGCACGATATCCGAAGTCCAGAAGTTAGCACGTCAGCTTTCGCTTGTGCACAAACATTTTACTTTCAACTTGTAATACGCATACTAACTCATTTACTTTAGGCTGTGTTTGCGTGTGAGCGAAAGCGCTAAATAGCGCACCACTTGTGATCTGGCCCATTAAGGGGAAAACAATTTTACAGTACACTTTCCCTTTAATATTTTTTAAATGTTTGCTACAAATACCCATACAAGCTTTTCTAAAGCAAGGTATTACATGTAAATGTATCTATCTTCTCAGAGCTTAAAGTTCTATTACAGATTTTCCTTGTGTACAGTTTGCTATAGAATAATCTCTTTTTCCTTAGAGATTGACTACATTTCATAGTATACTTTTGGCAAAGCGAATGAAAATGTAATGTGTATTTGTGTTGCAGGGCATAATGTGGATAATATATCAACTTCAAATTACATGTTTTAATATGCCTTGTCTTTTAGATTAATAAACTATAATCAACTGAAGATATATAAACAGATTTGTGCTCAATCCAAACACAGGAAGCCACATTTAATGCATTTTCTACATTCATAGTTTGGTAAACAAACAATCAGCATTCATTTATTTGTACATTTAAATGACACCTACTCAAATTTTACAGTATTTAGTTAACTCTAGTTTTGACACTTAGGTATTTACATTTTACACTGTCATGACATTACATGTATTTAATGTAATAAATTGGTTGAAGACTGCTAATATGGGGTGTAGAAACTTTGTATAGGTTTTTCCTCAATAAATATTATTACCCCTAAGTAACTCAATTGTTTCTGCTTGATTAAAAAGGTTTAAAACTTAGAAATGATGATGGAATTTATATTGTAAGCCATCACTTTAATGTATCAATACTTTTTTCCTAATAATTCAGCATTAAAGTATATAGAAATATTTGGAAAATACCCCTTTTTAGATATGTGCATTTGTGCATTTCTTTTTGGAGCCGTATTTAATCTTTTTAAAGCGCAACACACTGAGATCTGGGGTGCACCAAATGTAATTTGCTAAGTGAAATTATATATGATTTGGCCTTCTTTTTTTAAGCCATTCTAATCCCATAGAAGCGTGGCTCTTTCAATTAGAAAAGCCCCCAAATTGCATATGTATTAATTTTCCATTTTTTAAATGCTAAGCAGGTTATTGCATGGTTTTCTTAGAATTCCAAGGAAGCTAAAAAAGTTGTATCCAATATTAACAATATTACAATATTAATTGATATTAATTAATATTAATTGATTACGGGCCAGATTACAAGTGGAGCGCAAATGTTTGCTCAAGCTTACTGCTGATATTACGAGTTGAAAGTAAATGCTATCTGTTGAGCTCAATTGCGAATTACGATAGAATGATTACTGTGATTTCAGAGCTCTGGTTAACTGTTTCGCAAAACACTAAGAAAAATTATTCACAAAAAATATTGCATAAAAAAGTTATAAGGGCTCAAAGATATGAGGTCTCAGGCAGGCAGGCAGGCATTAACATTAAGATACATACATATACATGTCTAAATATGTATATGCATGGATATATATATTTCTATATATGTGAACTTATTTATCCATATGTGTATATATGTATTTACAGACATGTATACACATATATAGACATATATATACGTGCATTGGAGCCCTTTGCAGTTAAGTAGATGAAAACATGTTAAAGCATATTTATGCAATATTCATATTTAATAAAGTGTTATACTGTGTATTTACTGTAAATATTTCACATTCCAATGTTCTGCACATAGCAGAATATGTTCCATCAGATATATGTAGAAATATTTAGTTCAATGTTAGTTATTTTTAATGAATGCTTACTCACGTTTCTAACTTATACAAGCTCTATACTGGCAGATGCATGTTTCAAATAGCATTATGTTTCTAACATGGTTTTGAATTAAAAAGTTTATAAAAAGTAGAATGTAGTACAGTCTTTATTTAATTTTAAATGTTCTATAAACAGGTGAAATAACTGCTTAGATGGTCCAGAATGGAGAGAGGGTCAACATGAAGAGGATTTGGTGGTGCTGGCCAAAAGAAGAGGAAGACTGAAGACGATTCAGATGGACTAAAAGATAAGGAAATCTTTCTTTCTTTCTAGTTTTTTTTATTTTCTTTTTGTGTGATGTACAGGTGTTTGACTTTAGGAGGGGCTATTTATAGCTGTGTTTAGAATAGTAATGTGATGGGGATGGTGCAGCATAGTAAGCTTTATTTGCTAATGTGAAGTATTTTTTTAGTTGAATTGTGGATGAGCATCAGGGCAGTTTGATTATGTTTATGTACAGTAGAGCAGTTGTGATTATATTTATTTGCATTGGAGTTAAGGTTAATGTGGAGGAGGGCATCAGGACTGTATGCTTTTTTGTTTTTTATTTTAGGTAGAGAAGATTTAAATGATAGTTCATTGTGGTGTAGAATTGAGACAGCATGGTTAGGGTTACTTTATGGTGGGTTAGTTAATTGAATTGAGTTAATTGATTGGGCCATGCAGCACATATAGAATATAACACTGGAGTCAAAAGCGTATTTTTCTTCCTAATGGGAAAGAGTCCATAGCCACATTTATTACTTTTGGGAAAATAAGAACCTGGCCACCAGGAGGAGGCAAAGACACCACAGCCAAAGGCATAAATACTCCTCCCACTTCCCTCAGTCATTCTTTGCCTTTTGTCCCAGGAGGTTGGCAGAGAAGTGTCAGAATTTGTCTCTTATGGAGGGTTCTACTCTTCGCAATGGGACAGGAGTTTAAGTAGCACTTTAAGCTTCTCAGCTTGAGGGCCTGGGTGAACGTTAGAGTCCGGAGATGCAGTGGGAGCTTCCCTTTGTGACACCATCCCGACTCATATTAACATCTTCTTTAGCAATCGGCATTGCCGGGTTTCGCTGCCTGCTTTTTACACTCAAGTCCATGTCAGGAGCGAAGCTACTAACCTGTCACACTTGAAGGGCCGTGTTCCTGTTCCACGGTGTAGATTCTGGTAAGATTGTTTCATTTTTTATTATAAAATGTTAACACATTAGACAGGGTCACAGTGTGGCGCCTTTTATCTTTATAGAATCAAGGGCTAATATCTCCTTAGGGGGATTATTGAACAGAGGAGAATAATAATCTTAAATGTTTATTTGATTTTATGCTGCTTTATGTGTGAGATGTTAGGCTCATAGGCTGTTATGGAATATACAGGTTTCACTTTCACTTTGAGAGCCATGCAGCTCACAAGCTTGATACACTTTCTTTCATAGCAGAGGCAGTCCTGCATTGTGCACTATGTGATTCATTCCCTCTTTCCTGACCAGACTATCAGAGAGGAGTCATAAATCTCTGTACTGTCTGGGTCATAGGAGGTGGTGAGTGCCCCAGCCATTGGGTATAAGGGTGCCGTTTTTTTGAATAAAATAAGATGTTTTATTTCTCTAGTTCTCCGGATATTGCACTAGTGATGGAGGATTCTGTTACTTTAGAGGGCACTCCCTCTATTCCTAAAGAGTAATTCCTGTTTTGTAGTGAGGAGGCCCTAGTTCCCCTTCTCAATTATGTTCCATATGCCTTGATAATGTGATAATTATGTTCCATTTGCCTTGATAATGTGATAATATCAAACATGTTTGATACCATGGAGCCATCCACCTCTGAAGAGTTGTGGTCCAGTGAGGTGCGTACCCTACATTGTTATCTCTATACACATGCAGTTTTCCCATAGCATTGCAGATCCTCCATCTGGAGGGGGCCTTTTTTTCTCCAGACGTTACTTCGCAGTTCAGGCGGCGGTGTCTGCGGCCTTAATGCTTTACCTCGCCCTGCTAAGTGAAAGCAAAGGGTTACATATTGCACTCCTTCCCAGAGAACATCAAATAAATTTTGGTTTTAACTGATAGGGTTATCCGAGAATGAAGTTCTTTCTGAAACTTCAGAGTATGAACTTTCTGGGTCGGAGTCTGCTGTCTCTTAACCTCCAGCTGCGGAGGAACCAGACTTTAGTTTTAGGAATTTGCGTTTCTTCTAAAGGATGTTTTTAGCGAATTCAGGGGTTCCAGAGGTCATATTGCCTGATGAACCTTTATTTCCTTACTTGAATAGAGTTTGAGGGCAGGGTGGTGCCTTCCCTTCCCTGCTCCTGTTGTCCCGGGTATTCCACCTTGGGCTGTACAGTTCCCTGCGGTGTGACTGTCCCTGAGTGTTACGCCTTTCGTTACAGAGTTGCGCGCCTTTGCGTGTTACTCAAACATGTTTTTTTGTTTGTTTTTTTTTTGAAGATCGGGGCTCCATTTGGCTGGTCCTGCGGTAGGTCTGTTTCTTTTGGGTTAACCTACGGGTTGCCTTGTATTTTATTTTCATCCGATAGGATGTCCTGTCTGTTTTCCTTCTTCCCCTCTGAGGGAGGATTTATGCGGCTTGACGGTGATGACCCGGATTGCAGGCTGGTCCTGTTTGGGTTCAGTTCTGTCTGGTAGCTGTTCGGACATGTGGCACCACTCTGCTTGGCTGGTCCGGTAGAAATGCCGAGTGCTCATTTATCCTCTGTGTTCAACTAAGCATTCTAGAGGACCGGTGGATCTATGAGGCAGGAAGGATAGTCTCAGTCCTTATAGCCTTCAATTTGGATTACTGGGTCAGTGGAGTTCCGCTGCGTCTCTCTCTCTTGTGTCTGGGGTTGTCAGCTCATTCCCATGTAGTGGAGGGTTGGTGGGCTTGCACCCTCTTGCCGCCAAGTTGGGCGGTTTGACCTTTTTTCTTTTGAGGCCCTGGGAATTGTCCTTCTGGACTTAGTTCTCAGCAGCTAGTAGTTTATTGGGTAGTTCAGCTGCCTTGTAGCAGATGGTTTGCAGAATGTGACCAGCTGCAGCTATTGCACATTGACTGTGTACTGTCTAGCTGTTTTTTATGAGACCTTTTGGTCTTCCTCTGTTGTCTCCATGTGAGTTGGGTCTCCTTTTAGGGACCTCAGTTCCCCTCCGGGATATGGTCGTTCCCTGTTAGGGGCACTGGGCGTGGTCTCCTTGGGCTCTGCTCTGCGTCCTTTTCCCTCTATGATCCTCTGATTGTATGGAGGTGATGCAGGGACCAGCCTTTACTCGAGTGATTTTGGCCTTGGGGTATCCCCTTGCTTGTTGTCCTGCGGCTGTTTGAGAGTATATGGGCTCTAGTATCGTTGTACGACTTTTGATGCCTTAGCTCCTTGGGAGCATTGGAATTTGGCAAGGGGTGATCTCTTCCTCCGGTTCTGGACTCGCGAGTTATCTCATTATCTGGATATTACATTGATATCTCCCTGTGGTCTGGTTTTTTATATCAGATGGAGTGTTATGTTCTTGGATATTGTTTGTTTAAACAATTGGGGGCTCGGATCTGTTTTCTCCCTGGTGCTTCCGATTGCTGAGGCTTTACTCAGTGTTTTCCTTTGTGGAGTTGTTGCTGGACTTTTTGGCTCTAGGGCTTGTTCGGGTTTCCCCAGTTCCTGGGAACTTGGGCTATGTCCTTTTACTTGGACTAATTTACCTGGTCACGGTTGGCCAGGCTGTCTGTGTGCTGATGCTCATTGGGCTGGACTTACGCCTTTATGGTCGGTTTCCCTTGGTCAGCTTGCTGTGGTAACCTTATGGATTCACTGCTCTGCAGGCAAATGGGTTTGCAGTGTCTCTGCTGCAGCTACTGCAAATTGGATGTGTGTTAGCAAGCTAATTTCCTTAGGGGATTCCTTCCAAGTTCATCTGCGTTGGAGATTGATCTCTCCTTTAGCCTGTGGCTTTGTGTCTTTTGGGCAGGTGCTCTGCCTTTTTGGCCCCATCCCTTTGTGGGGGGAGTTTTCTTCTTCTTATGGAGGTGTGGTCCTTTTAATAGGGATTCTCTTGAATTCAGGAGGTTGGAACTGAGAGTTAACCTTTCAGAGAGGGGCGTTTTTCTCTGGGTTGTTACGTTCCATCTGGAGTCTTGCTGGCTCTGTGTCGAGACTATGGTGGTCCTTTTGTTAGATTCCTTTGGGTCTATGGCCTTGTCGTCTGTTTCTAAGGAGTCGGGTTGACACTCGTGCTCTGTTGGGATGGCTGTGGCCATTCTTCCGCTCGTTTTTGGGTTGCTGTAGGGGTTCTTCTGTTCCCCTGTTTCAGACCTGCCGATGCTTGGGCTGGCCCAGCTGGGAGTGGATTCTGAGATGTGTTGTCATCTTCAGGATCTAGGTTGGCATAGTAGCTAGCTCCCTGGGCTTGCAAGTAGAAGGTCCAGGGTACCATACACCTTCAGGTTCTGAGTGTAACCTCTCTCTCTTGGGGGTGCAGTGGGCCTCATTGAGGTTATGTGCTTCCCCTTTTAGAGCCCTGTGTGTAGGTCTGGCGGCTTCGATTGAGCCCTCTGACTGGAAGTTTTCTTTTGCAATCTGTTCTCTTGCTGGCCGCTTTTTACTTCTCAACAAGTATTCTTCTGTGCCATCCTGATGATGGCTGCGTGTTCTTGACTCAGGGATTTTTATCCGGGTCTGTTACAGGTTGCTTTTTGTCTGAATACTTTAGTATTCTTAGTCCTGATGATGTGAGGACTCCGTCTTTAGTTGTCTTTTGGTGCTTTGCATGATGTTGAGAGAAGGGTTTCTCTGCTTAGATGCCCGGTCCTAAACCTCTGGTTTCTGCTTGGTCTGGGCATAGCCTCCCCTTGTCTGTCAGGATCCATTTGGATCTTTGTGAGCTAGGCTCACTATTAGGGGTTTTCCTTTTATGGATTTTGTGGTGACCTTTTGGTTTCCCCTTGGTTCTTCCTTGCCCTATCCCTTGGGGAGTTTAGGCTGGTGTTCCCCTCTTTAGTGAGCGGTGAGCGGTGGGGGACCGACTGTTGGGCCATGGTGTCTCCTTTTAGACTGTTGGCTCAATTGAGTCAGATTTTGCGGTCTCTAGCTAGGCGTCTTGACTATCTGCTGGTCAGTGTCCTTGGGGCCTTTCCTTTTTAAAGTTTTCTTGGCTTCGGACGAAGCAGGGTTTTTGTTGGGTAGTGGTTTCAGGCTTGGTGCTCTCAGAATGGGCCGCCTATTGTACTTTTGGGTTTTCCCAAAAGTAATGAATGTGGCTGTGGACTCTTTCCCACGGAAGAAAATTAAATTATGCTTACCTGATAATTTCATTTTCTTTTCCGTGGAAAAGAGTCCACAGCCCCCCGCCCATTTTTTTTATGTGGGGCATCTTAGTTGTGTTCTTCTGGCACCTTTTCACCCTGATATTTCTTCTACTGTTCCTTGTTCCTCGGCAGAATGACTGGGGGATGAGGGAAGTGGGAGGAGTATTTAAGCCTTTGGCTGGGGTGTCTTTGCCTCCTCCTGGTGGCCAGGTTCTTATTTTCCCAAAAGTAATGAATGCTGCTGCGGACTCTTTCCCACGGAAGAAAATGAAGGAAATGGTATTATTTAGTGAGCTATATACAGCATGCTGCCGCTAAATTATACTGGGGCAAATATTATCAAGACAAAATCTGTTCCTGACAGAATTTTCATAATGGCACAATGATAATTGATTGAATATGTTCTATACCCCTAGTGATGTTTATGATGTCTAAGTTATCATTTTGCAAATGGACAGGGTTAATGTCTGCTCAGCTACTGTTTGGAGAAGGCTGCATGGTGGGCTTGTGAGACTATTATAGAATATTAATCTGGGTCAGTTATATAATTTCCTGTTGTTTTTTCAGGCATGGTTATAATTCAGCCATTTTATTTAATTTTTTTCTATCAGGCCTTCCTGAAATGTTTCTCCTGTGTCCAGAACCGGCAAGAAGAGACAGGATGAGTATTTCACATGCTGATATTGCTGTCCCTTCTATATCTGTATTGGGCTTTCCATTTTATGATCATCTGTAAACTATTCTTTTACTATGCTTGTTTTTCAAATAAGCTGGGGGAATGCGGGGCACATTTTTTCCAGGAGGTAGACTCCCTTGCTGGTAAACCCTTTTTGTCCTTTTTATCTCTCTCTATAGCTGGCAGCGGTACAGCAGTTCACCTCAATGAGAGCAGACACCCAATAAAGTCCAGTTAATACAACATTGAATGACTAACTAAATGGAATGAACTCACAGGTGTAAAATGTCATGGAAGTTTATTTCAAGTAAAAACAGCTCCACAATCTTCATGTTCAACATGTTTCAACAGTCACAGCTGTCTTTCTCAAGAGCAATGATTCACGGAAAATAGCTATAACATTGGTTCACAATAAGCACAAACAAAGGGATGAATTAAAAATAAAAACGTGTTATTTGTGTCTTAAAAAATTATATACATTTAAAAAAATGGTAAGTTATAAAAATAGAAAACAGTAAAAAAAAAAGTTAAGAAAAAAAAATCCTCTTTCATTTCTTTAAGCTAATCTTTTCCCCACAATTATTATTGGTAGGTATTGGTTTATACAATGATTTAAAACTGTAATAAATTGTATAAATTAAAGGGACATTCAATACTTCCCTTAACATTATTTGCACTAGAAATATAAGAACCAAAGATCCACCTGCAGTATATCCCTCCTGCCATGCCGCCTTGCTTCTGTAGTAATCACTTTCGGTAACTTGTGTAATACTGGGTAAATATGGCAGCCGGACTCCCCCCACCATTACGTAGCTGCCTTCTTCTTCAAATCATCATCAAATCAGAATCCAGTCCTCGGACAGAAATTGCATGCGCGTGCAGAAACACAAGTTATGGAGCAGCGCTCTAAAGACCGCTGCTCCATAACCCTGTCCGCTTGCTCTAATAAGGCGGACAGGAATCACCACAATTCAACCCAATCGAGTATGATCGAAGTGATTGACACCTCCCTGCTCTCAGCCGATTGGCCGCGAGTCTGCAGGGGGCGGCGTTGCACCAGCAGCTCTTGTAAGCTGCTGGTGCAATGCTGAATACAGAGAGCGCATTGCTCTCCGCATTCAGCGATGTCTGTCGGACCTGATCCGCACTGTCTGATCAGGTCCGACAGACATTTGATAATTCAGCCTCTTTGTGAACCATTTCATATATGGTCAAACACCATATATCATATCCCTTTTTAACCCTTTTAAAACCTTTTAACAATATTAAACTGATATTTTTTTGATAAAAAAATTGTATATATGAGGACAATACTTTATTTTAATATGTTTTAGATTTACTTTATTAAACTTTTTTTTAGTCCTTACACTTTACATCGGGTCGCAGGTCGCACTGATTCTTCTACTGCTATTTGGACTTTTGCTCAAGCACAACCCATAACTTTCAACATTATCAGTACTATTTAACACAGTCGCGATATTCATTGAAAGTTGTGTGCTATTGTTAGCGTGGTCCAGCAATACTGCTTATCGCATCCTGCGTTATTATTAGCCGCGTTAGTCTTCTATCAATCTTCATATTAACTTAAAGGGATGTTCTGGTCAAAATGTAAATGCCCATAGATGGATTCCATCTTTGAATAGAAACATATTTGCAATATACACATATTGGCAAACATTCTTCTAGTAAAAGTTATCAATGTTTTAGTGTTAACATTTTTCTCTACACATGCATGTGAAGCAAAGCTAGATATTCTTAGTGCACCAGCATTTAAATACTGCAGCTGCTCAGAGCATCAGTGGGGCTTGTATCAAGTCAGCAATTAAAAAATTGATTCATTACCAGATGTTACAGGCTCTCTGAGTGCTGTGCTGTATAAAAAATGCTGGTGCACGGTGCATACTTAAATACATATAGGTAAAGAACATATAGGTAATTATGTTGATAATTTTTTGAAACATTTTGTATCATCGCTACCTACCTTTGTACAGTACACAAGTGATTTATTACGCCAGTTAAATGGACTTGAGGTTGATAATGATTTACTCCTTGTGCCTTTGGAAGTGGCAGCGCTCTATTCTTTGCTCCCACATAAACTAGGCATAAGAGCAGCTAGACAGTTCCTAGAAACTAGGGGTCCCCAGTTTACTAAACATACAGATTTGTTTTATAGATTTGCTACAGTTTATCTTACAGAATAATGTCTTCAAATTTGACAATAAATTCTATAGACAAATTAAAGGGACCGCTATGGTTGCTACAAGTGCACCATCCTATGCTTGCCTACATCAAGGTCTATGGATTGAATAATTTAATCAGTGGTTTATGAACTCCTTCCTACTGTGGCGTCGCTATGTGGATGATATATTCATCCTCTGGAAAGGATCTTTTAAATCTCTAAAAGAGTTTGTTACCCGATTGAATCAGAATGATTTAAATATTTTTCTGACATATGACCATAGCACAACTCAGTTACCTTTCCTGGATATAATAATCAAAAGGGAAGGGACACAACTTGCCACAGAAATTGTCCATAAAGAAACAGCTACTAAAAGTATATTATTAGCTTCCAGTCATCATTCCCAATCCTTAATTGTTCAAGTAAAACTAATTTTGAAAGTCATGCCACTGATATGTTTGATAGGTTTAAAGATAGCAGATACTCAAAAAGGAACCTAAACTATACAACTAATAGGGCATGAAAGACAGCGATACCCTTCTATACAATACAAATGAAAGCAGGAGTGACAATAGTGTTAGATTTGTGACTGAATATAATAGCTATTCGAATAGGATTAGAACTATACTAAGAGAAAAATGGCAGTTTCTTTTGGCAGATGAGAGCGTGACACAGGTAGTTGGCACTACCCTATCCCTGGTGGCAAGTAGGGCTCCAAATCTGAAAGATAGGTTAGTAAAGAGCAATTATAAGAAAAGCTTAACAGATAAAGATTGGCTTGAAAAGCACAGAAAAATCCAAGATTGCTTTTAATGTGGCCACTATGTGTTCTGTAAATATATTGTCAGAACTAAGCAATTCTCTACAGGTGAAACAACTTTTCTAATTAGACAGTTTATTAACTGTTAAACAGAAAATGTAATATATTTGCTATATTGCTCTTGTCCTATGTTCTATACAGGGAAAAAATAAAGGATGTGAGTGACAGAACATAGAAATTACATCACTAAAGCAAAAGAGGGAGAAATTAACAGTAATGTTGCCTTGCATTTCAAAATGTTTCATAATTGCTCAGTAGATGCCTTAAAAGTGATCATGTCCACCAGACACTCGATACATCGGCCCCTCTGTCTCCAAAAGGCCTTAATGAGAAGTTAATGAGAAGTTAGAATTTGCTCTGTTTTTGGTTTAATGAATAATATTTTTTCGTCTGAAATCACAAAATGCCTTGTTTGCATCTTAAGGTGCATTCAATAAATGAGTATAAATAACAGTTGATGTATATAAATGAACCATTAATGTTATGGGAATCTTGGATGTATTAGAAGAAAGTGGGTAACTACTGCTTTAAATAAGTGCTTTGATCTTTCACCAATCCGGGAAATGGGCAGTGGTTGAAAAGCAATGCAGAACCGCAATGAAGGATACGGCCTGAGGAAACCCCAATGACGCTTGGTCACGTGGGGGGTGAAACGGCCAATGGCGTGTGACATCACCAATGTGTGACTGGAGCAGCTTAGGATCGTCTACGTCATGTGGACAAATAACATACCTTTGTTTGTCAGATTACAAAGTCTCGAGGATGTGCAGGATTGCCTGTGTGAATACCTCTCTTAGATCTAAAGGATTCATGGTACTAAGCAGGAAAGTATAGCGGTGCACCTTTTATTTGTTGCCTATTATCTTTGAATGTGAATGTGGATGACAAATGACTATATGCTTTTCCTTGACTTTGGAATTCATGATACTCTCCCTTCACTGTCTACAGCTAACCTACGCTTACATCTGAGAAATCAGAAATTAACAAGCTACTAACTGCTTACATTTCCTGCAGCTAATTGCTAATCCAGCTATTGTTAAATGGACATAAATCCATAGGGGTTATATTTTACCTACTAAGTTGTTTTATTGTATGTGTTTGTATATTTAGTGATAATTCCTTTTGTTTTTATTTTAAATGTATATATTACAGGCTGTGCTAGTCATAATTTGCATAGTTTAAGCAGCTCTTGTCCATTTATCTGTATTTGTTTGAATGGTTTTATTTCACCCCTTGTCTGTCTTGTATGTCTGTCTTATCTCTGTAATATTTTGTTTTTTGATGTGTTTTTTTTGGTTTCTGCATGATTGACCCTTAACTTAAAATGTCCATAAATGTACCCTCCCACTCATTTTAACACACTTTTGTTGGGCCATCATTAACCAATTTATCTCTCTCCCTTTACACATTCTCTCTCAGAACAAAGAAAAAAAAACAGAGACCTTTTCACTCAACTGCTTCAATTGGCAATTGCACACCTTACTCACACTCCTCTTGCATCTAAAGCCACTACCCCTTTCACTTGTCCACTCTGGAACTCTCGCTCTGTTTGCAACAAACTCACTTCTATACATGACCTCTTCATCTCCCGCTCCCTCAACCTTCTGGCCCTAACAGAAACCTGTCTCTCTCCCCTAGACACAGCATCCACTGCTGCTCTGTCACATGGGGGTCTCCACTTCAGCCACACTCCTAGGTCTGGTAATACACAAGGAGGTGGTGTAGGTATTTTACTTTCCTCTCGTTGCACCTTTCAACAAATACACCATATCTCTTCCCTCACTTTTCCCTCATTGGAAACCCACATGATTTGCTTATTCTCCCCTCTCTCTGTACGTGTTGCAGTCATATACCGACCCCCTGGCTCCACAACTCAATTTCTAGATCACTTGGCTGCCTGGCTACCCTACTTCCTTTCCTCAGACACCCCTGTCCTCATTCTTGGCGACTTCAACATCCCCCTTAACAATCTTACTGCCTCATCTGCTAAACAACTTCTGCAACTCACTTCCTCTTTCGGTCTGTCACAATGGACTGATTCTCCCACTCACAAAGATGGTCACTCCCTTGACCTGATCTTTAGCTATCGATGCACTCTCTCAAACTTCTCAAACTCCCCTTTTCCTCTTTCTGACCACCATCTCCTTACCTGCAACATATCATCCCTTCCTATAACTCTCCCACCTTCTACTCCTCACACCAAACTTCACAGAAGCATTAGGTCTTTAGATCAGCAACAACTTGCTAATTCCCTTCAACCGCTCCTCTCATCCTTCTCTGCCTTTTCCTGCCCTGAACAATCTATCTGTCAATATAATTCCACCCTTATATCTGTCCTTGACAATCTCGCCCCTCTTACCACTGCTCGGAAATCACACACTCATCCCCAGCCCTGGCATACTCCTATGAAAGGGTACCTATGCAGATGTTCCCGTACTGCTGAACGGCATTGGAGAAAATCACGGAGTTCAGCTGATTTTCTTTATTACAAATTCATCTTGAACTCCTACTACTCTGCCCTTAATCTCCACAAGCAACACTACTTCTCTACTCTTATCTCTAATCTTTCTTCAAACTCAAAACGTCGGTTCTCCACTTTTAATACTCCCCTCCGCCCTCCCCCACTTACTAACACAACTTTTCTGTCAGCTCAAGACTTTGCCAGTCACTTCATTAACAAAATTGACTCCATCAGACATGAAATCAGCTCTCAACACAATTCCATTCTCTCCCCCCCTCAAATACTCTCACTCAACCACAACCCTCATAACCTGAAACTTAGTTCATTCTCCCCTGTTACTGAGGACGAAGTTTCAGCACTTATACTGCGCTCTCACCTCACTACCTGTCCCCTTGACCCTATCCCCTCACAGCTGCTCCCCTCTCTCTCTGCTACCCTTACCCCTATACTAACACACATTTTCAACCTCTCCCTCAGCACTGGTACATTTCCCTCATCGATGAAACATGCGCTGGTCACACCTATCCTCAAAAAAACCTTCCCTTGATCCTACCTCCCCATCCAACTACCGCCCAATTTCCCTCCTCCCTTTTGCTTCAAAGCTTCTCGAAAAACTAGTATATGCACGCCTATCCCATTTCCTTACGTTAAACTCCCTTCTTGACCCGCTGCAATCTGGATTTCGTCCCTATCACTCCACAGAGACAGCTATTGTTAAGGTCACCAAGACCTTCTTACAGCTAAATCAAAAGGCCACTTCTCTCCGCTTATCCTCCTTGATCTGTCCACAGCCTTTGACACTGTCGACCACCCTCTTTTGCTCCAAACCCTCCAATCCTTCGCCATCTGTGACACAGCCCTTTCATGGCTCTCTTCCTACCTGTCAAACAGTACCTTCAGTGTAGCCTTCTCTGAGGCCTCCTCTGCCCCGTCACCACTTTTTGTCGGGGTACCGCAAGGCTCTGTCTTCGGTCCCCTTCTCTTCTCAATCTATACGTCATCACTAGGTTCCCTAATTAAGTCCCACGTTTTCCAATATCATTTGTATGCCGATGACACCCAAATCTACTTCTCTGCACCAGAACTATCTCCGTCCTTGCTAACCCGTGTCCCTAACTGTCTTTCTCACATTTCTTCCTGGATGTCCTCTCACTACCTCAAGCTAAATCTCTCCAAAACTGAGCTCCTCATTTTCCCCCCTTCTTCCAAAATCTCCACCCCCAATATCTCTATAACTGTCGACAACTCCATCATTACCCCTACCCCGCATGCCCGATGTCTCGGGTCACATTTGACTCAGATCTTTCCTTCACTCCTCACATTCAGTCCTTGGCTACAGCCTGCCGCTTCCACCTTAAAAACATCTCTAAAATTAGACACTTCCTTACACAAGACACAACTAAGATTTTAATCCACTCTCTCATTCTTTCCCGCCTTGATTACTGCAACTCTGTCCTCTCTGGTCTCTCCACCTGCCGCCTAGCTCCTTTACAATCCATAATGAATGCCTCTGCCAGACTCATCTTCCTTACACGTCGCTCTTCATCTGCTGCTCCTCTCTGCCAATCCCTTCACTGGCTTCCTCTTGCCTCTAGGCTCAAACACAAAACTCTCACTCTGACATACAAACCCCTCAACTGCACTGCTCCCCCTTACATCTCAGACCTTGTCTCCAGATACTCTCCCTCCCGTCCCCTTCGCTCTGCTCATGACCTCCTACTCTCCTCCTCTCTTGTCACCTCATCACACTCCCGTTTACAGGACTTCTCCAGACTGGCTCCCATCTTGTGGAACTCTCTGCCTCGATCCACAAGACTCTCTTCTAGTTTTAAAAGCTTCAAGTGCTCCCTAAAGACTCTACTGTTCAGGGACGCATACAACCTACGCTAACCTTTCCTAATACCAGTTCCTCTCCTCCACTGCAATCCCCTGAACCCTCTTAGCATGTAAACCTAAAAGTCCAGCTGTTTGTAGATCACCTTCTTAAGAGCTGACTACAACAGTGCAATTCTTGGCAGGGCCCTCTACCCTATAATTGTTTTGTTGTACTCCCCCTTTGTTTATAGCACTGCGGAATCTGTTGGCGCTCTACAAATAACCGATAATAATAATAATAGGGGCCAATATATCAAAGCTTCAACTGTGAATGCGCTGAAAGTCTGTGTCAAATTAGAACCAAGTTGATCCGCCGTAGTTAACACAGCGTTAATGTGGAAATCTATGACATAATATACGTTCCCGCGAGATCAATCTGATGCAAAACGTTGCTTGCGTTATTCGAGCATAATACTGATCATCCGCCTTTACATTAGACTCTATTTGAACGTTTTACTGATGATCCGCCTTCACATTAGACTCTATTTGACCCTCTTACCAATTTATCCAACATTCTACATGTACGCTCACGTCTATTCCGATGCAGCGTACCTATCATTCAAACCGCCACCTCTGAAGCCGCGAATGCCATAGAAATCAATGGGAGTCTAAAAAGATTTTGTTCTATGCTGTTTGTCATCGCAGACAGTTAACAATGAACATGCAGAATATTTCTAAATTTGCAATACTTTTATGACGTGGTGGATATTAATGAACCATTTGAATCATGAAGTATAATAAAAATGCTTAACCTTTTGTGATAACAAAATATATTAAGATCTGCCCTTATTACTAAATAAAATCAAGTAGGGAAATGTTACCCTACTTATAGGTTATGTTTCATCTCTCTGTCATAGAGTTCATTACAAAGCAAGGGGACAAATTATTTATACAGGAATGAAAGAAAGGAACACAGTCCCTGACCTTTTAGACGCAGAAGGAGGAGATTAATAAACCAGCAACAGGCATCACATGCAGATGTGTGTCAACAAAGATGTATAAGAGTGCCAAGAGTATTTCTCCCAAAAATTATCTTATTATATCTTTTGAATAAAAGGGATGAACTCCTTTCACTAGTAGATGCTGTCAAACATATAGGGATAAAAGAGAACAAAAGAGATATTACATAATATATTTACATTACCAAAGAGTATAACGCATGGAACTACTACTCCCTAGTTAAAATAACTCTCACAACATTTCTGCTCCTTCTTCCATCCATACTCCAACTTCTAATAACCACCAAATAAGTAAATTATCAAACATGTTTTATTGGGAAATGCATAATCACTTGATTAATGAAATAAACAAATCAAAAGTTAACATACATTTTCTACTCTCTATAACGAATCAAATTGGTCAATACTGGTGGAATTGGTGTCGCAGTAGTAGTTACTGTTAGAGAAGACAAAAAACGGATTATAACATTCATGAGATGATGGGATGCACGTACCACATATCTGGGATAAATATGACCAAAAAAGATCAGACAATTTAATAATCAGAAAATATATAATTAGTCAACATTTGTTAGGCGTATTATAATCAAATAAAATCTGCAAATGATGTTTGATTCAATTTAATCTTAAGCAGAAAGGCATAGTATACATAAATTTAAATTGGCATGATTCAGATAAAGCAGCATTTATAATCTCCTCTATAATGTTTTCCGATTATCATTGTTTGATTCCTTCTTTTGAACTGTTTTAGAATGTAAAGGTTTAATCTAAAAGGCCATCTCATGATTTTAACACCTGTGTAGTATTGGTCTTAAAATAGAGACTCCAATTAGGAAACAATACACAGGTGTAGCACAAAAACTGGGCCAGCACTTGAAATTGCATAATTTGTGAAAGAAAGTAAATTAAAAGATTAATGACATGTAAATATGTTTGCAAAAAATATCAGAAATAAAACATACAGGGAGTGCAGAATTATTAGGCAAGTTGTATTTTTGAGGATTAATTTTATTATTGAACAACAACCATGTTCTCAATGAACCCAAAAAACTCATTAATATCAAAGCTGAATAGTTTTGGAAGTAGTTTTTAGTTTGTTTTTAGTTATAGCTATTTTAGGGGGATATCTGTGTGTGCAGGTGACTATTACTATGCATAATTATTAGGCAACTTAACAAAAAACAAATATATACCCATTTCAATTATTTATTTTTACCAGTGAAACCAATATAACATCTCAACATTCACAAATATACATTTCTGACATTCAAAAACAAAACAAAAACAAATCAGTGACCAATATAGCCACCTTTCTTTGCAAGGACACTCAAAAGCCTGCCATCCATTGATTCTGTCAGTGTTTTTATCTGTTCACCATCAACATTGCGTGCAGCAGCAACCACAGCCTCCCAGACACTGTTCAGAGAGGTGTACTGTTTTCCCTCCTTGTAAATCTCACATTTGATGATGGACCACAGGTTCTCAATGGGGTTCAGATCAGGTGAACAAGGAGGCCATGTCATTAGATTTTCTTCTTTTATACCCTTTCTTGCCAGCCACGCTGTGGAGTACTTGGACGCGTGTGATGGAGCATTGTCCTGCATGAAAATCATGTTTTTCTTGAAGGATGCTGACTTCTTCCTGTACCACTGCTTGAAGAAGGTGTCTTCTTGGAACTGGCAGTAGGACTGGGAGTTGAGCTTGACTCCATCCTCAACCGGAAAAGGCCCCACAAGCTCATCTTTGATGATACCAGCCCAAACCAGTACTCCACCTCCACCTTGCTGGCGTCTGAGTCGGACTGGAGCTCTCTGCCCTTTACCAATCCAGCCACGGGCCCATCCATCTGGCCCATCAAGACTCACTCTCATTTCATCAGTCCATAAAACCTTAGAAAAATCAGTCTTGAGATATTTCTTGGCCCAGTCTTGACATTTCAGCTTGTGTGTCTTGTTCAGTGGTGGTCGTCTTTCAGCCTTTCTTACCTTGGCCATGTCTCTGAGTATTGCACACCTTGTGCTTTTGGGCACTCCAGTGATGTTGCAGCTCTGAAATATGGCCAAACTGGTGGCAAGTGGCATCTTGGCAGCTGCACGCTTGACTTTTCTCAGTTCATGGGCAGTTATTTTGCGCCTTGGTTTTTCCACACGCTTCTTGCGACCCTGTTGACTATTTTGAATGAAACGCTTGATTGTTCGATGATCACGCTTCAGAAGCTTTGCAATTATAAGAGTGCTGCATCCCTCTGCAAGATATCTCACTATTTTTGACTTTTCTGAGCCTGTCAAGTCCTTCTTTGACCCATTTTGCCAAAGGAAAGGAAGTTGCCTAATAATTATGCACACCTGATATAGGGTGTTGATGTCATTAGACCACACCCCTTCTCATTACAGAGATGCACATCACCTAATATGCTTAATTGGTAGTAGGCTTTCAAGCCTATACAGCTTGGAGTAAGACAACATGCATAAAGAGGATGATGTGGTCAAAATACTAATTTGCCTAATATTTCTGCACTCCCTGTATATATACTCAAATATGTGCAAAGAGATAGGTACATATTTGAGAATTAAGAATCATATAACATTGAGTATAAAAAGTAAGATAGAAGCTTTTTGCCAAAAAAATATATATACACAAGTACATTTCTATGATATTTATTGTTTGTTCATAAATATTGCAATTTCAAGGACATTAATAGATGAAAAATAAAAGATTAGCTTTAGAGAAATGTGCTAGTTCATGGACAGGAATGAAATGGTATAAATAAAGTTGAAAGAAGAAGACAAAACTATCTTCATTTGATGGACATTTAGGGTAGATCATTTGATAGATGAGGATATCTGCGACATCGATGACTTTTATTTATCAACAGTCCGATGCTAATAGCGCCAGACTTGACGCAAGTGTATTTGACAGACGTGTTGATAAATAAGACCATCGATTGTAGATTCTCGGCAGCGATGTCTGGCGAGCGTATTGACTCCAGCGAATGCGCCTAGATTGACGCTTTGATAAATCCGCCCCTTAGTACGTTTTCCATGATAGCATATAGCCACTGTGCAGTGGTGTTATCCTCTGGTAGAGGTGTTGTCCATTTTTTCTATGCACTGTATGTTATATATGTGCTACATAAGATGTATACATTTTATGTATTTTTCAGGGTCTGCACCATGTATAGTTAATATATATTTTTCTATTTGCACTATTTATTCATCTTCCATATTGTGTTGCATGCTTAAATACACTTTTGAAAGAGCTATAGCTTTTATTTGAAGCAGTTTTGATATTACACGTATATTACAAAAATGTTTCTATTCAAAACTGAAATGCATCCATGTGGAGTTCAATTTTGGCTGGAATGTCCCTTTAATAAGAAACATAACTTTTCTGAAATCATCTGAATAGATCAATGCATAGTGGAATAATTGGCATGTAGCATATTTAGGCAATGTTTTTTCTTCCTGGTGTGAGTGTGCTGGTGTTTAGTGCCATAGAATATAAAGCCATTTCACACAAGATACTCCCCTCCTTTTGAGATAACAATTACTTCAAATAGATCTTTGCCTTTTGTGAAAGACTTCTGTAGATTCATTCTTTCGTGATTCTTCAGAGGAAACTTTTAAAATATCATTAAAAGTATTGTATCCATACCAATGTAATAAAATTAAAATGTTGTTTTATGGTCAAATCTCAAAATGCTAAAAGGAACACTTAAAAGACTTCTCTTGACACTGGGATGAAAGAAAGGCATGCTTTGGCAAAAGTATTGGCTGAGCCAGAAAAATCTTGTCTTCATAAAATGCAAGATGAGAATTAAAATTTATGAAAGCATGCTCTATTTTTCCTTATTGACCTTTTTAAAGAGACAGTAAAGTCAAAATGAAACTTTCATGATTCCAGTAGTGCATGCAATTTTAAACTTTGTAATTTACTCTTATCATCAAATTTGCTTTGTTCTCTTGGTATTCTTTGTTGAAGGCTAAACCTAGGTAGGCTCGTAGGCTGATTTCTAAGCCCATGAAGACCAGTTCTTATCTCAGTGCATTTCATTAGCTTTTCACAATAAGACAGTGAAAGTTCATCTGTACCATATAGATAACATTGTGCTCACTGCTGTAGAGTCAGCACTAATTGACTGAAATCACAGTTTGTAAAAAGCACTGAAATAAGAGGGTAGTCTGCAGAGACTTAGATACAAGGTAGTCACAGAGGTAAAAAGTACATTAATATAACAGTGTTGGTTAAGCAACACTGAAGAATGGGTAATAAAGGGGTTATCTTTCTTTTTAAACAATAGCAATTTTTAAGTAGACTTTCCCTTTAAGGGCCAGATTACAAATGGAGCGCTATTTAGCACTTACACTAGAGTGCTAATTGTGCTAGAAGTAAACTTTTTGCACTCGTCGGGTTGTGCTCGTATTATGAGTTGAAAGAAAAAAGTTTACGCTCTTGCACTAACACGACGAGCACAAACAGCTTACTTCTAGTACAATTAGATAATCGCCCGTGCGATAACCTATTCCCCCATAGAAGTCAATGGAAAAAAAAAGTAAAAAAAAAAACCTAACACCCTAATCGCGCGCTAAACCAATCGCATATTCACATATGCGCTAACCCGTTCACATTTTCACATATGCGCAAACCCGATCGCATATTCGCATATGCACTAACCCGATCGCATATTCGCATATGCGCTAATATTTCACATTCCAATGTTCTTCACATAGAAGAATATGTTTTATTTATTCATAAATACATATTTCTACATATATATGATGGTATTTTGGTACTATATATATAAATACTGTATATATATATATATACATATATATATATATATATATATATATATATATATATATATATACAGGTGGCCCTCGTTTTACAACGGTTCAATTTACACCGTTTCAGAATAAAAATTTTTTTTTCCAGTTATGTGACTGCTATTGAAAAGCATTGAGAAGCAGTGCATTTATTAAAATAGCCAGTATGTGGAGCTGTCCGCTTGTGTTGCAGCAAAGTCAAGCAAGCTGAAATTAATCAGTTTAACCAGACTTGAGCTATCGAGCAGATTTCAAAGGAACAAGACTTTCCTGTCTATTAATCAATCCAGATTGGAATGCAGAGAAAGAACTGTTTGCAGAAAAATGCAAGTGAAGTCTGTGTTGTGTGATTATTTTATTAGGTTTATAATGTTGTTTAGCATTTAAAGTCTTCATTTCATAGCTTTAAAAATAATGTATTAGGTGTTACTTATGACAATTTTGAGAGGGGCCTGGAACCTATCTCCCTCACTTTCCATTGACTTACATTATAAACTGGGTTTCAATTTACAACGGTTTCGATTTACAACCATTCCTTCTGGAACCTAACCCTGGCGTAAACTGAGGGCTACCTGTATATATATATATATATATATATATATATATATATATATATAGATGATTAGATATAGGTATAGATATAAACAGATATATATATTTAGGAATATCTATTTAAAAATACATAGAACATATTCTGCTATGTGAATACCATTGGAATGTGAAATATTTACAGTAAATACATAATTAAAATATTTATTAAATGAATATTGCATAAATATATTTTTTTATCTACTGCAAAGGGCTCCACATTACTTCTATATATATGTGTATATATGTATACATACGTATGTATGTGTTTATATGTGTATATACAGTTGTAATCAAAATTATTCAACCCTATTGCAAATCATGTTTATTATCAAAATTTACAGACATTCAGATGTTTGCAATGAACAAATCAAACAAAAGCAGTTGAAATAGCTCAACACAACGAATGCTTCAAGTGGTTTCCCCAAATTCAACTGAAAATGCAACTTTTAATAAATTCTGCAGTCTCAAAAATTATTCAACCTAATGGGGTCAATTTATCAAGCTCCGTAAAGAGCGGCGGACATAAATCAATCCGATCAGATACGATCGGGTTGATTGACACCATCTGCTAGCGGCCTATTGGCCGCAAATCTGCAGGGGGCGGTATTGCACCAGCAGTTCACAAGAACTGCTGGTGCAATGATAAATGCAGACAGTGTATGCTGTTGGCATTTATCGATGTGCAGCGGACATGATAACATCATATCATGTTCGCTTACACATTAGTAAATTGACCCCAATGAATTGAATCCCTCATAACAGTACAAATATGCAAAACAGGTGTTGTCTCAAGCACACCTGATGCAACTAATCAAGGACTTCATTAGTTGCATTAGATGTGCTTGCGCTAGAATACATGAAATACCTGAACTGGCTAGGGGTTTGTTAAGTGTCACGTTTGACTGCATGTTAGAAATATGGCTATGTCAAAAGAATGGTCCAAAAAGTTAAGAGATCATCGCCCTTCACAAACAAGGAACAGGATACAAAAAGATAGAGAAGGCACAAGACACTATTGGAAGCATAATTTGCAAGTTCAAAGTTAAAGCAACAGTGGTTACACTACCTGGACGGGGCAAAAAATGAAGCAGGTTGAGAAAAACCCTTGAGTGACTGCAAAAGACCTGCAGCAAGTTCCTCTTATGTGTAACTGCCAATGAACACCCCAATATTTGTTCAGCAAGATCTCCTGAGTACCTATGCCTAGGTTTTTTGGGGTTGTTTGGGGTTTGCAATGCCTTCTGACGTGTTTGTGAATTTTTAAAATGTAACATATCTTCTTTGACTATCTTTTTTGGGGGGCTTTTTTACATACCCCAAATTATTTGCTTGCCATGAACGTGCATATATGTCAGAAGTTCCTAAGGTATTATATATGGGGAGTTTTAATGCCTTTTATGCAACTGTTTTAGCCAAAAAAAAATGGAGAAAGTGTGTGGTAGTATTTTTTCATTTTTATACACACCTTGCTTTTTGGCTATTATTTAGGAGAGCCTGTTGTAAGTTATTGCAAAAAAAACACTCCAGGTTGTTTTCTGCAAGACCTCCTGAGTACACCTATGCCCACCATGCATAGGTTTGCCTGGATTTTGGGAAGGTTCTGTTACAATTTTATGACTTGTAAATTTAGTTAAAAGTAAGAGTATTTCTTCTGATAGGCCTATCTTTAGTTTGGGGCCTATCGCATACCCCAATTTTATTTATTTCTATTAAATTGTATATTTTTTAAATGTTGACACCCCACGGTATTGTATATGGTGTGCTTTGATGCAACCGTTTTAGCCAAAAAAAATGGAGAAAGTGTATGGTGGTAATTTTTCAATTTTCATTTTTACACACACATTGCTTTTTGACTATGATTTAGGAGAGACTGTTGTAAGTTATTGAAAAAAAAAAAACACTCCAAGTTGTTTTCTGCAAGGCACCGTAAATACACCTATGCCCCCCATGCATAGGTTTGCCATGATTTTGGGAAGGTACTGTTACAATTTTATGACTTGTAATTTTAGTTATTAAAAGTGAGAGTATTTCTTCTGATAGGCCTATCTTTAGTTTGGGGCCTATCACATACTCCAGTTTTATTTATTGCCATGAAAGTCTATATTTTTGAAATGTTGACACTCCAAGGTATTGTATATGGTGTGCTTTGATGCCATTGATGCAACCGTTTTAGCCAAAACAATTGGAGAAAGTGTATGGTGGTCATTTTTCAATTTTCATTTTTACACACACATTGCTTTTTGACTATGATTTAGGAGAGACTATTGTAAGTTATTGCAAAAAAACACTCCAGGTTGTTTTCTGCAAGGCACCCTGAGTACACCTATGCCCCCCCATGCATAGGTTTGACCGGGGTTTTGGTGAAAAAAAAAAAAAACAGCCCCAATTTTAGAACTAATAGAGTAGTGAAATGTAAAAACCAAAACAAAAAACCTCTAATAGTGAACATAACCAAAAAAGAATAACAACAATTTTTTTTTTTTTAAATGGACCATTGTATGATACCGCTTGATGCAGTCCCCAATGCAGAGTCCAGGCTGTCCAGGGCAATCAGGACAGTAAAATATGGTGTCCCTTCTCTGCCCCCTCTTGGTACAGACTCTGCATTTTTTTTGTGGTTTCTGCTTTGCGGCAGTAGGGGGATTTTAAAAATAAAATGGGTAGCCCCAACTCTGCTCTCTCCCATCACCGTCCAGGGAGCAGGTGCATCTTGGTACAAAATCTTCAACATTATCTGGAGCTGAAACTGTAAAAAAGTCTGTTTCATTCCAGGTTTTTTTTTTTTTTTTTAACAACAAAAAAGCGTTGTGGGTTGCAAGCTGGATTAAGTGAATTGCAACCTTTTTGTACCAGGCCCTTGTCTTCTGCATAATTAGCTAGGGCTGCAGCAGCTGATCTGCCAAATCAACACCACCCATATGCCGGTTATAAGACTTGATGCACACTGGCTTCATTATGATCTCAGCTCTGCCAAGTACATAGACCGCCACTGTCCTCTTTGTGTGGATGGTGGTAAGAAGTTATACATCCTTCTTGTCTCTGTATTTAAGTTCCAACAGCTCCTCTTGGCGCAGAGCTGAGGTCTCCCCCCTTCGTAGCCGGGTGCATGCAAGTTTAATTGTACCACAAGCTAGTGTATCAAAGCAATACAGTAGCTTGAACAAAAGGACACTTGTATGATAATTATCTAAGTACAAGTGATACCCTTTGTTCATTAGGGGTAATATCAGGTCCCAGACAATCTTGACAGTGGTTCCCATATGTTCTGGGCAACCTGGAGGGTCAAGGTGGCTATCCTTTCCCTCATACACCCGGAAGGCCTGAGTATACCCAGTCTCGCTGTCACAGAGCTTATACACCTTTACCCCATACCTGGAGCACTTAGAAGGAATATACTGCTTGAATCCCAGCCTTCCCTTATACTTTATCAGGGATTAATCAACGCATATATTCCTTCCAGGTGTATAAGCCTCTGCAAACCTGGCAGCAAAGTGGGTAATCAGGTTGCGGATTTTATACAACCTGTCAAATTGGGGATGCTCCCTAGGAAGGTACAGGCTGTTGACGCTGAAGTGCATAAAAACGTAGAATAATTTCATACCTCTTCCCTGACATACTCTTGGAGAAAATGGGGGTAGAGCAGATGGGGCTACTGCTCCAGTAGGAGCAAATATAGGGTTTCTTTATGATGCCCTTCAGCATAGTCAATGCCCAGTTTTTTTAATTCTGGCACATTGATGGGGGCCCACTGCTGCTTTGCCAAATATGTTTCAGGCTTTGCAGCAGGGAACTGATGGGCATATAAATTAGTTTGAGCGACAATGTTCCACAATACATCATCACCCAGAAACACCTCCAGAAACTGTTGGGGGATAAATCCTGCAACATCCATATATGACCTCTGGAGATGAGGTGTTACCTTCAGCGGCAATGGCAGCAGCATGCCTCCTTCTGGCAGGGGGCTATCAGCCACAGATACATCACTATCAGTTGAGACTGCATCTAATGATATATCTGAGCATATGGTAGGGTAAAAATTGGGGTCTGAGTCAGAAATATAGGCATCTGACTCTGGTTCAAGGATGGCATACGCCTGCTCAGCACTATATATTTTCTGTGACATTATTTTATCTGTCACAGAAAAAAAAAATAGTAAAAAAAAAATCCACTCAAAATTTTAATTTAAATTAACTAAATTAACTAAATGGCTCTGAAAAGAGCCTTTGGGTCTCACAAAAAAATTACTAAAAAAAAATGAACCCCTAAAAAATACACAGACATCAAAAAAAGTACAGCTATGCTACTTCCAGTGATTTATAGTGATCAATGGCAAGCTAGTGGTTAATGGCTCTGACAATTAAATTAAACTAGCTAAATGGCTCTGAAAAGAGCCTTTGGGTCTCACAATAAAATTACTATAAAAAAAATGAACCTCTAAAAAAATGCACAGACAGCAAAAAAAGTACAGCTATGCTACTGCCAGTGATTTATAGTGATCGCTGGCAAGCTAGGGGTTAATGGCTCTGAAAAGAAACTTTGTGCCTCACAATATTTAACAAATAAATTAAATAAATCTCTCTCTCCTAAACACAGATCTCTCTCTCTCCAACAAAAAACGCAAGTGAGGAGAGGGAGGGAGATCCACACTGGTCAATACTTAAAAATATTCACATGATCAGACAAATGGTATATTTTATTATCATTTTTATTTTTTTGTGGAAGGCTCAGATTGGATGAACCTAGCTTTCCCCTATGATGAGGCAGGCTAGTTACACCCCCAGAGGCCCCATGATGCACTGGGCATCGCCATCTTTGAAGCCTCATGGGTGTGTGGGAGGGGGCTATTTTATATTACATTTTATTTATTTATTTTTTAATACTAAGTGCCTCAACCCACCGAGGCACTCAGCACACAAGAAGAGCATTGGAAGCCTGTCCGATCGCTTCCGATGCTCTGCTAGACTGCCGGGCTCCCATGGAGCAAATCCGGAAGTGATCACTCGTGGGGGAGTGATCAATCCGGTCCCGTCAGTCGGGAACAGTATTGTAGGATACCTCGACATTGATGCATCGCTGCAATACTGTTAGAGCGGCTGGAATCGATCTCGATCGATCTCGATAGCTTCCAGCGCTCAGATTAGCAGACGACATACATTGTACGTCCTTTGTCGTTAACAGTCTTTTTTTATAGGATGTTCCCTATACGTTGTCGGTCCTTAAGGGGTTAAAGGGACACTAAACCCACATTTTTTTCTTTAATGATTCAGATAGAGCATGCTATTTTTTCTAATTTACTCCTATTATACAATTTTCTTCATTCTCTTGCTATCGTTATTTAAAAAGCAGGAATGTAAAGCTTAAGAGCCGGTCCATTTTTGGTTCAGAACCTAGGTTATGCTTGATTATTGGTTTGCTAAATGTTGCCACCAATAAACCAGTGCTATCCATGGTGCTGAACCTAAAATTTCCTGGCTCCTAAGCTTTAAATTCCTGCTTTTTAAACAAAGATAGCAAGAGAACAAAGAAAAATTGATAGTAGGAGTTAATTAGGAAGTTGCTTAAAATCGCATGCCCTTTCTGGATCATGAAAGAAAAAAATTGGGTTCTATATCCTGTGCATTGTCCTCATGTTTGGTGCCTCTACTATGTTCTTCATTGGCTAGAAGTTTTCATACAGGAAAATAACTAAAGTCATAACTTTCATAAAACTTTTATGATACAGATAGAGCATGCAGTTTTAACAGACTTTCCAATTTACTTCAATTAGCAAATTGTCCATAGTCTTTTTATGTGCACACTTTCTGAGGTACCAACTACTACTGAGAATGTGCGCTTACAGTGTATACACATATGAGTCTGTGGCTGGTGGCTGTCACATGATATAGGGGTCAGCAAATTGAAGTAAATTTAGAAATTTGTCAGAAAAAAATACTGTTCATTTAAAAATCAGAGTGCTATTTATTGTCTTTTTATTGTGCACTTGTTGATTATGCAATTCTGTATTTAATGGTCCTTTAATTGTGTATGTGTTTTACAAAAGTCTGTGTTTTATGTGTATTATTTAGTATTGTTTGTGTATTGTATGTGTGTATGCATGTATATATGTATATGAAACACCAAATCACTTAAAGGGACAGTCTAGTCAAAATTAAACTTTCATGATTCAGATAGGGCATGCAATTTTAAACAACTTTCCCATTTACTTCTATTATCTAATTTGCTCAATTCTTTAGATATCCTTTTGTTGAAGAAATAGCGATGCACATGTGTGAGCCAATCACACAAGGCCTCTAGGTGCAGCAACCAATCAGCAGCTACTGAGCATATCTAGATATGCTTTTCAGCAAGTGATATCAAGAGAATGAAGCAAATTAGATAATAGAAGTAAATTAGAAAGTTGTTTAAAATGACATGCTCTTTCTAAATCACGAAAAAGAAAAAAATTGGCTTTCATGTCCCTTTAATACGTTTGTTTGACTTTTATAATTGATTCAAATGGTGTCCATTAAGTTTAAAGGGAGACTGAAGTCAAATTACATTTTCTCAATTCAAATAGAGCCTACAATTATGGATATAAAACTTTCCAATTTACATTATCTTGGTAACCTTTGTTGAAACAAGGCTTATTTCTTGTTTCAACAAGAGTCTAGGGGGTCAATTTAACGAGAGGGGAGCTGTAGCGAATCATGTCCGCCCGACCTCGCTAAATGCCTACAGCTTACGACCGCTGCTTCTTAACTTATGTTTCCGGCAAGCTAGAAACTTTGGGGGTAGAAAGAAGCATCCACTGCAATGTTTTATATATATATATATATATATATATATATATATATATTGCTCAAGAAACGTGCACTCAATTAAAAAGTTTTAAAAGATGATGAGACAAATAAATAGTTTGTTAAGTTTAGACTTTACAACTCAGTTTGTGTAATGTACTTTATTAACTACTTTTTCTACTTTAATACATGATATCCAGGCTGACAATATATATTTTAAGTAGTGGCTTTATTTCTTCAGTATCAACAATCTTCTAAAGATCTAGATATCAGGATTTTGAAAAATGCTGGGTTTTCAAAATGTCACTCATTTAGCACAGGTAGGTTAATCTTAAAGGGACATGAAACTCCAAAAAAATGATTTCATGATTCAGATAGAGCATACCATTTTAATTACCGTAACTTTCCAATTAACTTCTCTTATCAAATGTATTCATTCTAATGGTATCCTTTATTGAAGAAGCAGTAATGCATTACTGAGCTCTAGATAACGTATTGAGTGAGCCAATAAAATGAGGCATATATGTACAATCACCAACCAGCAGCTCCTGAGCCTAAGGTATCCTTTTCAGCAAAGGATACCAAGAGTACAAAACAAATTAGATAATAGAAGTAAATTGAAAAGTTGTTTAAAATCACATGCTCTATCTGAATCATGAAAGAAAATAAAAATGAGTGTGACATTGATTAATTTACCTGTGCTAAAGCTAAGATATGCTTTAATTCTGGCCTCTTTGTGGACCCAAGCAAATATGTATCATAAGATTAAGTTGTAATCCAGATGGCTGCATGTGATACCTGAAATAAAGAAAAATAGAAGTTTCAAAGTGATTTCCTGTTTCATATAATCAACCCTTTGAGACATATAAATAGAAAGTTCCTTGTGCCTATGTTGACATAATAAATACTTAAAAATGAATGTTTCTTTTTCTTTCTAATGACATGGTGAGTCCACAGATCATCTCTAATTACTATTGGGAATATCACTCCTGGCCAGAAGGAGGAGGCAAAGAGCACCACAGCAAAGCTGTTAAGTATCACCTCCCTTCCCTCAAACCCCAGTCATTCTCTTTGCCTGCATTGCCAGGATATGGTAAAGTTTAGGTGTCTGAAAGAGATTTTCTTCAATCAAGAGTTTATTATTTTAAAGCAGAGCAGGTTTGCCCTGATCTTTTCTGGGGTTTAGCCGTAGTCCATGTCAGTCTCTTCAGTAGAGCAGTGATGGCTTTTGAGCAATTGGGAACTTGTGGGGTATAATTGCCACTGCACCTCTCAATCAGTTATTGCTGCCCTAACTTGAAAGCCTGAGTAAGATTATTCAGTCTTTCTTCTTTCCACAGGTCCATGTGAGGGAGGAAGCCCTCTCAAACCAGGTGAGCTGTCCTGCTACCGGGCAGATTTACATTGAGGTAAGTGCCAATTTTAATTCTATGAAAGAAGAAGGGAAATCCTGGCACTTTAACAGTTAGTTCTGTTTGGGACTTTACAGTCATCCAATTATGGATTAATGGGTTATTGTGTGGCAGCTTGTGCAGGCACTGGGGACGAGATGATTTTATTGATGCTCAGTTAATGTTTTGGTGTCCGGTGTATTCCGGACAGGGCGAAGACATTGGTGTACTTAAATCTCCCAGCGACTTTTTCCCTTGAAGGAAGTTAATGGCGAGCTGGAGGTTCAGTTAGACATGCCCACGATGGGCGGGCTTTCTCTGAAGCAGCAAGGGTGTTTTCTTTTGTGTGCTTTTTCCACTTCTTGTGTGTACCGGTTTGTAGAATATCCGCTGCAGTTCTGCTCTTCAAAAGACGATGACAGCAATCTTTTGAGAGCCGGCTGGAGCAGCTGTGGTGGGAGTCCGGATCGCTAACTGCTATTGATCCCGGCAGCCCGCAGGACAGGTAGGCACCTCAGCAAAGTTTGCTAAGGTGTGGAGGTTGCTTGGTTTTTCTGTAGAGCTGCTGCTCTGCTGTTAAAAAATAAAGTGTCAGTTTTAAATTTAAAGGAACAGTAATGTTTTATTCACAATAAAAATCAAAGTTGAATAAGAGTATTTTATTGCTTGGGGTTTTTCTTTTTGGGTAAAGATGGACCAAGAGGCCCTGCAAAATGTTACTTGTAGTTTGTGTTTTGATGCTAATGTGGAACCACCAATCCCTTTTTGCTCTTCATGTATTGAGAGAACATTGCATTACAGGAATAGACTTTTTGATACTGAGCCATCATTATCTAAGGCGGAGGTTGTTCAGGAGTCTTCTGTTCAAGACATGCCGCAGATTTCTCCTCAAGTGTCCCAAACCTTATCATCCACACATGCAGTGCCTTGTGTTTCCTCTCACACTACGGTTGGAGTTACTTTGCAAGACATTGCTACCCCCATATCCTTTGCGGTAACTGAAGCGCTATCTGCCTTTCCCATGTTGCAGGGGAAGCACAAGAGGAAAGGTAAATAATCAGTGAGTAAGGTTTCTGATACAGTCGTGGCTATTCTGAATGTTCCCTCACAGAAGTCTGAGGAGGAAGATACTTTGGTAGCATCTGAGGGTGAAGTCTCAGACTCAGACAGTGTAATTCCTTCTGCTGATGCTGAAGTTGTATCCTTCAGGTTTAAGCTAGAACACCTCCGGTTATTACTTAAGGAGATTTTGGCCACTCTGGACGACTCCGACATGACCGTCATAGTCAATCCTAAGAAGTCTAGAAAGCTAAACAAATACTTTGACGTTCCTTCTGTGGTGGAGGTTTATCTGGTACCAGACCAGGCTACAGAGATTATTGCTCGGGAATGGGAGAGACCTGGTATCCCATTTTCTCCATTCCCAATTTTTAAGAAGATGTTTCCAATAGCTGACTCTATAAAGGAGTCTTGGCAAACGGTCCCCAAGGTACAAGGGGCAATTTCCACCTTGGCCACTATTCCCTTAGAGGATAGCTGTTCTTTTAAGGATCCTATGGATAAGAAGTTGGAAGGATTACTTAAAAAGATGTATTTACACCAGGGTTTACAATGGCAACCTGCGGTGTGTATTGCTACCGTCACCAGCGTGGCAGCTTATTGGTTTGATGCGTTATCTGACTCTTATCAGACGAATACTGCTCTTGAAGAGATCCATGACAGGATCAAGGCTCTTAAATTGGCCAATTTCTTTATTGCGGATACTTCCTTACAAGTCATAAAATTGGGAGCAAAGATTTCTGACTTTGCTGTTCTGGCTCGTAGAGCCTTATGGTTGAAATCCTGGTCTGTGAATGTGTCATCTAAATCTAAGCTCTTGGAAATTCCTTACAAGGGTAAGACCATGTTTGAGCCAGGATTGGCCAAAATCATTTCATATATTACGGGAGGAAAGGGGCACTTCCTCCCTCAGGATAAGAGGAACAAACAGAAAGGACATCAGAGTAATTTTTGTTCCTTTCAAAACTATAAGGGTAAGCCTTCCCCTCCCCTCTTCTAAGCAGGAACAGGCCAAGTCCTCTTGGAAGCCCAATCAGTCTTGGAACAAGGGGAAGCAATTCAAGAAGCCTATTAGTGACTCAAAGTCAGCAGGAAGGGTCTGCCCCCGGTCCAGGAGAGGATTTTTTGGGGGGCAGACTTTCTCTCTTCGCTCAAGCCTGGGTTTGGGATGTTCCGGATCCCTGGGCAGTGGACATTGTGTCCCAGGGATACAAACTGGAGTTCAAGGCTTTTCCTCCCAGGGGCAGGTTCCTTCTCTCAAGGTTATCTGTAGACCAGATAAATAGAGAGGCATTCTTACATTGTGTACACGATCTATTCAACCTGGGAGTGATAGTTCCTGTTCCAATGCAGGAACAGGGCCTGGGATTCTACTCCAATCTGTTAGTGGTTCACAAAAAAGATGGAACCTTCAGACCAATTCTAGACCTCAAGAGTCTAAACAAGTTACTCAGAGTACCCTCCTTCAAGATGGAAACAATTCGTTCCAATCTTCCCTTGATTCAAGAGGGTCAATTCATGACAACAGTAGATTTAAAGGATGTGTACCTGCACATTCCCATTCACAGGGACCATAACAAATTTCTAAGGTTCGCGTTTTTGGACAAACACTTCCAGTTTGTGGCCCTTCCATTCGGCCTTGCCACAGCTCCCAGGATTTGCTCAAAAGTTCTGGAAGTGCTGTTGGTGGTGCTTCAGCTACGGGGTATTGCAGTGGCACCTTATTTGGATGACATTGTGGTTCAGGCGCCT
Organism: Bombina bombina; assembly: GCF_027579735.1. NCBI lineage: Eukaryota > Metazoa > Chordata > Amphibia > Anura > Bombinatoridae > Bombina > Bombina bombina. The sequence continues at coordinate 1,010,560,520 of NC_069502.1, forward strand.
TTGCTTTAACTAGCAAACTCCCACACAGAGATGTTGTTATGTTTTCTGTGTTCTCAGGGATGGAAGGTAAATTTGGGAAAGAGTTCCTTAATTCCAGAAACACGGGTTGTGTTCTTGGGAACCATAATAGATTCTCAATCAATTCAAATTTTTCTGACAGAGGTCAGAAAGACAAAAATTCTCAACTCTTGTCTTGCCCTTCAGTCCTCTCTTCGGCCATCAGTGGCCCAATATATGGAGGTATTTGGCCTGATGGTGTCTGCCATGGACATTATTCCGTTTGCTCGGTTCCATCTCAGACCTTTGCAGTTATGCATGCTCAGTCAATGGAACAGGGATTATACGGATCTGTCTCCGCAATTAGAACTGGATCAGGCGACAAGAGATTCTCTTCCATGGTGGTTGTCTCAGGAATATCTCTCCCACGGTACCTGCTTCTGCAGGCCTACCTGGGTGATTGTGACAACTGATGCCAGCCTGCTGGGATGGGGAGCAGTCTGGGGCTCGTTAAAGGCTCAGGGTCTATGGACTTGTGAGGAGTCAGTTCTCCCCATAAACATCATAGAGCTGAGGGCAAACTTCAATGCTCTTCTAGCCTGGCTTCAGTTAGCTTCAGGCTGTACTGATAGATGCTCTGGAGGTTCCTTGGAATTTCAGTCTAGCATACCTGTTTCCTCCGTTCACTCTCCTTCCTTGGGTCATTGATTGAATCAAGCAGGAGAGGGGGCGTCAGTGATCCTCATTGCACCAGCATGGCCTCACAGGGTCTGGTATGCAGATCTAGTGGAGATGTCATCTCTCCCACCTTGGAGACTTCCACTGAGAAAGACCTTCTACTTCAAGGGCCCTTCCTTCATCCAAATCTCGTTTCTCTGATGCTGACTGCTTGGAGATTGAACGCTTAATATTATCTAAGCGTGGGTTTTCTGAGTCGGTGATTTGGACCATGATTCAGGCTCGTAAACCAGTTACCAGAAAAATTAACTATAAGTTATGGCATAAATATCTGTATTGGTGTGAATCCAGAGGCTACTCTTGGAGTAGAGTTCGGATTCCTAGGATTTTGTCTTTTCTCCAGGAGGCTCTGGAGAAGGGATTATCTGCTAGAATCTTGAAGGGTCAAATTTCTGCCTTATCTATATTGTTGCATAAACGTCTGGCGGACGTGCCAGATGTGCAATCCTTCTGTCAGGCCTTGATCAGAATCAGGCCTGTGTTCAAATCTGTTACTCATCCCTGGAGTCTTAACCTCATTCTTAAAGTTCTTCAGCAGGCTCCATTTGAGCCTATGCATTCCTTAGATATTAAGATGTTATCTTGTAAAGTTTTGTTTCTTGTTGCAATTTCTTCTGCTCGAAGAGTTTCTGAACTCTCTGCATCGCAGTCGGAATCCCCTCATCTTGTTTTTCATTCGGTTAAGGTAGTTCTGTGTTTGGTTTCCTTCCGAAAGGGGTTTCAGATAGGAATATTAACCAGGAAATTGTTGTTCCTTCTTTGTGTCCTTACCCTTCTTCTCATAAAGAGCGTTTACTGCACAATCTAGATTTGGTACTTATATTGAAGTACTATTTGCAGGTGACTAAGGATTTTCAACAGTCCTCTTCCTTTTTTGTACTTTTCTCTGGGAAATTTGTAAACCTCAGGCACCTCTGCACCTTGTGTTACTTCCTTTCTCTCCTTTTCCTTCGGTCGAATGACTGGGGTTTGAGGGAAGGGAGGTGATACATAACAGCTTTGCTGTGGTGCTCTTTGCCTCCTCCTGCTAGCCAGGAGTGATATTCCCAATAGGAATTAGAGATGATCTGTAGACTCACCGTGTCAAGAAATAAATACATTTATCAGGTAAGCATACATTTCATTTTTTGTTATTTTTAAAAAGGTATATGGATAATGTCCTTGTAATTTTTGATAATGTTTGCATTTCACTTTTTATTATTCAAAATAATCATTATTTCCCCAAATGTGCAGGTGAAAATGAGCAAAATATTTATCTCTAATCCAACCAATGTGCAACAATGTCGACATTTAGTTATTTTACTTAAAGGAACAGTAAAGTCAAACTTAAAATTTCACATGCAACTTCCCAATTTATTTCTGTTATCAAACTTGCTTCATTCTCTTGGTATCTTTTATTGAATAGTAAAACTAGGTATGCTGATAAGAGCTCAGAAAAGTGCACATGTCTTTAGTACTCTATGGCAGCAGTGTTTTGCAACATTGTATAAGAAAGCTACAAATAATTTTGCTAAACACTGCTGCCATAGAGTACTTAAGACACGTGCACACTCCTTATGAGCCTACTTAGTTTGACTCTTGAATTAAAGATTCCAAGAGAACAAAGCAAATTTGAAAATAGAAGTAAATTGGAAAGTTGTTTAAAATTGCTTGCTCTATCGGAATCATGAAAGTTTAATTTTGACTTTACTGTCCCTTTAATTGTATGGCTTCTCCTTTGAAACAGCGCAGAATGAGTTTGCAAGCATACAATCCTCTACAGATTTGCACAGCACAGTAATAGTCTTTATGCTTGGAAATTTATGGACCATGGACAGTTTATAAGAAACGATGTAGTTCATCAGAGAACCAGACTGATGGAACACAGGGGAATATTTTGCACAGGAAGTTAGGTTTTAGAATAATACTTACTTTGATAGAACTGTTTTCCTAGCTATCTAAAACAGTAGGGGAACCAATGGCCACTTAGGTTTAAACATAAATATATTTGTAAGTCAACTAGCTGTTCAGATGACGATTTATATCTTATGGGTATACCTAGCAATATAAAAAAGAAGCATTAGAATATCAGAAATTAGCTATAAAGTCATACAAAGTACTTATAAAGACATGTGACAAACTGACAGATATGTTGATATTATAAAATGACAGGTGGGGTTGATGTGGTTTTGTGCTTGTCATTTTAATTGATGTTTGGTGTTATTATAAAATTATTGACACTCATTCTAAAAAAATATTTCATCATTTTAACATTTTTTGTTTAAAATTTCTACCACTCAAGGACAGAAGCTAGACACTAATGACATACAAACCTATTAAAGGGACGCAGAACCCCACATTTTTCTTTTATGATTTAGATTGCATGCTGGGTGCTACTATACACTTGACCTTGTGCATTCAGTGACGATTTACCTTGTTTTACCATTGCAATTGCCTTCACAACATATACAAACTTTCAATAGAAAGTACAATGTGTCATTAGCATGCTAATTCTGTACATATTACAAGTAATCAGTTAAAGGGACACTAAAGTCAATATTAAACTTTCATGATTTAGAAAAGCATGCAGTTTTACCTTCAATTTACTTCCATTAGCATTAACAGTATTTTTATATGCACACTTTCTGAGGCACCGGAACCTACTGAGCCTATGCAGGAGTTCACAGTGTATATGTATATGAGTCTGTGATTGGCTGATGGCTGTCACATGATGCATGGGTCCAGCAAATTGTAAATTGTAAAAGTAAATTTGAAATGTGTCAGAAAAAACTACTGCTTATTTAAAATTTAGAGTAACCACTATTGCATAGTCTTTTTAATATGCATTTGCTGATTATGCAATCCCACTGTATTTAATGGTCCTTTGAGTGAATCACAGGCATGTGCTCTGAAATACTGCTTTTTTTAACACTGATATTGGCTATTTGCACTTGGTATTGCACTTTCAAACACACCTGAAAATGCTATAGATTTAATGCAAATAAGGTTTAATTAAAGGAACAGTCTAGTCAAAATTAAACTTTCATGATTCAGATAGGGCGTGCAATTTTAAACAACTTTCCAATGTACTTCTATTATCTAATTTGCTCAATTCTTTAGATATCCTTTGTTGAAGAAATAGCAATGCACATGTGTGAGCCAATCACACAAGGCCTCTATGTGCAGCAACCAATCAGCAGCTTCTGAGCATATCTAGATATGCTTTTCAGCAATTGATATCAAGAGAATGAAGCAAATTAGATAATAGAAGTAAATTAGAAAGTTGTTTAAAATGACATGCTCTTTCTACATCACAAAAGAAAAAATTTGGGTTTCATGTCCCTTTAAGGGGTAATAAATGGCGGCAATGGTTAAAAAGAAATACATTCATTTACAAGGAAGATTGGAAGGTAAAAGGTCTGGGGTATGTGTACGTGTAAAGTATGTGCCTTAATCCTATGTGTGTGAACCTAGTGTATATTTATGTGTGTTAAATACAATAAGTTCAATTACACACATATGGAAAATAAATACCAAAGAAGTCAATCAGAACGGCTTAAATACAAGCTAGAATGGCTTTTAACCATTACTTGAATAACTTTACAATATGCCAAAATAAAAATCCCTCATTACCTAAGGGAAAGTAGCACACTAAAATACTCTCGGCATCCATGCTGTCTATTGTGAATTACTTTACCATGCGTGATACTAATGCACAAACAATAAACGTACCCTTTACTTATGAAACATGATATGCAGCTTCATAGCAAATAGGGATGTGCAGGTAAGAAAATTTTGTTTCAGATTAAATTTTCATAATGAATATTTGTTCCCTGCACTATTCGTTTTTTTGTTTAATTTAAAACAAAATGAAAATTGAATTTTCATTAAATATTTACATTTGTTTTCATTAAAACAACAGTAAATGTTTTGAAGCTAAAGGTGAAAACTTCACCCGTAGCCACATACTTACCCTAGTAATCTCTGCAGACTCAGAGCGCTCTAACCCAATCCTCTTCTTGCCAGAGCCCTGGGCACGCTAACACCAGGTTTATCGCGTTCAGCTCCTAGGACCTGCACTAAATTTAGTGCAGGTCCTGGGTGCCAAGCGTACTAAGCTTCCTGTTTGCGCGGCCAGGACTTTGCAAGAAGAGGATTGGGTTAGCGCTCCCTTCAGAACTCGTTAAAGGGACATTATTCACTGGATTTTTCTTTGCATAAAAGTTTTGTAGATGATCTATTTATATAGCCCATCTGGGTGTGTAAAAATATATAGTATAGATTTTTTTTTTTAAATAACATTGTGCTGCTTTTCAGACTCATAGCCAAGCCCCAAGTGTATACTGATGTATACAGCCTTCAGGCTGCTTCTGTTTGTATAATGGGTCCTTTCATATGCAGGGGAGGGGGGAGATTTTGCTATTAGCCACTTTCACTGGATGTCCCAGGCTTATCTCATTGCCAGTGTTAAATAGGGAGCTTCTAAGTATGTTATTAAAAGGTTTTACGCTGGATTTTTATATCAGTATCTGGGCATATTATTATTTATGGTAGTGTCTATTACATTTAGTTAAATGAAAATTGGTGTATACTGCCCCTGAAGCCTAAAATAACTATTTAAAGGAAACAAATAAATAGTGATGAATTTCATCATTTTTTTTTGTGTTTTCTATCAATTTCGTTGGTGCATTCATTCAGATATTTATTTTCATTTACAAAAATTGATATCCGATTTTTGATATGAATGTACATCTCTAGTAGCAATTTTTGGGGAACCTTCACTGCTAGCTGCAGCAGAAGTGAACACTTTGAGGGATATTTATCAAGCCGTCAACTGCAAATATGCTGGAATTCCGCAGCGTAATTGTGGCGAGCCTGATTCAACCTATTTATCAAAGCCTACAGACCGGCAAAAGTTGAAATTTGTGACGTAACATACGATCCGCCGGTCTCAATCTAACACAGATCGATGCTTACGTCATTACAGAAGTTCCGAATACAAATTCGGCACTATCTGACAACTTTTGCAAGTTATCAAACTTCTAACAGGTACGCTTGCCACTGTTCCAGCCCAGCGTACCTGGTTTTCAATCCGCCACCCTGGAGGCAGCGGATGCTATAGGAATCAATGGGAGTCTGAAAGCAGCAAAACCTCATGTTCGATGCTGCCAGATATCCCATTGATTTTTATGCTAGAATAAAAGTTACGTTTACACCTAACACCCTAACATAAACCCCGAGTCTAAACACCCCTAATCTGCCGCCCCAACATCGCCGCCACCTACATAATGTTATTAACCCCTATCTCGCCGCTCCCGGACCCCACTGCAACTAAATAAATATATTAACCCCTATCCTGCCGCTCCCGGACCCCTCCACAACTAAATAAATGTATTAACCCTCCCACATCACTACCACTTACTAAACCTATTAACCCTTAAACCTTCAGCCCCCCACATCGCCATAAACTAAATTAAGCTATTAACCCCTAAACCTAACAACCTGCTAACTTTACATGATAATTACCTCATCCCTATCTTATAATAAATTTAAACTTACCATTAGAATTAAAATAAGCCATATTAAACTACTAATTAACCTACCCTAACTATTATCCTACAATTAAATTAAACTAAATTAAACTATTAATTAACCTACCCTAACTATTATACTACAATTACATTAAACTATATTAAACTATTAATTAACCTACCCTATAATACTAAAATTTCATTAAACTAACAATTAATTTAACTATATTACATATTTAAAAGCCTAACCCTTCTCAAGTTATTTAAATCTACTATAAAGAATTACTAAGTTACAAAAAAATAACAACTAAGTTACACAAAATAAAAAACACTAAGTTACACTATATAAAAAAACACTGTTACACAAAATAAAAAATAAATTATCAAATATTTAAACTGATAACACCTAATCTAATAGCCCTATCAAAATAAAAAATACCCCCCAAAATAAAAAAACCCTAGCCTATAATAAACTACCAATTGCCCCAAAGAAATCAGCTCTTTTACCTGTAAAATAAAATACAAACACCCCCCCAACAGTAAAACCCACCACCCACACAACCAAACCCCCCAAATAAAAACCTATCTAAAAAACCTAAGCTCCCCATTGCCCTGAAAAGGGCATTTGTAAGGGCATTGTCCTTAAAAGGGCATTTAGCTCTTTTTCAGCCCAATGTCCAGAACCTAAAAATAAAACCGACCCAATAAACCCTTAAAAAAAAGCTAACACTAACCCCCGAAGATCCACTTACAGTTTTCAAAGACCGGATATCCATCCTCATCCAAGCGGCAGAAGTCCTCAGCGAAGCCGGCAGAAGACATTATCCAAGCATGCCAAATTCTTCCTCCAAGCGGGCAGAAGTCTTCATCCAGACGGCATCTTCTATCTTCATAAATCCGGCGCACAGCGGCTCCATCTTCAAGACATCCGGCGCGGAGCATCCTCTTCTTCTGATGTCTCTTGCAGTATGAAGTTTCCCTCTAAATTACGTCATCCAAGATGGCATCCCTTACATTCCGATTGGCTGATAGAATTCTATCAGCCAGCCCGGGGTGGAGTCTAGACACAGGACGTGCAAGCGCTAGGCTGTGAGAGCAACCTCCAGAATCGTTGGCGGGGACAGAACCTTCTACATAGGCTGAATAGCCGTCCTCGAATTGGAGGATAAAGAACCAGACCTGGGAAGCTGAATTGCCCCTCTCTCCCACTGGTGCTGCGTGAGAGAGGTAGGCGTCTTTTCAATCTTGCCTGAGATGTAAAGGGATAGGAGCATAACCTATTACAGAGCTGGAAGTAGTGAAGGCCACAGCGGAGCAGATCCTTCCCACAAGTGCTGCGAGAGGATTCCTGCGAAGGACTCAGAGTTTAGAATTGATTCCGTGAGTAACTGCTAATACAAGGACATAAGCTGGAAAGGTCACAGTATTGCCTTATTGTGAGATTAAACCGTGTTGGGCTCATTAAAACACGCTATTTCTTTTTCTCTACTGTTTGACTTGACAAGCTACTAGAAAAAGCACACGTATACTTGGAATTTGCCTTGCAATAGGATGATGAAGTTGTATTTCTTGCTGTTTGTTTTTTCCAAGATAGAAGCAGAGCCATGTCAATTGCTCCTATATTGCAAGTAGTTTGTTATCCATGATTTGAAGAACAGCACTGTTATTGGCAAGAGCTATAAAAGAAGAAAGTAGAAAGATAAGACTCTGGTGACTGCAATATAAACTTGCTAAAGATTCAAGCTCTCAACTTATATAAGTGGAACAATTAGCTACTCTATGGATTTCAGTGCATATGTTTTGCTTCTTGTTTCTATTTTTTCTTTTTTTTTATCTATTTTGCAATGAGAATGAGGGAGTAAAGGATAAAGAGAAATCCTAATGTTCATAATATAATATAAGCAGGGGAATCACTGCTATTTTTTAGCATAATAATTGCAAAGTCTCTCACTAAGTTTTTTTGTGTGAAATGTAAGGTAGTAATTGTTTGAAAACTATTATTTGCACTTTTTTTTTACTCTGGGTAATGAATGTGTGTATTGGTCAAATAGAGGCCTGGTCTTAAAATATTGTTGCTGAAGTACTAAGGGCAAAAAGGATTGCTTATGGACAAATTTTTGTGGCCTAACAAAATGCCTCCTAAACAAAAAAATAATGAAAAGAAGCAGAGGAGGCTCTCAGAAGGGTTAAACAAATCTTCAATTATAGCAACAGAACTTTTGAGCATAGATAAGGACTCTCATTACATTGTACAACAAATATCTTCAATTTTCATCCCTAAAATAGATAATCTGCAAAAAGGTCTAGACAATATTAATGAAGAAATTAAACAAATTACCACAAGTTTCACAGAATTAGAAGAGAGAGTATCAGACCTAGAGGAAATCTCTTCACTATATACTAAATGGAGAGTGTACTTAAACAGAATCAAATACTTTACCAGAGACTTGAGGATTTGGAAAATAGATCAAGACGTAATAACATTCGAATATTAGGGATTCCAGAAACAATTAAAGCATATGAGTTGATACATTTTTGTGAAACTATTCTGCCCAAATTATTAAATATCTCATTGGAAAAACTAAAGAATAGTGTGGAAAGGGCACACAGAATAGGACCGGAAAAACAGAGTGAGGGTAATATGCCTTACATTTCCAAGTAAAAGTGGCTATATTACAAGCATATAGAAAAATAGGATCGGTTATATATGAGGGGTCGAAATTGTTTATTTTTCAAGATTATTCATTGGATTTGACAAAAAAACGTAAAGGAATTTTCTACATTGTGTACAAATTTAAACAAAGAAGGCACAAAAGCTTTTCTTTAGTACCCTGCAAAATTAAAAATCCAAACTGATAGGGGCCCAAATTTTTTTGATTCCCCTCAAGAAGCACAGAAATTTTTAGATTTAAATTCTAGCTGAACTCTATGACTATATAGCTTTAGGGTCTAGAGAAATGAATATGTATTGGTTTTTCAAGAGGGTTTTTTTTTCTTTTGATTTTAGATACTTTTGTGTTTCTTGCATTTTATGGTTGGTAAAGTTCTATGATTCTATGTGGGGAAGGGGGGGTGTGGATGTTTTTTTTTTTTCACTGGCACTTGGAAAATAAATATTTTTTGTTAAAATGGACCCCTATTTAGAGGGCCCTCAGAATGTGTTTATGCACATAGAACACAATCAGGGGTGCACTTTGATCATAAGTGCACTTTCTTTTTTTTTTTCTTTTTTTTTCTCACTGGCACGTGTGTTTTTTTTTAATAATATACAGAAAGAATTTTTTACCACAAATTAGGGTGATGTTTGAAAATAACAAAAAAAATTTCTTCTCTCCCTCCCCCCCCCTTCCCTCCCTTCTCTTCCCTTTTATATTCCAGACTTGTGTTAACCTTAAATTAAGGTGTAGTATTTAAAATGTGTCTTCCAAAATTAGTTTATGGCATTTAAAATCACGTCATGGAATGTAGGAGGTTTCCATTCTCCTATTAAAAGGCATACGATTATAACGCATTTAAGAAGGTTAAAAACAGACATAGCGTTTCAATAAGAGACGCGTTTATCTGATCAGGAACATTTAAAATTACGTAGAGATTGGGTTTGGACAGTATTTTTTTCCTCTTATTCTAGGGCAAAAAGGGGGGTGGCGATTTTAGTTGGCAAACGCCATGAAGTTGAAATTATTAATACTATTACAGATCCAGAAGGAAGATACGTGATAGCTCAAGTCAATATAGGAGGCGGGATGTGGACTCTTTGCAACATCTATACTCCAAACGAAAAATCTAATAGGTTCTGGACTAAATTAATCCAGGAGTTGCTTCCATTTCAAGATAAGAATTTGATCATGGGAGGAGATTTTAATTTAGCCCTTGATCCTATATGTGACAGGTTAAGACTAAATCAGGGGATCAAGCAATATTCTCAGAATAGACCTCTGGGTAAATTTCAAAGGAAATTTTTAAAAAAATTAAAAGAGCACTTACAATTAAGGGACATTTGGAGATTATGTAACCCAGATGGTAGGGATTATACTTGTGCTTCGAAAGCTATGCCTACTCTTTCAAGGATAGATCTATTTTTAATTTCGAATGCACTTATTCCTAGGATTACTGGAAGTAAAATACATAAAATAATAATCTCAGATCATGCTCTGGTAGAATTATCTTTTCAAGATAAAGAAACACGTAAAAATAGGAATACATTTAGATTTCCCTATTATATATATTCTTCAAAAAACGTTCAAAATTACGTGATACAGTCATTGAATGATTATGTAACAGATAATCAAGAACATTCAGATATTCCAGAGTTATTTTGGGAAACTGCCAAAGTGGTGGTAGCAGGTAATATAATCTCTTTTGATTAAAATATGTGTAGGAATGCACAATTGAAATTGTAAAAACTGCAAGAGAAATTAGCTAGAGTATATCATGACTATTGTAATAAACCGTCGGTAATGATACGCAAGATATATTGGTTGTGCCAAGAGGAACTAGATGCTCATTTAGCAGAACAATCCGCTCAGGCACAATTAATAATCAATAGTAGATACTATAGATGGGGAAATAGATCTGGCAAGTTTTTGGCTACTGGGATTAAGGCGAGATCAGTGTGTAAACATATAGCTGCGATTAAATATAAAGGCACTATATATAAGACCCCAGAGGATATTGTGAAAGCTTTCGCTCTGTATTTTTTTTAACTGTATACTAAACAAGATACGGGTACGTTCCCCTTGATGGAAAAGTTCTGGGAAAATATTAAACTCCCTAAGATTTCAGAAGAGCAGCTAGAAAACTTAAATGCTCCAATTGCAGCACAAGAAATTGATAAAACAATCTCCTCGTTAGCAAATAGAAAAGCTCCGGGCCGAGAAGGATTACCTATAGAGCTATATAAAATATTAAAGGTACAAATAACTCTGTTGTTGAGTAGACTCTTTAATGAATATTTTCAAGAAAGTAAGATGCCTTTGTAGTTTTTCTCAAGCACCTATATATCTTTAATTCTAAAGCCAAAAATGGAGGAAGATCAGCCGGAATCTTATAGACCAATTTTGTTGCTCAATGCTGATTATAAAATATTAATGAAGATATTGGCAGAAAGATTAAAAATAATTCTTACAGATTTTATTAATCCAGAGCAGACATGGTTTATGTTTGGAAGAACTTCAGTGAAGAACTTAAGGAGAGTACTTCATGCAATTTCTTATTTTTGGGTGGCCCCCTATCTTGGAGGATACAAGGGTCCTGCCGGAGGCCTTCCTGCTGTGTGGATGTTTTTTTTTTTTCACTGGCACTTTTTTTTTTTCACTGGCACTTGGAAAATAAATATTTTTTGTTAAAATGGACCCCTATTTAGAGGGCCCTCAGAATGTGTTTATGCACATAGAACACAATCAGGGGTGCACTTTGATCATAAGTGCACTTTCTTTTTTCTTTTCTTTTTTTTTCTCACTGGCACGTGTGTTTTTTTTTTACTAATATACAGAAAGAATTTTTTACCACAAATTAGGGTGATGTTTGAAAATAACAATTTTTTTTTCTTCTCTCCCTCCCCCCCCCTTCCCTCCCTTCTCTTCCCTTTTATATTCCAGACTTGTGTTAACCTTAAATTAAGGTGTAGTATTTAAAATGTGTCTTCCAAAATTAGTTTATGGCATTTAAAATCACGTCATGGAATGTAGGAGGTTTCCATTCTCCTATTAAAAGGCATACGATTATAACGCATTTAAGAAGGTTAAAAACAGACATAGCGTTTCAATAAGAGACGCGTTTATCTGATCAGGAACATTTAAAATTACGTAGAGATTGGGTTTGGACAGTATTTTTTTCCTCTTATTCTAGGGCAAAAAGGGGGGTGGTGATTTTAGTTGGCAAACGCCATGAAGTTGAAATTATTAATACTATTACAGATCCAGAAGGAAGATACGTGATAGCTCAAGTCAATATAGGAGGCGGGATGTGGACTCTTTGCAACATCTATACTCCAAACGAAAAATCTAATAGGTTCTGGACTAAATTAATCCAGGAGTTGCTTCCATTTCAAGATAAGAATTTGATCATGGGAGGAGATTTTTATTTAGCCCTTGATCCTATATGTGACAGGTTAAGACTAAATCAGGGGATCAAGCAATATTCTCAGAATAGACCTCTGGGTAAATTTCAAAGGAAATTTTTAAAAAAATTAAAAGAGCACTTACAATTAAGGGACATTTGGAGATTATGTAACCCAGATGGTAGGGATTATACTTGTGCTTCGAAAGCTATGCCTACTCTTTCAAGGATAGATCTATTTTTAATTTCGAATGCACTTATTCCTAGGATTACTGGAAGTAAAATACATAAAATAATAATCTCAGATCATGCTCTGGTAGAATTATCTTTTCAAGATAAAGAAACACGTAAAAATAGGAATACATTTAGATTTCCCTATTATATATATTCTTCAAAAAACGTTCAAAATTACGTGATACAGTCATTGAATGATTATGTAACAGATAATCAAGAACATTCAGATATTCCAGAGTTATTTTGGGAAACTGCCAAAGTGGTGGTAGCAGGTAATATAATCTCTTTTGATTCAAATATGTGTAGGAATGCACAATTGAAATTGTAAAAACTGCAAGAGAAATTAGCTAGAGTATATCATGACTATTGTAATAAACCGTCAGTAATGATACGCAAGATATATTGGTTGTGCCAAGAGGAACTAGATGCTCATTTAGCAGAACAATCCGCTCAGGCACAATTAATAATCAATAGTAGATACTATAGATGGGGAAATAGATCTGGCAAGTTTTTGGCTACTGGGATTAAGGCGAGATCAGTGTGTAAACATATAGCTGCGATTAAATATAAAGGCACTATATATAAGACCCCAGAGGATATTGTGAAAGCTTTCGCTCTGTATTTTTTTTAACTGTATACTAAACAAGATACGGGTACGTTCCCCTTGATGGAAAAGTTCTGGGAAAATATTAAACTCCCTAAGATTTCAGAAGAGCAGCTAGAAAACTTAAATGCTCCAATTGCAGTACAAGAAATTGATAAAACAATCTCCTCGTTAGCAAATAGAAAAGCGCCGGGCCGAGAAGGATTACCTATAGAGCTATATAAAATATTAAAGGTACAAATAACTCCGTTGTTGAGTAGACTCTTTAATGAATATTTTCAAGAAAGTAAGATGCCTTTGTAGTTTTTCTCAAGCACCTATATATCTTTAATTCTAAAGCCAAAAATGGAGGAAGATCAGCCGGGAATCTTATAGACCAATTTTGTTGCTCAATGCTGATTATAAAATATTAATGAAGATATTGGCAGAAAGATTAAAAATAATTCTTACAGATTTTATTAATCCAGAGCAGACATGGTTTATGTTTGGAAGAACTTCAGTGAAGAACTTAAGGAGAGTACTTCATGCAATTTCTTATTTTTGGGTGGCCCCCTATCTTGGAGGATACAAGGGTCCTGCCGGAGGCCTTCCTGCTGTCTTTAGACACAGAGAAGGCCTTCAACAGGATAGAATGGGAGCATTTGTTCTAGACTTTAGAATGTTATGGTTTCAAGGGTCCATTTGTATCTTTAGTTCGGAGTATATATTTGACCACAACAACCTACATTTTGATAAATGGCATTTTTTCAGCAGGAGTTAAATTGCAGAGGGGAACAAGACAAGGGTGTCCCTTGTCACCACTCCTCTTTAACTTAAGTTTAGAAACCTTGGCGATAAAATTAAGGATGTCTTATCCAGGAATAGTCATTGGAGGAATAAGAGTACAATTAGCTCTATATGCGGATGATATGTTATTGTTTGTAGAAGACCCAGTGAGATATGTGCCGATAATTTTGTATTAGAGATTTTTGGAAAAGTAGCAGGATATAGCAGGATATAAGGTGAACATGGCTAAGTCTGAGATTCTTTGGTTAAATAAAAATAATAATAACAAGGATAATTATAAATTCCCATTCAAAGAAATAGATCAAATTTTAACATATGGGTATTCATTTATCTAATAATCCATACGTGAAATATAAGTTAAATATCTCTAAGCAATGTGTAGAAATAACAGCCTTATTAGAAAGCTGGCTCCATTTTCCTTAGCCTGGAAAGTTGATCTTATTAAGATGGTAATATTACCTAAATTACTATATCCTTTGCTGATGCTCCCATTCCTTCTTACTAAAAGAGAGTTGCAAAACTTAAATACTGCAGTTCGGAAATTTCTTTGGAAAAGGAAAAAAGTAAGAATTGCTCTGAAAAAGTTATATGCTCCATTTTTAAATGGAGGTTTAGGCTTACCCGATTTTAGGCTTTATAATTGGGCTACATTGTTACGGAATGTTTTAGATTGGCAGTTAGGCTCAGAGCACTTTTATGAGGAAGCATTAGAACAAGCAGTTCTAGGGGAAATTGGCCTCTCCTTCTTACCATATAGTCAGCGCAGAAATTTGCCAGTAAATATTCAATCCCATATTCTATATAAAGATGCTTTAATAGCTTGGAAACTAGCGCATACATACTTGAGGCGTACATATCCGTTTTCTAGATATTTCCCATTGGTGGGGAACATTGAATTCCCACCTGGTTAGGACACAAGCCCTTTCCAATTTTGGAATAGAAAGGGACTCAGAACTATTGGAGATTGTTTAGATCCTTTAAATAAAACAATATAGACGTTTCAAAATTTACAAATCAAGTTTGAGTTACCTAGAACTAATTTTTATGCTTATTTGCAAGTACAGCATTATATTATGAACTTAAAGGGACACTGTACCCAAAAAAATTCTTTTGTGATTCAGATTGAGCATGAAATTTTAAGCAACTTTCTAATTTACTTTCTAAGTTTAGATGCCGGCCCATTTTTGGTGAACAACCTGGGTTGTCCTTGCTGATTGGTGGATAAATTCATCCACCAATAAAAAAGTGCTGTCCAGAGTCCTGAAACCAAAAAAAGCTTAGATGCCTTCTTTTTCAAATAATGATAGCAAGAGAACAAAGAAAAATTGATAATAGGAGTAAATTAGAAAGTTGCTTAAAATTGCATGCTCTATCTGAATTACAAAAGAAGAAATTTGGGTACAGTGTCCCTTAAATAAAAAGAGATGCCTTATTTTGGGATATATCGGTTTTTAATCTATCAAAAATCGAGTTTAAAAAGGGATCCTTTTCTATATCAGGATTTTATAAAAATCTGAGTTATAGAAATATTAGGGAAGGGATGGAGGCATTAGTAGAAAAATGGAGCTTTGATGTTGCGGGGAGTCTAACACCTATACAAATTGGAGACAGTTTAAAGTTAGTTAAAAAAGCAACTCTCTCTATTCCTCTTAGGGAATCTCAACTGAGGCTGCTACACTGAGATTATATAATACAGCATAAAATGGCAAAATGGAATCAGGACTGTATTAACAGATGTAATAAGTGTCAAAGGGAAAATTCAGATTTTATTCATCATTTCTATACATGCCCAAAGATGAATTATTTCTGGTGTAAAGTACAATATTGGATTAAGCAAAAGCTTAAAATAGACATTCACTTGGGGGTACGGCAGATATGTTTATTTCAATGGGATAACAGACATTTCGAAGGGCAAAAAATGGCTGTGGTGGTCATTCTTTTGGCTAGGAAATGTATATTAGAACAGTGGATTACTAAGAATGTACCAATAATTCCTCAATTAAAAAATAAAATTATGAGACAACTGTGGATTGAGCAATGGGACACTAAAATAGATCAATCAAATAGGCTAAAGGGATTCCTTAATAAGTGGCAGATTTATATTAAGGCACTGGATTATGAGGTACAGAAACAAATTCTAAAACCTTTTGTTCATTCAGAATTAGTAATGGAGGATAGGCTCCGAGGAGAATGGACCTGTCTGGATGATAGCATGTAATGAGCATTTAAAGTTGGAGAGATAGGAGGGAGAGGGGAGGGAGCAATGGAGAGGAGTTTTTGTTGTTGTCTTTTTTTGTCTTTTTTTGTTTGTACCCCTTCACCCACTATTAGGTTAAGATAAATAAGAAAATAGAGAGAATGCCAGCCCAAGAATCAGCAAGTACGATTCTTTTTCATATAATGATCTTTGTAATATTGCAAGATTGTGATACAGGAAAATGCAGAGAGAAGGTAACAGAAATAAGCTTATGA
The DNA here is from genome assembly GCF_027579735.1 of Bombina bombina. Lineage (NCBI taxonomy): Eukaryota > Metazoa > Chordata > Amphibia > Anura > Bombinatoridae > Bombina > Bombina bombina. The sequence continues at coordinate 1,010,576,918 of NC_069502.1, forward strand.
ATTATTAGAAGCGTGGTAAAAGGCATATTTTTATTTTATATAAATGCATGAACAGCAAATGTATTATTTATGGTAACTGAATAAGGAATGCTTCGGTTAATGTATATTCGTACATATATGAGTAAGAAGGCTTTAGATGTTAAGACACCAACTTTTTGTTATGTATAAATTACCCTTTATCTTTCTCTTAGAAATAAATATAAATAAAAAAAAATAATTCTATCAGCCAATAAGAATTGAAGTGAAAAAGATCCTATTGGCTGTTGCAATCAGCCAATAGGATTGAGCTTTCATCCTATTGGCTGATTGGAATAGCCAATAGAATGCAAGCTCAATCCTATTGGCTGATTGGATCAGCCAATAGGATGAAAGCTCAATCCTATTGGCTGATTGCAACAGCCAATAGGATTTTTTCCACCTTAATTCCTATTGGCTGATTCTATCAGCCAATCTTGTAAGGGACGCCATCTTGGATGACGTAATTTAAAGAGAAACTTCATTCTGCAAGAGACGTCAGAAAAAGAGGATGCTCCGCGCAGGATGGATGAAGATAGAAGATGCCGTCTGGATGAGGACTTCTGCCTGCTTGGAGGAAGACTTTGGCCTACTTGGATGAAGATTTCTGCCGGCTTCGCTGAGGACTTCTGCCGCTTGGATGAGGATGGATGTCCGGTCTTCAAAAACTTTTCAAGGCAATGGGGAGCTTAGGTTTTTTAGATAGTTTTTTATTTGGGGGGCTTGGTTGTGTGGGTGGTGGGTTTTACTGTTGGGGGGTATTTCTATTTTATTTTACAGGCAAAAGAGCTGATTTCTTTGGGGAAATGCCCCGCAAAAGGCCCTTTTAAGGGCCATTTGTAGTTTATTGTAGGCTAGGGTTTATCTATTTTGGGGGGCTTTTTTATTTTGATAGGACTATTAGATTAGGTGTAATTAGTTCAAATATTTGATAATTTATTTTTTATTTTGTGTAACTTAGTGTTTTTTATTTTGTGTAACTTAGTGTTTTTATTTTGTGTAACTTGGTTGTTATTTTTTTGTAACTTAGTAATTCTTTATAGTAGATTTAAATAACTTGAGTAGGGTTAGGTTTTTAAATATGTAATATAGTTAATTTAATTGTTAGTTTAATGTAATTTTAGTATAATAGGATAGGTTAATTAATAGTTTAATATAACTTAATATAATTGTAGTATAATAGTTAGGGTAGGTTAATTAATAGTTTAATATAGTTTAATGTAATTGTAGGATAATAGTTAGGGTAGGTTAATTAGTATTTTAATATAGTTTATTTTAATGAGGTAATTATCATGTTGTTAGGTTAGGTTGTTAGGTTTAGGGGTTAATAGCTTAATTTAGTTTATGGCGATGTGGGGGGGTGGCGGTTTAGGGGTTAATAGGTTTAGTAAGTGGTATTGATGTGGGAGGCCAGGGGTTTAGGGGTTAATACATTGTGGCCTCGCTTCCATTGAGTCGTTAAAAATGGAGCCGTAAGCTACCGAAGCGGCCGACAGCTAAAAGTAATTTACGGCTGCATTTTAGTACCAGGTTTCCATTGAAAAGATTAGCGTGTTGCGCGCAGTCGCTCTTTTCGTGTAGCTGTAAGTTAACGTTGTGTTAACGCTTCCATCTGACGTCGGATTTCTTGAAAATCAATTAGTTGCTAAGGTAACCCGACCTTACGCTATAGAATTTACGTTTAACGTCCGTGCTTCTTACCTGTGATCGCCTCTCAAGAAAAATAAAAAAACACTTATCCATATTTTTAATAATCAAATACTATTTTCTAATATAATTATATTTAACACTTCATAAATATAAGTAATATTTCTTGCTGCCCTAGGCATAGGTCTAGTTTGCATTCTGTAGATATGTTCTTGCATATATTATTATATTTAAATATATACTGATATTTCTATTAGAATATAAGTTCAACTATTTCTATACATGAGACAACAATAAATATTACTTATAACAATTTATTTCTACATTAAAACACTTGCATTATTTGCAAGTTTTATAATTTCAATAGAAAATAGGTCTCAAAAAGCACAATTTTCCTCTTTTACACCTAGTTGAGCTGGGGGTAATATATCTCAATGTATCGACAGCCTCCGACAATGTATTAACGGTTAGCGCTTTCAATGGAAACCTGGTATAATTTATCGATTAACGGCTTCTATTACTTTCTATGGGACGCGAAAATCTTTTCGGCAGCCGAAGTCCGGCAGCCGATATTGAGGTATAACGCGCCATTGGAAACAGTCGTTAAACGCTATTGCTTTCGACAGCATATTTAACGGTTTGCGAGTGCACGCAAACTGAATTACGACTCAATGGAAGCGAGGCCTTATTTAGTTGCAGAGGGGTCCGGAGCGGCGGGATAGGGGTTAATATATTTATTTAGTTGCAGTGGGGTCTGGGAGCGGTGAGATAGGGGTTAATAACATTATGTTGGTGGCGGTGATGTCGGGGCAGCAGATTATAGGTGTTTAGACTCGAGGTTTATGTTAGGGTGTTAGGTGTAAACGTAACTTTTATTCTAGCATATAAATCAATGGGATATCTGGCAGCATCGAACATGAGCTTTCGCTGCTTTCAGACTCCCATTGATTCCTATGGCATCTGCGGCCTCCAGGGTGGCGGATTGAAAACCAGGTATGCTGGGCCGGAATAGTGACGAGCGTACCTGTTAGAAGTTTGATAACTTGCAAAAGTTGTTAGATAGTGCCGAATTTGTATTCGGAACATCTGTAATGACGTAAGCATCGATCTGTGTCGGATTGAGACTGGCGGATCGTATGTTACGTCACAAATTTCAACTTTTGCCGGTCTGTAGGCTTTGATAAATAGGTTGAATCAGGCTCGCCACAATTACGCTGGGGAATTCCAGCGTATTTGCGGTTGACGGCTTGATAAATATCCCTCAAAGTGTTCACTTCTGCTGCAGCTAGCAGTGAAGGTTCCCCAAAAATTGCTACTAGAGATGTACATTTAGTATAATAGTTAGGGTAGGTTAATTAATAGTTTAATATAGTTTAATGTAATTGTAGGATAATAGTTAGGGTAGGTTAATTAGTAGTTTAATATAGTTTATTTTAATTCTAAAGGTAAGTTTAAATTTATTATAAGATAGGGATGAGTTCATATTTAATGTAAAGTTAGCGGGCTGTTAGGTTTAGGGGTTAATAGCTTAATTTAGTTTATGGTGATGTGGGGGGCTAGCGGTTTAGGGGTTAATAGGTTTAGTAAGTGGTAGTGATGTGGGAGGCCAGGGTTTTAGGGGTTAACACATTTATTTAGTTGCGGAGGGGTCCGGAAGCGGGGGGATAGGGTTAATAACTTTATTAGAGTTGCGGTAGGCTCCGGGAGCGAAGGGATAGGGGTTAATAACTTTATTAGAGTTGTGGTGGGCTCCGGGAGCAGAGGGATAGGGGTAAATAACTTTATTTAGTTGCGACAGGGTCCAGGAGAAGCGGGATAGGGGTTAAACATTTTAGTATTTTGGCGGTGTTTAGTGACAGGGTATAAATAAAGTTGTGAAAAAGCCAAATAGCAGCGAGATCGAAGACTGTTAGTTAACAACAGTCTGGTGCTCATCACCTCGTACTTGGTGCGTGGCTTTTTGACAGCTTTTTTATAAATAAGGAGATCGTATTCAGGTCCACGGCCGTAATGTTAGGCAAGCGTATTGGTCCCGGCGAATGCAGCACAGTTGACGGCTTGATAGATAGGCCTCTTTGTGTGTGGCATATAAGTAGATAAATAGCGTGGTAAAGGGGATGTGGCACACAACTAAACACCAAAGGAGCGCAGCTTCAAATTTATCTCATTTTTGTATGGGATTTTATGAGAGTGCTTAGCTAAGCTTTCACTAAAATGCATTGTAGAATTTATTTAAAAATAAGCTATTAAAATATTATGTAGAAATAAAGATACATATTTTTATATGACATTGTACTTGTAGGGTATATTACCTCCTGCCTTCTTGAATTAAGTAGAAATGCTCCAAGACGTACTCAGGGTATCTTCCCCTCATGCATATACCACTCCTTTTTTTCCTTTAGCTTCAATTCACATATAGCCAAGAGGATTTATTTGCAAAGTGAAAACAGAAAGATCATATTTAACCCCTAGACACATCTCTATGTGGCTTGAAGAAAAAAAATAATAGAATGATAAGCAACAAGACACAAACAAAGCTTTTAATCTCAAAATCTGCTTGTAATGAAGCTAATTTTTTTTTTAAATAAATTGTACTGATTATGAACAGGAGAAAAAAGTCATATTTTTTCTGCATATGTTTAGAGATCTAAATCCAACAACCAGGATCTGAATTCATAATAAAAGATAAAGCAATTGTTTGTAGGTTTTTTAAAGATAAAAATTGATTCTTATAAGATCAATAAAGAGAAACTCAGATTCTCATATACAGTATTAGGATGAGTAATAGGCTTGTGGTCATTTGTTTTTTCAGTTAGGGAAAATTAATCAGAAATATTGGATTTAAATTTGTGAGAGCTATAGATTTGTTGAGTGTTTATTATTATTTTTTCTCTATATTTGCATAAAGTGGTGAATAAAAGGAACAAGCAAAAAAAAAGGGGATTATATTGATTGGTTCCAATTTAAGTTGTCTTAACTTTTCCTTTTAATTTATTCATGTAATTTTTTTTATATAAATAATAATACAACATTTATTTCTTTATTTTTATTTAATAATAATAATAATAATAATAAGTAATAAGTATTTAATTTTATTTTGTAAGTTCCAGGGGGTTTAAACATTTAAACATGGAAACATACATCCAGTATCCAATTTAATTTTGATTAAACACATCATGCAGCTCTTAGTCTTCTCTAAAAGAATTGGTACTATATACGAAAAATTATGCAATTCACTTACATGTATACAGCATGTGTTTATACCACTCCAAGGAAGTACTCAATAGGTCTGTATTTTATATCATACATGCACATATATATATAAATATATATCTATATACCTGTATATATATATATATATATATATATATATACATAAAAGCAACATTTATTGTGTAGCAATTTCTTCATTCTTGCTTACTGTGTATTTAAAGGGACAGTTTACTCAAAAATGTTCTCCCCTTTAATTTGTTCCCAATGATCCACTTTACCTGCTGGAGTGTATTACATTGTTTGCAAGTACTTCCATTACATTTATATTGGCATATAAAATAGTTTATTTAGCCTGTGGTATCCCCACCCACCCTGAAAGTTTTGGGCCTAAAGGCCAAGCTGTGTTAACACAGCCAGTAGAAGAAATTACACTCCCAGTGGGTTATAGACAAGATAAGTGATACAATGTTAATTTCCCATTGTTCTCTCCAAGTATTGGTGATGGGTTTACAGACAAATATAAGATAAAGAAGCAGATTTATGTACGCAATGTGATAAAGTAATGAGATCTGATTATACCTACAAGCTCAACCCATTTTATTAGGTTGTGGATTCAAAACACAAAAGCAGCTAATTCATTTACACAAATAAACCTTAAAAAGCAAATCTCATACGCTGGTAAAAAAGTAAATGGATACACATTGAGGGAAAAACTATTTTATAGTATACTGTCCCTCTAAGTACATAAAATCTGATTCATTTAAGAAGATTGATTTATCATTGAAATAATGTCTGTAATCGTGTGTTACAGGATATGGTTTAAATACCTGGCTACTATCTATTTTAACTATAAATTGGGTCAGTAAGTGTAAGTGCCACCTTTTCTTAAAAGGATTAGAACCTTAAAGGGATATGAAAGGCAAATTTGTATATTTGTTCACTGCATAGATTAGTAGATTAGTAAAAGATGCCAAATACCTTGCTTTTACGTTTCACAGTGGTTTCTCTGCAATCCTGTCTGTAAAAGTGGCGTCTTTCCAAACACTTTGTGAGGCTAATTTGCATTAACCAATCACACTGAGCAACCTGGGTTCTATATTGCACAGCAATTCCTTGCAGCGTGCACAACACACGCATTCGCTCTGTAATATAATTGTCCTGCGCATGCACAATGCATTGTAGAGTTCAGCGACGACGTCACTATCTATGGGGTCATGTGTAAGCAGTGTATTCAATGCTAACGCTGAAAAGAGAGCAAGGATCAGATTTTTGGTAAGTATGTAAGGATCTCCCCTAGATAAACAAGCATAACTAAGTATCTATAATTAATCACACTGCATACACAAAACATTTTTTATGCTGGCCTAAACATTGAGAATGTGTGCATGCTCTGAGGTAATTTTAATATGTAAATTTAATATTTCGGATTGGTCAATTAGACAACAGTATTGGAAAGCCCTATTTTGTGGGCTGTCATTCAAGATGTTTTTTTTCTGAAATAAAATACTTTAAGTTATAATAGTTAGAGACTTCATTCTGAAGAAAATGTCAGTAGGATTTGCTTAACTTGGTATTACTAATAGATGTGCATGATTATTTTACCTGACTTAGAAGACTGTTTTATATTCCTTTAACTTAGTGTAGTGTACTTTCAGGTTAATAAAAATCAGGTTTTAAACAATAGAAATGCAACAAAGTATATAAAGTGTATTTCAGACATAACTATATACAATTATCACAATATTAATATAGGAAGGTCATATCATTATTTGTAAATCTTATCATGGGAAAAAAACATGGCTAGGGACCAGGTCATAATGACGGCACAATTATCCCCACTCTGATTTATATGTATTTCCAATGTAATTTTATTATTTTCTTACCTTTTTTAAAATTCTTTTTCTTGAAGAATCACAAGTAGCAGCAAGCATGTAAAATCACAATTATAGGATGATTGCAAATATCTTACATACCACAATGTAAAGCGTGAGAGTATAAACCTTGTAGAACCTATAATCATAATACAAATATATTATTAAATAGATATCAAAATGCTATCAATTACTGAACTTTTGCTTTTATATTGGTATTGAAAGTTGAATTATTTATGTTCCTATTATAGATCTGGAGATCAACTAAAAGTAGACATTACAATGGATCTCTGCATAATTAGAAAGTGATAGTAAAAGTTTAAAAGAGATACTCTCACCTTAATACCAAACCTGACAGCTTGGAGAGGAAACTTATTGTTATTGACACGAGGAAGAAAAAAATATATGAGAAGATATTCAGGTCCCACTTTAAACATAACCTGTGCTTCTTAATTTTTTATTATATTATTTATCTATAAAAAAACACAAATTAAAAAATGAACTCAGTCAACATGCCTATTAGTCTACAGTGACTCTCAATAAATTATTGCTAATATTATTTCTCTATAGAAGCCTAAACTTCTGGCTAGAGAATTCTTATAAAAGCAAATATCCAAAATACCCTTCATCTGGTTACCAGCATGCTATAAAAGGAAAACACTTGTATATGATACTAAATCTGGGTCTAAGTAAAATAAAAACAATTAACAAACTATAATAACAGATACATATCTCTGCAACTTGTTACTAGCTGGTTCCATCCACAGTATAACTCAGGGATGATAGTAGAACTCCAGCCAATTCACAAGACTTCCATCTCAACAGACTAGCCATTCCAATGAAGACTTTAGATATATTTTATATCAGTTAGTGCACAAATCAGGATTTTTAATGGATTACAGATGAAAGACGAAATTTTATATGCTATCCCCAGTCAGCTTCACTATCCAGGGTATTATGAAACAATTCAAGTTTCAGTGTAACTTCTGTGCAGTCTGGGGGGCCCCCAAACTAGAACTAGCTGGCCTCAATAGCTGATCAATATTTACAGAAGGTTGGGTATTTCAAATAGGAGAGTGCTTAAATTTAAACAGAGATGGCATCAGAAGTAAAGCACAGCGAAGGGGGTACACATGCTAACACGTAAATATATACGTATATAAGCCCGTTTGCTGGTGTGCGGTAATTTAGTGCTCCACTTGTAATCTAGCCCTAAATGTATTATTGTGTCTGAATATGGGAAAATGCAGGTGTTTGTTAATAGTGATGTCCCGAACTGTTCGCCCGCGAACGGTTCACGGCGAATATAGCTTGTTTGCGTTCGCGTTTGTGGGCGAACACATGGCGATGTTCGATCCACCCCTATGTGTCATCATTGTGGAAACTTTGACCCTTTATGTCACAGCCGCCTGACACATTAGAGCCAATCAACATCAGACACTCCCTCACAGACCCTCCCAGCTACTCGGAATCCGCCATTTTAGACTCATAACGACCTTGCTTTCTTAATGAGAGGACGTGTTGTGTTTTTGCTCCTGACATTAATAGGAAAAACATAGCTAGGCTAGTGTATTTACAGTCCAGAAGGACTCCACTCATCTCTGCTGCAAGCACAGCACCCCAAAAAGCCCTTTTTAGGGCTATATTTCGTGCCTTTTTTTTTTTTTTTTTTTTTTTTTTTAGTAGCATTTGCTTGGCTTTCAGGCTGTGTGTTTAAGGCTCACAGCATATGCTGTGACTACTGCCACCACTGATATCTCCCTAACAACATTAGTTTAAATTTAACTAACAAAAAAATGTAATTCTTTTTCTAGTGTAATTTTTTTTCATTTTCTATCAGGCCAGTGTCACACAGCATATACTCTGGTTCATTGCTCTGTGCCAGCCAGCAGCCACCAGTGTTAATATCCGTTTATAACATTATTTTAAATTTTAAATATATATATATATATATATATATATATATATATATATATATATATATATATATATATATTTTGCTAGTGTAATCTAATTACATTTACTAGGGGGGGGGACAGGGATTAAAATGCTAAGAAAAGTACTAATTAACACAAGCTAGTTGGGTCCAAGAACGCATGTTTAATTATTAGACTTTATTAGGGTAATTATATATCTAACAAATCTATCTATTTCTCTTCTATCGATTCTATCTAACTATCAATCTATGTATATATATCTATCCTATCTATTAATCTATCTTCTGTCCGGGATGTTTTGAGACAGCCACTTTGGGAATGATAGTTGATTTAGGCCCATTATGGCTTAAAAGCAGACTCTGCATAAACTATGTAATTTTCCATGGGAGTTTTGCCAGGGATCCCCCTCCAGCATGTGACAGTCCAGGAGTTAGTACCCTTGAAACAACTTTTCCATCACTATTGTGGCCAGAAAGAGTCCTTGTAGGTTTTAAAGTTCGCCTACCTATTGAATTCAATGGCGCTTCGCGTTCGCGAACAATACCGGAAGTTCGAGTCCGCCGTTCGCGAACCGAAAATTTTAGGTTCGCAACATCACTATTTGTTAACAACAGCTATATTTGCTTAGGAAATGTTTATTGTATATGCTTTGGAGGGTTGTGAAATACTTTTTCGGGTTTCAAATATAGAAATCTGTAAATTCCAATTTTAGTTTCTGTTCATGTTGATACAAAGACTGTTTTACTTTGATTTATTGAATCTTTCAAAACTGATTATAATGTGACGGCAAAGAACAGAAAAAAAATCAGTTAAAAACTTTCAAAATAACCAAAGGACAAATTGCAGAAAATATATTCATATAGGAATGACCCACATATAAACCTTCTCTACACATAAGAAAGAAATAAAGTTTTAGTTATTTTTTTAATTTAAAAATGATGTTGGCCTATGCCATTAACATTTTTTTTTCTAATTCTATTTACAAAATATAAGTTCATATGTAAGCTCTATAGAGCCATTATGATATTTTTCTCAGCCTTGCTTAGCATTCAATGACACTTATTCAGATTTGTTTAATCCTGAAGCAACACTCAAAGTGTCATGGTTTCAACTCTACATCAGTAAAGCAAACATCTTAATGTAAGCTATTGTTAATTTTTTTTTTTTTGATGAATTGTGCTGAAGAATGCTAATGTTATCCACAAGAACACATTTTTAATTTGTTCAGCATTTGTATAAACAGGATCATAAGAGTTAAATGAGATGTCAATGACCTACACAGTTCGTAAGGTAAATAAAAGATCTTAAAATAAGCAAGCAACCTGAACACTTATTGCATTGTTGCATATCAAAGGGTTTTGTTTGTACAAAATATGAATCAGAATTAACCACGCTGTAAAAGGAAAATTTCATGTTTGTGAGTTTTTCTCAATATGCACAAACACAGCTGTTGTCAATTACAGATAGTAAAAGAGTTTAACATTTGTCAATATTTCACATGACTCCTCAAAGATTCACTGAATTAGAACAAAGATGGATTTTATTGTGTTGTCAAGAAATATATATATATATATATATATATATATATAAAAATAAATATATATAATATATATTATAATTTAAACAAAACTACTGAGACTCAAGTGTTCTGAAATGTTCTCACATTTTCTTTTGCTAAAATGTAAAAAGGTATTTTATACTTTTTTCTCGTTAAAGATTTAAAAGTAACTGAACTATTGCTTCTTTCTCACACTTATGAAAATTTTAGAAAACGATGGTAGATTAATAAATCCTAATTGTGTCAGAGAAAGGAGACACTTGAAACATTTTTATGCCTTTCTAAATAGTCTGTTTTTGACTGTCCCACCACTCATGAACAACATATATCATTGCTTCATCATAGATCACAAAATGAGTTCCTCACAAGCAGTGTTAATTTCGTTGACTAAAACTTGACTAAAATGAGCATAAAACTAAAGAAATTCTGATGACTAAAATACGACTAAAACTAAAATGGCATTTTAGTCAAAAGACTATGACTAAAACTAAATCAAAATGGCATTTTAGTCAAAAGACTATGACTAAAATTAAATCAAAATTTGCTGTCAAAATTAACAGTTTCTAAATCTGTGTCTGTACTGGATGTTTAAACCTTAATTCAATAAATAATAACCGGTGTTATGTTTACTCCTAGAGTATATAATGAGTTTGGAAATTATAGAGAAATGCTTAAATAATACATTACACTTTAACTAAACCCCTTAGATTTTAGTCAACTAAAATCTACTGGAGATTTAGTCGACTAATATAAACTGAAGATTTAGTCGACTAAAACTAGACTAAAATGAAAACAATTTAGATGACTAAAATACGACTAAAACTAAAATGGCATTTTAGTCAAAAGACTAAAACTAAGACTAAATTGAAATTTGCCGTCAAAATTAACACTGCTCACAAGTAATACATTAACAGTGAGGAGTCTCTACGAGCAAGGTTTAGAGAAAATGGGAGTGACCCTACAATTTAAATACAGCTTCAGCAATGGCAGCCATGGCAATAAAGGATTTGTGCATAGTGAGCAGGGGATGTCTTCAAGGAACAGCACTTTCTTATTTCTCCTCTTCTATTTAAAAGTGTTGCACAATTTTCTAATCAAGGTAGTGTAGTGGTCATCTGATTTGGTTGTTTCCCTTCAGTAAGTCAATCATCAATGTTCCCTCTACATCTCTAAATACAAATGCCATGATTTTGTTAGCACAGGATATGGGATTTCCAAGGCGGAGGGCAGCCATGGTGCTTCCACTGCTTGGATTGTGTTTGTATCTCAATATAAAAGTGATTTATCCATGACTCATCCATAGTGACAAATCACACTTTTAAATTATCAGGATTAATTTCAGAAGTTCTTGTGAACTTGCTATGCTCAGTGTCTTCTGGTTTGCAGTCAATATTTATAGTACCGATTATGATAAAAAAAATGTTTTCACATCCAAAACATTCACTAAAGTTGACTATACTGTGTCATATGACACTCTTGGGAACTCGATATATACATTGGCGCTCTTTGGCCACCTATCACCATATCATATATTTTCCCCACAATTTCTTTAGTGACAACTGGGTTGAGTTACCCGAGAAAGGGTCTTCTTTGCATAATTCTCTTCCAAACTTATGACACAAATTTTTAATTGTGTGGTAGGCAGTGGTGGTTCCAGAAAATCTTATTATTGGGGGTGGGGAAAACATGTGGAAATTGGTAGGCAGTGGTGTAGTTACAGGTGTTTCATGATCAGGGCCAGGGCAGGTGGATTCACAGGTGTTCTGAAGGCAGAAAATCCAAAAATTTGTTCCAGCACCTTAGAGCAATAAAAGTGTGCCAGCTCAGAGGGTACTGCACAATACCCCTTAGCAATAAATCACCAACAAAGATGAGCAGCACCACCAATCTCTTCAACAGATTTATTAAAGAAGTACAATCTGTACAGTTTAAACAGCCGGACCACAAAACATACAATGTTTCAGAGCTAGTCCTTAGTCATGTATGGTTACACCTGGAGTTAACACATCTTAAAATCTACCTAATTAACCTCCTACACCTGAAGTACTGCCACCTAGTGGTCCTGCACAAAACACATAATAGCAAATTAAATCCATGTCACAACACACAAATAATATTGTAGAAAAGCTATAAACCTGGACCAAGGGATGGGAGCAATTTTTTAACATAAAGGAAAAATCACATAATATATATAATTCATCACAGCTCACAATCCCATTACAGGCATCAAGATAAATTTAATTCCCTATTCATCCCTTCTTTTCAAAATGTTAGTCCTGTCTCCTACTCTCCTGGGGCACTTCAGATGTTCTAAAGTCTGAAACCTAAGCTAACTTAGATTATGGCCAGCAGTCAAAAAATTATTTGCTACAGGTGCATCCACTTTCTTTGGCCTAATACTACTCTTATGTTGGTTGATACGTTCACGAACAGTGCGGGTAGATTCACCAACGTACCTTAGCCCACATGGGCATTAAATGTAATATACCGTAAAATCTGTATTGCATGTAAAATGTCCCCTCATCTCAATTTTTTTCCCTGTACTCAAATGACAGAAAGAAGGGCCTTTGATTATACTATTGCAATTAGAGCAGCTAAGGCAAGGAAAATTACCTAAATTCTTTTTACCAATGTATCTCTGAACTGTAACCTTAGAGGGACCAATGTCTGCATGGACCAGGTCATCCTTCAGATTCCTACCCCTTCTATATGCAGGCATTGGGGGTTCTCTGAACTCTACAACCTCAGGATTACATGTCTGTAAAATGTGCCAATGTTTAAAAACAATCTTGTGGATCGTATTACTCAATTGGGAGGGATCTAATCAGAGAGGGGGTTGCATACTGTTATAATGAAGAAGAGTGTTACAATCTGTCTCTTTCCCAGCCACACGCTAAAGATGTCATCTATGTATCGTCACCAGGTGGCGCTCTATAACAAAAATAATGGTCGACTATATACAAAGTGCTCCTCATAGACATTCATGTATATGTTGGCGTATGTAGGCGCGACATTGAAACCCATGGCTGTGCCTTGTAGCTATAATTAAGAACTGCAAAATGAACTCCCTTTGGCCTAGATTTGGAGTTCGGCGGTAGCCGTCAAAACCAGCGTTAGAGGCTCCTAACGCTGGTTTTGGCCGCCCGCTGGTATTTGGAGTCAGTGATTAAAGGGTCTAACGCTCACTTTTCAGCCGCGACTTTTCCATACCGCAGATCCCCCTACGCCATTTGCGTATCCTATCTTTTCAATGGGATCTTTCTAACGCCGGTATTTAGAGTCGTTTCTGAAGTGAGCGTTAGAGCTCTAACGACAAAACACCAGCCGCCTGAAAATAGCAGGAGTTAAGAGCTTTCTGGCTAACGCCGGTTTATAAAGCTCTTAACTACTGTACCCTAAAGTACACTAACACCCATAAACTACCTATGTACCCCTAAACCGAGCTCCCCCCACATCGCCGCCACTCGATTAAAATTTTTAACCCCTAATCTGCCGACCGCCACCTACGTTATACTTATGTACCCCTAATCTGCTGCCCCTAACCCCGCCGACCCCTGTATTACATTTATTAACCCCTAACCTGCCCCCCACAACATCGCCGCCAGCTACTTAAAATAATTAACCCCTAATCTTCCGACCGCAAAGCGCCGCCACCTACGTTATCCCTATGTACCCCTAATCTGCTACCCCTAACACCGCCGACCCCTATATTATATTTATTAACCCCTAATCTGCCCCCCTCAACGTCGCCGACACCTGCCTACACTTATTAACCCCTAATCTGCCGAGCGGACCTGAGCGCTACTATAATAAAGTTATTAACCCCTAACCCGCCTCACTAACCCTATCATAAATAGTATTAACCCCCTAATCTGCCCTCCCTAACATCGCCGACACCTAACTTCAATTATTAACCCCTAATCTGCCGACCGGAGCTCACCGCTATTCTAATAAATGTATTAACCCCTAAAGCTAAGTCTAACCCTAACACTAACACCCCCCTAAGTTAAATATAATTTACATCTAACGAAATTAATTCACTCTTATTAAATAAATTATTCCTATTTAAAGCTAAATACTTACCTGTAAAATAAATCCTAATATAGCTACAATATAAATTATAATTATATTATAGCTATTTTAGGATTAATATTTATTTTACAGGCAACTTGGTATTTATTTTAACTAGGTACAATAGCTATTAAATAGTTAAGAACTATTTAATAGCTACCTAGTTAAAATAATAACAAATTTACCTGTAAAATAAATCCTAACCTAAGATATAATTAAACCTAACACTACCCTATCAATAAAATAATTAAATAAACTACCTACAATTACCTACAATTAACCTAACACTACACTATCAATAAATTAATTAAACACAATTGCTACAAATAAATACAATTAAATAAACTAGCTAAAGTACAAAAAATAAAAAAGAACTAAGTTACAAAAAATAAAAAAATATTTACAAACATAAGAAAAATATTACAACAATTTTAAACTAATTACACCTACTCTAAGCCCCCTAATAAAATAACAAAGCCCCCCAAAATAAAAAATTCCCTACCCTATTCTAAATTAAAAAAGTTACAAGCTCTTTTACCTTACCATCCCTGAACAGGGCCCTTTGCGGGGCATGCCCCAAGAATTTCAGCTCTTTTGCCTGTAAAAGAATAAATACAATACCCCCCCCCAACATTACAACCCACCACCCACATACCCCTAATCTAACCCAAACCCCCCTTAAATAAACCTAACACTAAGCCCCTGAAGATCTTCCTACCTTGTCTTCACCATACCAGGTTCACCGATCCGTCCTGGCTCCAACATCTTCATCCAACCCAAGCGGGGGTTGGCGATCCATCATCCGGTGCTGAAGAGGTCCAGAAGAGGCTCCAAAGTCTTCCTCCTATCCGGCAAGAAGAGGACATCCGGACCGGCAAACATCTTCTCCAAGCGGCATCTTCAATCTTCTTCCATCCGGTGCGGAGCGGGTCCATCTTGAAGCAGGCGACGCGGATCCGTCCTCTTCTTCCGTTGTCTCCCGACTAATGACGGTTCCTTTAAGGGACGTCATCCAAGATGGCGTCCCTCGAATTCCGATTGGCTGATAGGATTCTATCAGCCAATCGGAATTAAGGTAGGAATTTTCTGATTGGCTGATGGAATCAGCCAATCAGAATCAAGTTCAATCCGATTGGCTGATCCAATCAGCCAATCAGATTGAGCTTGCATTCTATTGGCTGTTCCGATCAGCCAATAGAATGCGAGCTCAATCTGATTGGCTGATTGGATCAGCCAATCGGATTGAACTTGATTCTGATTGGCTGATTCCATCAGCCAATCAGAAAATTCCTACCTTAATTCCGATTGGCTGATAGAATCCTATAAGCCAATCGGAATTCGAGGGACGCCATCTTGGATGACGTCCCTTAAAGGAACCGTCATTCGTCGGGAGACAACGGAAGAAGAGGATGGATCCGCGTCGCCTGCTTCAAGATGGACCCGCTCCGCACCGGATGGAAGAAGATTGAAGATGCCGCTTGGAGAAGATGTTTGCCGGTCCGGATGTCCTCTTCTTGCCGGATAGGAGGAAGACTTTGGAGCCTCTTCTGGACCTCTTCAGCACCGGATGATGGATCGCCAACCCCCGCTTGGGTTGGATGAAGATGTTGGAGCCAGGACGGATCGGTGAACCTGGTATGGTGAAGACAAGGTAGGAAGATCTTCAGGGGCTTAGTGTTAGGTTTATTTAAGGGGGGTTTGGGTTAGATTAGGGGTATGTGGGTGGTGGGTTGTAATGTTGGGGGGGGGTATTGTATTTATTCTTTTACAGGCAAAAGAGCTGAAATTCTTGGGGCATGCCCCGCAAAGGGCCCTGTTCAGGGCTGGTAAGGTAAAAGAGCTTGTAACTTTTTTAATTTAGAATAGGGTAGGGAATTTTTTATTTTGGGGGGCTTTGTTATTTTATTAGGGGGCTTAGAGTAGTTGTAATTAGTTTAAAATTGTTGTAATATTTTTCTTATGTTTGTAAATATTTTTTTATTTTTTGTAACAGTTCTTTTTTATTTTTTGTACTTTAGCTAGTTTATTTAATTGTATTTATTTGTAGCAATTGTGTTTAATTAATTTATTGATAGTGTAGTGTTAGGTTAATTGTAGGTAATTGTAGGTAGTTTATTTAATTATTTTATTGATAGGGTAGTGTTAGGTTTAATTATATCTTAGGTTAGGATTTATTTTACAGGTAAATTTGTTATTATTTTAACTAGGTAGCTATTAAATAGTTCTTAACTATTTAATAGCTATTGTACCTAGTTAAAATAAATACCAAGTTGCCTGTAAAATAAATATTAATCCTAAAATAGCTATAATATAATTATAATTTATATTGTAGCTATATTAGGATTTATTTTACAGGTAAGTATTTAGCTTTAAATAGGAATAATTTATTTAATAAGAGTTAATTAATTTCGTTAGATGTAAATTATATTTAAGTTATGGGGGTGTTAGTGTTAGGGTTAGACTTAGCGTTAGGGGTTAATCCATTTATTAGAATAGCGGCGAGATTCGGTCGGCAGATTAGGCGTTAATAATTGAAGTTAGGTGTCGGCGATGTTAGGGAGGGCAGATTAGGGGTTAATACTATTTATGATAGGGTTAGTGAGGCGGATTAGGGGTTAATAACTTTATTATAGTAGCGCTCAGGTCCGCTCGGCAGATTAGGGGTTAATAAGTGTAGGCAGGTGTTGGCGATGTTGAGGGGGGCAGATTAGGGGTTAATAAATATAATATAGGGGTCGGCGATGTTAGGGCAGCAGATTAGGGGTACATAGGGATAACGTAGGTTGCGGCGGTTTACGGAGCGGCAGATTAGGGGTTAAAAAAAATATGCAGGGGTCAGCGATAGCGGGGGCGGCAGATTAGGGGTTAATAAGTGTAAGGCTAGGGGTGTTTAGACTCGGGGTACATGTTAGAGTGTTAGGTGCAGACGTAGGAAGTGTTTCCCCATAGGAAACAATGGGGCTGCGTTAGGAGCTGAACGCTGCTTTTTTGCAGGTGTTAGGTTTTTTTTCAGCTCAAACAGCCCCATTGTTTCCTATGGGAGAATCGTGCACGAGCACGTTTTTGAGGCCGGCCGCGACTCTGGTATCGAGAGTTGCATTTGCGGTAAAAATGCTCTACGCTCCTTTTTTGGAGCCTAACGCAGCATTTGTTTAAACTCTCGATACCAGAGTTAAATTTATGGTGCGGCCAGAAAAAAGCCTGCGGAGCGTTAACAGCCCTTTTACCGCCAAACTCCAAATCTAGGCCTTTGTAAGGGATCATATCTATCATCCTGACTCATCATTTTACTCACAGTTCCAATCCCCGCCTCATGTGTGATTGAAGTATACAAAGGCTAAATAGAATGCCCTTAGTTCTTTCTAATGGCAAACCTTGTAGCTTTACTAAAAAATCTCCAGTATCCATGATGTAGGAATTAGAATTTACAAAGATCTCAATACCCTATCATGTAGACAGATACCTTAGATAATATGGACCCCATCCCTGCCACAATAGGACATCCAGGAGGAGCCCCCAACATTCTTATAAACCTTGGGGAGGGTGTAGAGGACAGGTGTAATGTCCTCAGAATCTAATATGAAATGTGCAGTATCCTCATCAATAATACCATACTCAACCGCAGTTTGAACACAGCCCATTACTTCCTTTTATATTTAAAAAAAGGGATTACAGGTACGTTTTTGTTATACTTCCTTATCAGAGAGCTGGGTGTGGATTTCATTAACATAATACTGTTTATCTATCAGCACCGTGGCCGGCCCTTATCAGCCCCCTTAATAATCAGCTGTTTACAGGTGGTCTGGGGGAGTGGTTAGGCATTTGAGGGATGGGGCCTGTCTATAAGGGCAGGGGTAGGGAGAAGTAAATGTCACCCTTTTTACACAATAGGGTTGCAAAATAAAACATTGCAACATTGCTCACCCCATAGAACTGCCACTGGTGATAAGAAGAATTAGAGTCTGCTAATGTATCAACCATATTATTATTATTATTTTTTTATAAATATTTCAACAACACACACACAATTTCCTGTAAATAAGAAAGACGCTCTGCACACTCAGAAGAATATGGAACAATATACTTTCACAAAAGTAATATAAACCCATAGCTTTTCAATTTAGGATTAGGATTTTCTGAGTTTCTGTCTTATGTGGCCATATGGAGTTCATAACGTTATGCCCTAAATATTTTAAAACTTGCGCAGCTCATATAGCGTAACATGTAAGGCATGGGACATTAGCTGATGAGGCTGATGAGGCTGACGATCATTTAATTTATTACATAAAAAAAAAAATATTTCACTAAAGCCCTCTGGGCTGGCAAGATTCTCTCTCAGGGACTGATTTAAAGGCAATTTTGTACCTTGGAAACTGTGTATCTCATTAAAGGGGGAATATACTGTAAAATGTTCTTCTAATATGTTCACAGTGATCCATTTTACCTGCTGGAGTGTATTAAATTGTTTACAGATAGCTAATTTACCTTAATTTTGTAATTTGCAATAACTGCTTTTTTCTGTTGTATGTCCACCTATACTGAAAATTTCAGTACTTAAGTACTGGTTATAGAAAAGCTACATAAACATGAAGCTGCAAAACAAATTACACTCCCAGTTTGGGTTTAGAGATATAGGTATTAAAATGTTCATTTCCATTTGCTTGCTCTCAGTACTGGCTTTTGTGTAAACAGACAGATTTAAGATTAGGAGGTCATTGTGCTAGAAATAAAGATAAGAGGATGTATGCTCCCCCTAAAAGCTCAGTCTATTGAAATCTGTTGTTAGTTAAACAAAGCCAGCTATTTTATAAATACAAATAAACATTAAGGAACAATGTCACAAACATTTATACTCTGCAGCTGGTATAAAAAATCACTGAAAACTCAAGAAACCAATTTTACTGAACACTGTACCTTTAAGTGGAATTAATTTAAATGTGAAGACCAGACACTTACATTACAATACATTGTATAGTGCTCAGTAAAATAAACTGATGATTTCACTTCATGACGATGAGTTTTTGAGAATAAGGCCCTTTGACTAAAAAAGTAAAATATCTGTGTTTAAGTACTCTTAAGTAAATGTCCGTTTTCTGGAAATACATAGACACTGCATTTAAAAATAACATGAATAATCATATGCCTGCATAATTTATTACCTAACTAGAATGGTGTTATTTTTTTTTCTTTTTGTGGGGGTTAATTTTTATTAATCCTTTAAGTGCACATGATTTCACATCATCGTCATCCGCATAATGTACTTACTGTGGATTGTGAACTGGGTGGAATGCTGGCTTAATGACAGAAAACAAAGTGTCTTAGTACATGGAGTAGATTCAGCAGAGGGGACTGTTACTAGTTGTGTTCCTCAGGGGTCAGTTCTGGGGCTTGTTTTGTTTAACATATTTATCTGTGATATCGGCAAAGGGCTCCAGGCCTAGAGGCCTAGAGACCAATAAGACCCCTTGTTTTAAAGCCCCTAAACCCTTCTTAAAACTAAAACCCCAATTTAAGTGTTAGTAGCCAAGTGATCACTTTGATAATAGAGATCACCCAAGGTAGAATAAATGTGCATGCATTTGCCCAGAGGCTCATGGGAGTCCCTATGTGCAGATAAAAATTACATAACTATTGCAAAAATACCTTATTTATATGTGGATAACCCCTTCTTTTGCTATAAAGTTTAAGGGGGAAACACACACACACACTATTGATTCTAACTTTGTTTATCAAAGTTTAAATTTAAAAAAAAATCTTTTTTTCTCACTTTGTTGCAGGTTTCTTACACAACATGATACATATCTGGCCCTTTATGAATAACTGCTAATAATAATATACATAAAATAATGGTATAGTTTGAATCTGAAAACCTGTAATCTCCTCTCAGTTTTGTTATTTCCATGTGTGCTACTGAGCATGAGATTATAGGTTGGGAGCACAAATATTGCCCCCTCGCTATTGCATCCTTTTGGGAGAATGTGCTGTGGACAGGCGAAACAAAATTACAGCTTTTTGGTAAAACCCATAATTCTACTGTTTTCAGAAAAAGAAATGAGGCTTTTAAAGAAAAGAATATACAGTCCCTACAGTCAACCATGGTGGAGGTTCACTGATGTTTTGGGGTTGCTTTGTTGCTTCAGGCACTGGATGTCTTGACTGTGTGCCCGGCATTATGAAATCTGAAGACTATGAAAGAATACTGTGGTCATGGGTCTTACAGCAGGACAATGACTCAAAGCACACATCAAAAATCACCCAGAATATTTGTGTATATTAAACCTCTGATTTTGTGTTTTGAAGCCACAATCTAATAAAATAAGTTGATCTTGTAGGTATAATCAGATCACATTACTGTATCACATTGTGTAAATATAGCTGCTTCTTTATCTTATATCTGTCCATAAACCAATCACCAATACTTGGAGAGAACAATAGAAAATCAACATTGTATTACCTTATCTTTGCTATATCCCACTGGGAGCGTAATTTCTTCTGCTGGCTGTGTTTACACTGCTTGGCTTTTAGGCCCAAAACTTTCAGAATAGGTGTGGATACCACTGGCTAAATCTACTATTTGAAATGCCACTATAAGGGTAAAGGAGCTACTTGTAAACAATTTAATACACTTCAGCAAGTAAAGTGTATCATTGGGAACAAATTAAAGGGGAGAACATTTTTTAGTAAACTGTCCCTTTAAGGCAAAGTGCTGGAGAGTGCTGAACTGGCCAGCAATGAGTCCAGATCTCAATCCCATAGAGCACCTGTGGAGAGATCTCAAAACAGCAGTTGGAAAAAAGGAACCCTTCCAATCTGAGAGACCTGGAGCAGTTGGCGAAAGAAGAGTGGTCCAAAATTCCAGTAAAGAGGTGTAAGATACTTATTGATGGTTACAGGAAGTGATTGATTTCAGTTATCTTTTCCAAGGAGTATGCTACCAAATATTAAATTGAGGGTGCCAATAATTTTGTCCAGTCCATTTTTTAGGAGTTTTGCATGGAATGTGTCAGACTTGGCTTTTTTTTCCTCCACTTTTTGGTGTCATACTAATACAAACAAAAGAAATAAACATGAGAAAGAATACCTAAACATTTGTAATTGCAACAATTATTATCTGACAGAAATGCAGGGTTGCCAATATTTTGGGCCATGACTGTATATACGGTGTATGTATATATATATATATATATATATATATATATATATATATATATACATATATATATGACTGTATACATAGATATGCATACAGACTGGTAGGTTAGATATTTATCATCTCTGTAATTTTTATCATTCATATATTCATATAATAAGAATAATTATAAATTGAAATATAACATTTTAATAGTTTCTTAATGTTTGCATACTCCTGAAAGCTAAATTAACCAAAATTAATAAATACAATGGCTAAATTCATATTATAAAGATACACACCCAGACTAAAGGATTTAAATTATCTAAAAATGTGTAACATCTCAGACAACCTCCAGCTGACAAATATTTTATTAATTTAACTGTGAAAGAAGCTTTTTCTGTTTAAATACAATGGCCCAGATTGCATGTGGAGCACAAAAACATTAGCGCTATTGAGCGCTAATATCAATCAAGTCAAATCAATAGCTCGCCTGTTCTTGCACTCGTGTTACAAGTTGAAAGTAACATTAGCACAAGAGCAAAAGACTCAGGTGCGCTAACAACTGGAGGTCGGATAGCTCTGTCAAGTTAACTTCCTTTACCGATAGACATCTATGGGATGCGCTACAAAAGTTTCTTCTGTCTTTTGCTCACTAACCCAAAGGTACGCTGGGAAACCTGCCCTAAAGCAGAAGGTGCATTAAGAATACTTTAGATACCTTTGTTCTTCACTTGTTATTTTTATTTTTTAAATAAATATATTAACCACACCTATCTCTCTCTCTGTGTCCACTCTGTATTTTTAAATCCAATATAAATGGCACTCAGTACACACACTATATTTAAATTCTATGTGACTATACTATTATGATTTAAAGTATATGATACTCATATGCCACAGTATGAAAATATTTACAAAATACCAACAATTATATCACCTGATTCCCATAATCTATTATCCGTACCTGTGTTTTTTGCCTGTATGACCCCTAGCTCAAATGTCCATAGATACCCCCTCCCTTAACTTTTTTTGCAGGCCAATCTAACACTAATATCTCTCTCTCCCCAGCTGTCTTTAAAGAAAATTCACAGACCAACTTACTTCAGCTGACACACAGCCTTTTGCAACAGGTAGCCTCTGGAAGATAGTTTCCCTCCCATCCCGCCCCTCACCCCACCCACCCCAAGCTCAATCACTCATTTATAGATAGTCTCCCACACAACTTTCATTCTCCTAAACTGACAGCTGCAAACACTGATCAGCACATCCTTCCATTCACTTAACCCTTTAGAATACATACCCTCTCTCCCTACAAATAGCTATATATCCCACATCGATAGAGTATATATATATATATATATATATGTATATATATATATCTTTATTTTTTATATTCTACTATTTTTGTTTTATTTTCATCTACACACCTAACATGAATCCTAATATGACCATACTGATAATCGTGACAACCCTTTTCTCACTCCAATTTTGTTCACATCATTACCGCCATAAGCACACACCTCAAACTGGAAAACAAATTATCATACACCATGGCCTGCTCTGTTGCTGTAACTTATCTGTTGAGTGCTGGTGGAGAGTTATAAAAAATAACCCTCCTACCCCCACCTCACAAAATTATAAAGTATTCCATTCACTATATGGCCAAACAAAAACTATGTCCAAATTCCTATTCCTTATGTTACTTTAACTTGAAAATTATGTAGAGTATAACCCTGGTCCCCCAGCAAATTCCATTCATAGCCTTCCAGCTAAAAAAGGCCTCTCCTTTGTGCACTGTAATATCCACAGCTTACTACCAAAAATCAATGCACTGCAAGCTTGGTGTTTAGAATACAAGCCCAAAATCATTGTGATCTCTGAATCGTGGCTAACTGCAAAAATACCTGTATCTGCCATTGCAATACATGGGTATTCATGGCATAGAATTGACAGAGCAAAGAGAGGAGGCGGCATTGTAATTTATGTTGACAATTCCACAAAGTTCACCCCATACAAAAATCTAGCTCTCCTGCCACCTTTGATTTCCTTTCTGCCAAAAATGAGATCCAGTGCAGTAAATCAATCATTGTTGCAGGAATCTACCGCCCACCTAGCTCCCCTGTTTATTCCATTTCGGACATAGCACATCTCCTTAGTGAATCCATAGCTCAAAATCCAAAAAGTGAAATTTTGTTTTTTGGAGATTTTAATATTGATTGGCTGAATCCAAAAAATAACAGTTGTCGCTCGCTGTTTAAATCTTTGCAGCTAACACAATTAATCTCCTCCCAACTCACATAAACATCAAAAGCCTTAATCATACCTTGCTCGACTGGATTCTCTCCACTTCTCCTGACTGAATCCAGGAGGTGTTCTCCCTAACAATTTCAGTGACCACTGTTTAGTGTACTGTGTGCGCAAAATAAAGGCAACTAAAACCTCTTCCAAAGTTAAAATCACCAGGTCCTTCAAAAAATTTAATATCCAATCATTTCTAAATGACATCAAGAACCTCCCCTGGCACAGATTAAACCTAATCCCAGATCTAGACTCTGCAGTTGAATTCTTTCAGTATGAACTCCTACAAGTTTGGAATTTACATGCCCCGCTGCGTAAGGTGAGAGTAAAAGGAGCACACTTGAATTGGATCACAGCTGACCTCATTCAAATGTGCCAGTTTCGGGATTCATTGTGGTCAAAGTTCAAGCATACTGGCTCTATGAACGATCACTGTGTATATAGACAATGGCGAAATATATGCACTAAACAAACAAAATTGGCCAAGGACTAATATTTCTGTGAAAATCTGAACAATAACATATCTAACCCTAGAAAGTTTTGGAAACTCGTAAATAACTTACAAAATCCACCAATCCACTCCAAACTCTCCTCTGTCAATGTGGATAACCAAAACCTGCAACTCCCCTTAGAAGTAGCAAATGCCTTTAACAAAATGTGGATCAAGCCCCACTAAAACAGCAAAGACCCAAAATAGAGAAGTTCAAGTTTAGACCTGTACCAATCAATGACATTAAGAAACACCGTAATAATCTAAAATTGAAAAAACAGTCGGGACCTGATCAAATCCCAGCAATGCGGTTGAAGCTCAGTGCGCCGGCAATTGCTAAGCCTGTCACAACCCTAATTAATGAATCCTTGATGTCTGGATACATACCCAAACTCTGGAAAACTGCAAGAGTAGTGCCTATTCATAAAAGTGGGGAGTTAACCTTGGTTTCTAACTATTGCCCTATATCTTTGCTCCCAGTATTGTCAAAAATCTTAGAAAAATGCGTCCATACGCAATTATGCAAGTATTACCAACTTTCTAACTATCTGACCCCTGACCAAATTACTCCGCTACAACTGCCCTCCTAAAAGTTTGCAACGACATCCAAACTGGCATGGAACAAGGAGACCTAACTGGAGCTATTTTCCTTGATTTTGCAAAGACTTTTGACACAGTAGACCACTACATACTACTGCTCAAACTAAAAAACTCTGATATTGCTGATCGTCCGTTAACCTGGTTTAGATCATATGTATCGGATCGATCACAATATGTCTCCATTTCTAACAGTGACTCCCTCCCTCTCCCAGTTACGTGTGGTGTTCCCCAAGGTTCCATTCTCGGCCCCCTACTATTCACATTATTTTTAAATGATCTGCCTAATGTCTGCAAATCCTCAACTGTACACATGTACGCAAACGACCCGGTAATCTATGCAAACAAATCTGATCTGCCGCAGCTTGAAGCAGTGCTCCAAGACCAGTTCACAGAGGTAGAAAAGTGGATCTCAATAAACAAACTCTTCCTAAACACTGACAAAACTGTCACAATGATCTTTGGAATGGGTCCTAAATTACACAAATTACAAAATTCCTATCTACGCATCAAAACAAAATCCAATTGCACACAATCCACTCTTTCAAATACTTGGGTATGTTGTTAGACCTTAATCTATCTTTTGGCCTCCACATAGAAAAACTTGCATCTAAACTTTATCCAAAACTAGGTGCCCTGTACAGAAACAAATCTTTCCTCAGCCCTACAGTAAAGGAAAAGATTGTTCAGCAAATGCTGATGCCTATCATGGATTACGGGGACGTAGTATACACACCTGCACAGCAAACTCACCTTAATAAACTTAATACATTTTATAACTCGTTCTGCCGCTTTGTGCTACAATGTAACTACAGGACCCACCATTGTGACATGCTAAAAGAACTAAAATGGCTGACACTGGAATCCAGATGCATCCTCCATCTTTCCTGCCTTGTGTTTAAGAGCCTTTCTGGGAAGCTCCCACCCTACCTGAGCAGAATGCTCTCCCCGGCTATTCCCACCTCCTATAACCTCCAATCCAGTACCAGCACATTATTTAGCTTGCCTCAATACAAAAAGAAAGCAGCTCGATTCTCCTTTTCCTACAGAGCGCCACAGTTATGGAATGACCCCCGCAGACTTTCAAACCTTCCACAAGCCTAATATCCTCTACATATCTCAAATCAGAATGCACCTGTCATGGTTGATTATATATTTCCTACCTGTTCTATGTAAAATTATACCACAGGCCAAAAATTGACTGCCCAGGAAAATTTGCGCAGTTTGCAAGTATGGAGAGAAGACTGGTAACAAAACAAAAACATTTACGAGCATGCAATAATAAAGCAACTAGTTTTCTGCTTTGGAAGTTATGTGTGAAAGCAACAGGTTATATGCTGTCAGGTTAAATTTAAATATCACAAACTACCCCCCAGCATTTATTCTTCTGTTGATCTGTGTCTACAACTAAAAATGTTTGTGTCCCTAATGTTAACGTTCGCTCTAACCTTTGTACATGTCAAACATTTGCCTAAATGAAACAAATGATTTTATTAAACAGTTGGTATCATTGGCATCTGTTTTGTCAATTTAAACCTGCTGCTCTCATTCCTTAAAGGTCTTGCTAAGGGATCATTGTAGATGCTTGGACTGGTCACCTTGTTTTATATTTCATGTCCTTGTCATGTGATGTCAGCACATTCTGGTGAGCTATATGAAAACATAAATTTGATCCATGTTTACTTCTGTGAAACTGTGTTTTCTCCAGGTTACCACTCAGGAAGAGAGACTATCCAGAGATTGGAGAAGGATGCTTCCAGTATTTGTGGCAGACTGAAAAGAAATCTGACTTCATTTCAGGGAGATGAACAGAGATGTGTAATATTTCCAACACATTTACTGGTTAGATAGCTGAACTGATTAATGAACCAGCTACAGTACCTCTTATCATACCATTTTGAAATGCTAAACCAGGACCAGGTTTAAATGGGTGGGGCTTAATTTATAGGTATGACATCACAAAAAATGGGGCAGGGCTTACATAAGTCTGTGCTTGGAAGGCAACACTCACAGTGCTTGAAATACATTTTTTTTTAGCTACTTGCCTGAGTACATTGTCCAATTAATGAATTTTCATACCGGGTACATAGCATTTAATGTGTTGGGAATTTAACTTTTTTTTCTCTAACATTTAAAAATGAAAATTGCACTACCTACACAGGGCTATATTATGAGTGGAGCGCTATCGATAGTGTGAGGAGCGTAAATGCGATTGCGACATTGCAGTGCTCTTTATGCTCTAATCCATATTACAAGTGGCGCGCTATTTAAATTACAACAAATTAGTTTGTTCAAACTTGCGGTAATTTAGACTCCCCATATTTTCTATGGGTGGTGATAAGTGCCAATGTCCGCTTGCATTACAAGTTGAAAGTAAATGCTTTTGCTCCAACGCAATCGCATATAATGCTCAAACTTTTAGGTCACGTAAAGAGTTTGGTCAGAGGAAACTGTCGCACTAAACTACTCTATTAACCCCTAAACCACCATAACCCCCATCCCAAAATACCTCTCTACACTATTAACCCCTAAACCATCACAAACCCCATCACAAACTACCCCTCTACTCTATTAACCCATAAACTGCCACACCTCCACATCACAAAATACCCCTCTACTCTATTAACCTTTAAACCACCACAACCCCATATCACAAAATACTGATCTACACTTTTAACCCCTAAACTGCCACAACCCCTATTCTAAAAGCCCACTAAAAAAAACTAGACCTTTTGTAGGGCATTACCATAAAGTGACTTAGCTCTTTTTCAATTAAAAAACAAACAAACATCAATCTGCAAGTTACCCCCACCCCCCAAAAAAGACTATTTAAAAAAATACTCTAAATATTGCCCTGAAAATGGCCTTAGAAGGGCATTAGAAGGGCATTTAGCTATTTTGCCCACTATAAAATAAAATTTTAAAAAATCTAATCTAATCTAAAAAAGATAAAACACCCAAAAAAATCCCTTTAAGAGCTATTGCTTTAGTTTAGTGTAAGTATAGTTTTTTTAAAAAATGTATTTATTTATTTTTAGCTTGGTTTTACAATACGCACAACTGATTTTTATTGTTGGCAATTATTTTTTTTCTGTAATAGTTGTTTTTGTTCTGTAATGTTAGGTTATTTTATTTTTCAGGTAAGGCTAGGTTTTTTAAGGTACTGTCAGGTTGTTTTTTTTCAGGTAAGGTTATTTTTTTGGGGGGGTAACTTATGGGGTGTTAGGTTCAAGGTCAGATGGTTAAGGGGTTTATTTCTTAGGGGGTATTTTGCGGTGGCGTTTGTGGTGGTTTAGGGGTTTATAGAATAGTGGGGTATTTTGTGATGGGGGAGTGTGGCGGTTTAGGGGTTAATAGAGTAGAGAGGACTTTGTGGTAGGCTATGCGGTGGGTTAGGGGTTAATAGAGCAGAGGGGACTTTGCGACGGGCTATGCAGCAGGTTAGGTGTTAATGGTGTGGTGGGGACTTTGCATTGGGCTATGTGGCGGTTTAGGGGTTATTAGCCCATGGCGATTTAGGTTAGCGCGCGAATATGGATGTTAATTTTTTTTTACTTTTCTCTCTCCATTGAAGTATATGAGAGTACGCGGTTACAATATTCATTCTTCTGCTCTTTGTGCGCAATGGGTTAGCTGTCAAGCAAAAAATGTTTATTTTCAATTTGTAATACGTGAGCTACCCAACGCGAAATATTAGCATGTGTGCGGGAGTGGTAATTACTGCTCCACATGTAATATAGCCCATAATGAGTTGAATTTTTAATGATCAAAATAGAAAAGTAAACCTAAATGAGCAAAGCTCCATACATTTAATATTTTGCAAATGGGATAAAAAGTCACTGGAAATACATTAAAGGTAAGCAGTACAGTGTCATTTTAAACATGAGGGCCTAGATTTGGAGTTTGGCGTTAGCCGTGAAAACCAGCGTTAGAGGCTCCTAACGCTGGTTTTAGGCTACCTCCGGTATTTGGAGTCACTCAAAATAGGGTCTAACGCTCACTTTTCAGCCGCGACTTTTCCATACCGCAGATCCCCTTACGTCAATTGTGTATCCTATCTTTTCAATAGGATTTTTCTAACTCTGGTATTTATTCATAAAGCTCTTAACTACTGTACTCTAAAGTACACTAACACCCATAAACTACCTATGTACCTCTAAACCGAGGTCCCCCCACATCGCCGCCACTCGATTAATTTTTTTTAACCCCTAATCTGCCGACCGCCACCTACGTTATACTTATGTACCCCTAATCTGCTGCCCCTAACACCGCCGACCCCTATATTATATTTATTAACCCCTAACCTGCCCCCCCACAACGTCGCAGCCAGCTACCTACAATAATTAACCCCTAATCTGCCGACCGCAAAGCGCCGCCACCTACGTTATACTTATGTACCCCTAATCTGCTGCCCCTAACACCGCCGACCCCTATATTATATATATTAACCCCTAATCTGCCCCCTCAACGTCGCCTCCACCTGCCTACACTTATTAACCCCTAATCTGCCGAGCGGACCGCACCGCTACTATAATAAAGTTATTAACCCCTAATCCGCCTCACTAACCCTATAATAAATAGTATTAACCCCTAATCTGCCCTCCCTAACATCGCCGACACCTAACTTCAATTATTAACCCCTAATCTGCCGACCGGAGCTCACCGCTATTCTAATAAATGTATTAACCCCTAAAGCTAAGTCTAACCCTAACACCCCCCTAAGTTAAATATAATTTTAATCTAACGAAATTAATTAACTCTTATTAAATAAATTATTCCTATTTAAAGCTAAATACTTACCTGTAAAATAAATCCTAATATAGCTACAATATAAATTATAATTACATTGTAGCTATTTTAGGATTAATATTTATTTTACAGGTAACTTTGTATTTATTTTAACCAGGTACAATAGCTATTTAATAGTTAAGAACTATTTAATAGCTAAAATAGTTAAAATAATTACAAATTTACCTGTAAAATAAATCCTAACCTAAGTTACAATTAAACCTACCACTACACTATCAATAAATTAATTAAATAAAATACCTATAATTATCTACAATTAAACCTAACACTACACTATCAATAAATAAATTAAATACAATACCTACAAATAACTACAATGAAATAAACTATCTAAAGTACAAAAAATAAAAAAGAACTAAGTTACAAAAAATAAAAAAATATTTACAAACATAAGAAAAATATTACAACAATTTTAAACTAATTACACCTACTCTAAGCCCCCTAATAAAATAACAAAGCCCCCCCAAAATAAAAAAAATGCCCCTACCCTATTCTAAATTACTAAAGTTCAAAGCTCTTTTACCTTACCAGCCCTGAACAGGGCCCTTTGCGGGGCATGCCCCAAGAAGTTCAGCTCTTTTGCCTGTAAAAAAAAAATACAATACCCCCCCCCAACATTACAACCCACCACCCACATACCCATAATCTAACCCAAACCCCCCTTAAATAAACCTAACACTAAGCCCCTGAAGATCTTCCTACCTTGTCTTCACCCTGCCAGGTTCACCGATTGGTCCAGAAGAGCTCCTCCGATGTCCTGATCCAAGCCCAAGCGGGGGGCTGAAGAGGTCCATGATCCGGCTGAAGTCATCATCCAAGCGGGAGCTGAAGAGGTCCATGATCCGGCTGAAGTCTTCATCCAAGCGGGGCAGAAGAGGTCTTCCATCCGATTGAAGTCTTCATCCAAGCGGGATCTTCTATGGTCATCCATCCGGAGCGGAGCTGCAGGATCCTGAAGACCTCCGACGCGGAACATCCATCCTGGCCGACGACTGAACGACGAATGACGGTTCCTTTAAATGACGTCATCCAAGATGGCGTCCCTCGAATTCCGATTGGCTGATAGGATTCTATCAGCCAATCGGAATTAAGGTAGGAATATTCTGATTGGCTGATGGAATCAGCCAATCAGAATCAAGTTCAATCCGATTGGCTGATTGGATTTATTTTACAGGTAAGTATTTAGCTTTAAATAGGAATAATTTATTTAATAAGATTTAATTTATTTCGTTAGAATAAAATTATATTTAACTTAGGGGGATGTTAGGGTTAGACTTAGCTTTAGGGGTTAATACATTTATTAGAATAGCGGTGAGCTCCGGTCGGCAGATTAGGGGTTAATGTTTGAAGTTAGGTGTCGGCGATGTTAGGGAGGGCAGATTAGGGGTTAATACTATTTATTATAGGGTTAGTGAGGCGGATTAGGGGTTAATAACTTTATAATAATAGCGGTGCGGTCCGGTCGGCAGATTAGGGGTTAATAAGTGTAGGCAGGTGGAGGCGACGTTGTGGGGGGCAGATTAGGGGTTAATAAATATAATATAGGGGTCGGCGGTGTTAGGGGCAGCAGATTAGGGGTACATAAGGATAATGTAAGTAGCGGCGGTTTACGGAGTGGCAGATTAGGGGTTAAAAATAAAATGCAGGTGTCAGCGATAGCGGGGACGGCAGATTAGGGGTTAATAAGTGTAAGGTTAGGGGTGTTTAGACTCGGGGTACATGTTAGGGTGTTAGGTGCAGACTTAGGAGGTGTTTCCGCATAGCAAACAATGGGGCTGCGTTAAGAGCTGAACGCGGCTTTTTTGCAGGTGTTAGGTTTTTTTTCAGCTCAAACAGCCCCATTGTTTTCTATGGGGGAATCGTGCACGAGCACGTTTTTGAGGCTGGCCGCTTGCGTAAGCAACTCTGGTATTGAGAGTTGAAGCTGCGTTAAAAATGCTCTACGCTCCTTTTTTGGAGCCTAACGCAGCCTTTATGTGGACTCTCAATACCAGAGTTATTTTTATGGTGCGGCCAGAAAAAAGCCGGCGTTAGCTACGCGGGTCCTTACCGACAAAACTCCAAATCTAGGCCGAGGAAATTTAAAGGGATACTAACCCCAAATGTTTTTTTTTCATGATTCAGATGGAGCATAAAATTTTAAGCAACTTTCTAATTTACTACTATTATCAATCACCTAGATTAAGAATTTTGCGTTATGGTTTTAACGCTGAAAAAAAAATGGCCATTTCAGCATAAAAACCGTAACACAGCCATTACAAGTCTTGTCGGTATAGCTATACCGTAAGCATTTTAGCCTGTAATGCAACGTCAATCCCGCACTCAAAAAAATGATGTTTTTGCATGGGATTTCCATAGCGCCAGTATTACAGGTTGTGCGGTGAGGCTAAAATGCTTGTGTTACAGCCTATACCGGCTCGATCCGTTCTGCTATCTGAGACCAGTAGTTATGAGTTTTTCGCAACAAAACTGTTGCTCAAAACTCATAACTAAAATGTTTCAAAGTACACTAACACCCATAAACTATCTATTAACACTATAATAAAGATATTAACCCCTAATCTGCTGCTCCCGACATCACCACCACTAATAAAAGTTATTAACACCTATTCTGCCGCCACCCAACTTCGCTAAATAAAGTTATTAACCCCTAAACCTCTGGCCTCCTACATCACCGCCACTAAATAAACCTATTAATCCCTAAACTGCCAGCCCCACACATCGCAAAAAACTAAATTAAACTATTAACCCCTAAACCTAATGTGTAATTTAGTTTATTTAATTGGTAGTTTTTTAATTTTAGTTTAATAGTTGTTAGGTTAATTGTTAGTTTAAACTTAGGTTTTTTTAATTTCAGAGGTAAGTTTTGATTTATTTTAAGATAGGGATATTGTAATTTTAATTTAAAGTTAGGGGGTTATTAGGTTTAGGAGTGAATAGTTTAATTTAGTTTTTGCGATGTGGGGGGCTGGTGGTTTAGGGGTTAATAGGTTTATTTAGTGGCGGTGATGTGGGAGGCCAGAGGTTTAGGGGTTAATAACTTTATTTAGTGGCGGTGGTGTTGGGGAGCGGCGGAATAGGGATTAATAGCTTTATTATAGTGCCGGCGATGTCAGGGTTTCGGGGGAATAAGGGTTAATAACTTTATTATAGTGACAGTGATGTCGGGGAGCGGCGGAATAGGGGTTAATAACTTTTAATAGTGGCGGCAATGTTGGGAGTGGCAGATTAGGGGTTAATAACTTTATTTAGGTGTCGGCGATGTCGGGGGCAGCAGATTAGGGAAGTTTGGACTTGGGGTTTATATTATAAGTTTAAACGTAACTTTTTTTTCCCCATAGACATCAATGGGGTTGTGGTACAGCAATCGCCATTCCACACTTCAAGTGTTAGTTTTTTTTCTAACACTCTCTCCCCATTGATGTCTATGGGGAAAGCGTGCACGAGCCCGTCAAAGCAGCCCTTGGATTTTGTGCGCTATGGAGCTCATCACCACCATATCGTACGCACAAGGCGGCTTTTTAGAAACTTGTAATGGCAGCGCTATGGAGGGTGAAATAACGCAACTTTTGTTGCGTTCGTTTCGCACCCTCTATAGCGCAAAACTTGTAATCTAGGTGTATTTTTCCTTCCTTCTCTTGGTATCTTATTTACAAAGCAGGAATGTAAAGCTTAGGAGCCAGCCCAGTTTTAGTTCAGAACCTGGGTTACGCTTGCTTATTGGTTAGCCAAATGTAGCCACCAATAATCAAGCACTATCCCGGTGCTGAACCTAAAATGGACCGGCAAGAAAAATTGATAATATGAGTAAATTATAAAGTTGCTTAAAATTGCATGCTCTATCTTAATCATTAAAGAAAAAAAATTGGGTTTAGTGTAGGGGGGGGGGGGGCATAACTTTATGGAAACCTTTACACATATTTTTTCAATATTTAAACATCATACATCTCTATTTATAATTATTATTTAGTTCATGTGTAATGTTCCTTTAATTATATAAAAAAGTGTAAACCCTCTTACATGCCACTGGCAACAAGGTGATAACAATGCCTTTCCTGGACTGCCGAGTCAGCTAAAAGAGTGTATTTTTAAAGGGATATGAAACGCAATATTTTTATTTCCTGATTCAGATAGAACATGCGATTTTAAGCAACTTTCCCATTTACTTTTATGATCAATTTTTATTTGTACTCTTTGTATCTTTTGGGACATATGCTTAGGAGCTGGCCCATTTGTGGATCACTATATGGCATCAGTTTTGCAAGAATGTTATCCATTTGCAAGAACAATAGATGACTACTTAGGTATCTCTTCAACAAAGAATATCATAGGACTGAAAAAAATTGGATATTAGAAATAAATTGCTAACTTTTTTAAAAATGGTATGTTCTGTGTGAATCCAAAAAAAACATTTTTAGGTTTCATATCCCTTTAATGTAAAGAAAAAAGTTGCTTTTGCTCAGAATTATTACTTTAATAATTACCTTTATAAAGAAAAAAATCTGTTCCATGAATAAGTAAACGTCATTCTGCTTTGCTGTTACTTGTAGCAAACTTGCTGTGTTTCAGTTATTAAATATGTATTAAAAAATAAATAATGCCAACATTGATTGAGCCAATTTTAAAATCAGAGGCCTATCAAGGGAACGTAACAGGATAGTGAAGTTCTTTTCTGTGTCAGAACAGATGAGTTCTTTATCTACGTGTTGCTTCATAATATTCACAGCCTCACACCATTTTATTACCAACATCTGTTTAGATTCAAATATTCATTTTATAAAGTGTGTTGCTAAAGACGGCAGAAATCCCACAGAATCTGGCTTCATGAGCACTGGAATTATCTAGGATCATTTTTACTCCATTATATTAACTTGTATAATAATATCAACTGAGAAATCTGTAAGCCCCTTTTATATAATGACTACCTGCATGTAGTATTAGTAGCAGTGCATGAATATTATAATGTATTTTTTTTACAGTATTTTATATTGCACTGTACAAAAGCCGCCAATATAAGGAGAAAGGAAGTCAAAATAAAAATGTATTGATTCAGATGGAGAGTTTACTTTAAAAAAAACTTTACAATGTCATTGTTTCAATCTGTTGACGCTCTACAAATACCTGATAATAATAAATAATAATAATAATTGTCTCTCTAAATTTACCTCATTTTGGTCAGATTACAAGTGGTGCACTAATGATAGTGTGGACCGCGATAAGCAATAACTAACATTAGCACGCTACTTAATATTACAAGTCCATATCACATTTAGGTTTAGCGCAGCCAACATCACTCTAGCGCAAGCTACACATTCAATGGGGATAGCGCTAAGTAGCGTTCATATTACAAGTTGAAAGTTATAGGTTGCACTTCAGCAAAAACTGAAACTGCGCACTTGAGACCTGAAGTAAAGTGTAAGGATTATGTATATGTCTAAATATGTGTGTGTGTGGGAGATTTTTTGTAGATAAATCATTAGTTAAACTTGACCCCAGTATTATTCAATCACATGCACACTTCTGAACCTACTTCAGTATGCTGTCATGGAAATTAAAGTGCCATAAAACATGTTGAAATCTGTGCATATCCAAAAAGGGCTAATTAAGTAAAAATAGTTTGCATAAAAAAATGTTTAAAAATTACTGGCAAGTATTTTAAAATAATTATCTAAAATAAGCAAAATAAGTTACAAAGTCATGCTGTTTGGAGCAGTCTACTCCACCCCCCTCCTTATCAGTGTTTAGACACAGACATTGTATTTCAACTGAGTTCACAGCTTCTAGGCAAGCTTTAGCAGATAATCCCTATGCACTTTTGCATTCTACCAAAACAACAATAGATATAGATACAGCCATAGAAGGCAATGTGTGGGGGGAGATAGAGCTTTACAATTCAGAAACTAAAAAGAAAGGGTTAATGGTGAGGCACTGCAGTATAAATTTGCAGGTAAAGTTATTAAAGTACATATTATTATATTTTGTCTCTATCCCAAATTGTTTGATGTCCCTTTAAGTTTTAGTAAAGGACACTAAGCAAAACAAGTACATTTGATTATAAAAGTACATTGGACCTTTTTTTTAAAGGGACAGTCAACACCAGATTTTTTGTTGTTTTAAAAGATAGATAATCCCTTAATTACCAATTCCCAGTTTTGCATAACCAATACAGTTATAATTATACACGTTTTACCTCTGTAACTACCTTGTATTTAAGCCTTAGTGGACTGCCCCCTAATTTCAGTTCTTTTGACAGACTTGCATTTTAGCCAATCAGAATTGTCTCCATGGTAAATTCAAGTGCATGAGCTCAATGTTATCTATATGAAACACGTGAACTAATGCCCTCTAGTGGTGAAAAACTATCAAAATGCATTTAGATTAGAGGCGGCCTTCAAGGTCTAAGAAATTAGCATATGAACCTCCTAGGTTTAGCTTTCAACTAAGAATACCAAGAGCACAAAGCAAAATTGGTGATACAAATAAAATGGAAAGTTGTTTAAAATGACATGCCCTATTTGAAACATGAAAGTTTTTTATGGACTTGGCCGTCCCTTTAAGTTGTAAGCTCTGTCTGAGTCATGAAAGCTTAATTTTAACTTGTATACCCTTTTTCTTCAATGAGATTATGCATTCTGTTTCTGAGGCCATTTTCAATGATGAAACTGCTTCACTCTATCTTAAATATAGTCTTAGGTTAGGGAAAAAGTAATCTTAGCCTAGTACTAAGAATAAGAAAAACAGATGGTCATTATATGACCTCTGTGTCATACACATGTTTTTACAATCACTTTAGCAATTTACAGCTCCAAAATAAAGACTACATATCTTTAATGTAAAACACAATGCAGTGTCAAATTAAATAAAGCACTACTGGTGCAAGTCACATTAACAATAGCATAATGTATATGTCTGTGTTTTTTTGTAGAACATGGAAAACTATTTTGTTACAAATTTCCAGTGCATCAAAGTGTACCATAAATTAATAAATACATTATTGTAATCTATGGTTAAAAAAAAGGTCCAGTGCTTTTCATTTACTCATATTACTATCCCAGTTATTAAGGAGAAAAAAAAAATGTACATATAAAAATATAAAAATAGGTAACATAAAACAGATGGAATTCTAATTTTAATTAAAATGACAGTACACTAGAAAAGTTGATTTCATGTGCATCAAAGAGCACTATTTAAAAATGTTAAAAAAAAATGCGTTCTATCAATAAAAGGTTACATTTAATTTGAGTTTGAAACTAACAAGAAGGGCATGTTTGTGCACAACTGATCAGTGGAATAGAAGCTGAACAACAAGGAAATACATACAGCTCTGTTGCTGCAGAGTGATATACCTCACAAACACAAAAAAACAAACAAAACAAAAAACTTTAGTTCATTTAAAATGCCTTTTATAGATGCAACAAAGAAAAATGACCCTTAAATAAATAAAGTAGATTATGTTACATTTTACATAGGAGTCATCCGTTTTTTATTAGAACTATGTGATTTATTAAGGTAAAGTGCCCCTGAGAAAAGCAATAAATGGATTCAGTTTGAAGGGACATTGTACTGAAGAAAAATAATTCACTCATGACAAACAGTCAGAGTTTAAACATGTTTATTTTTTAACCTGAAAAAATGTAAAGTGAAAATTGTCTCAACTTAAATTTAAAAAAAAAGAGTATTATTTGTGCACTTCCTGCTAAAAGCCCTTTGGCTGATAGGCAGAAGGAGCATTTGTACAATAAGCATTAGCAAGGGGTATCTATCAGCCAATAAGCGTTTTTGGGATCTGCCTTAAAAGCCAATCAGCCTTAGCTAAAAGTACACAATTGATACTGGTGTATTAGGTTCTGTTTGCATTTTAACATATTTTACTTCATGTTTAGCATTAAAAAACATGATTAAAGGGATATTTAACACTTTGAGATTTTATTATAAAATGTCTAATTGTGAGTAGTAAAAACCCCTAAACTTTGCAATATACTTTTATTATTTATTTTGCTCCCCTTTCATGTATTTTAAATCTGAAATTTGTGAGCTTTCCAATTCCAATGAGTTTCTATAAAGAAATGGGCACCGACCATGTTGAAATCTAGGTTTATCTTGTCTATCTTCTGCTGATGATAATTTTGTATACAGTGTGCAAAATAAAATGGCTGTGTGGTGAAATAAAGAAATATTATACTTTAAACTCTGATAAATAAAATGATTTATTCTCCACATGGACATTTTACACAACATGGCAACACTCATTACTTTTTAGAAACTGAAGTACTTTATAGAAAGAAAATAAAACTTTATACTTACTTAGTATTTATTGACCAATTCGGTATATAATTCATATAACAGAGCAAACACAGAGAAATAAATTAAAGAAAAATCCAAAGGATGCAAACTTCTTAAATATACAATACTATGAAGCAGATAGAAATAATTTCACCACATCCTTATACAGTCGGAGTTTTGTACATATCTTATAACCACTTGAAATCAGTGCAACATCCATGTAAATGCAAACTTTTATAGTATCTCTGTAAAATTCCAATAGCTATATTTCATACCGAATTGGGGGTTTTATAATAGACATAATAAACAGAAAAAAGGAAAGAGAAAAAGAGAAAAAAAAAAAAAAAAAAAAAAAAAAGAAGGGGGGGAATCCCCTCCCCTCTCACCCCTCCTTCACCTCAGATTAGATTCTTAACTTTATTTCTACTCAATATAAACCTGGAACTGGCTATTCGCTTTCCCCTTCCTTCTCTTTTATAGACTTGCAATAAATTCAATACCATTCAATTGGAAAGACATTTGAAAGAATCAATGTCTCAAAAAATTCCGATCTGCGCAGGTTACGAACAAGTAGGAACTGGCTGGCGAGTGGATAGGACAATATAACTCTTAGCCATTTCATAAAGAAAGTTTTGACCCTTTTCTCTTCAGAAGGAGCTATATTCAGCTGTTCAAAAATTATCTGGTCGTGTATCATATTTATAAAACAGCCCATTGTAAGAGCTTTTCTATTCTTCCAGTCTTTTAATATGAGATTACGACCAAGCATAATTGCCGTGTTAATAAGATTAATATTGGCTCTATTATAGTCCATATTATAGAGAAAAAAGATGTGATTAGCTTGGATTTTTAACTTAACATCTAACAAGCCTTATTAAGCCAAATTCCACTTTTCTCCAGAACTGGACTATTTTGGGACAATTCCAGAAACAATGAATAATATCTGCACGAGAGTTATTACATCTTGGGCATTTTTCTGCAGAGTTCAAGTACCACTTAGATAGTTTCCATGGGGTCAAGTAAGAATTATTGAGTAATTTTATATGTGATTCTTTCCAAGTTGACGGAATATTCGCACCTTGCACCCATTTATAGCTTGCGTTTAATGACTCTGCTGAAAAATCCGTAAAGAAAACAATCCACTTCTGGACTAAGTTATCCCTAAACAATTGGGCCTGTTTATCCAGCATAATTTTATATAAAAGAGCTATGCTATGTTTGCCTTACTTGTAACTTGCTATATATTTTTCAATTTCCCCCCAGCCATTCGCGTCTGGATTTAATCTGTTAATTCCTGCTATATAATGTCTGATCTGAAGATAAGCAAAGAAATTCTTATTGGATAAAGAAAATTCTGTAGCGATATCCTCAAACGTTCTTATCTGAGATATATTATTTAAACATTGATTTACATAGAGCAGACCTTTATGCTTCCAAGTCTTATAAACTTCATAGGATAATCCAGGTATAAATTGTGGGTTACCTTGTATCGGGAGAAGTGGGGAAATCTCAAAATAAACTTTGAGCATTGTATTCAACTCTTGCCATGCTTCAATAGTATTAGATAGTGTCTTTAAATGTTTGATATGATCTGGTAATTGTTTCGTCGGGCAGTGCAATAAGGCTTTAAGGGAAAAGGGTGCGCTCAGATTTTCCTCTATAGATAACAGTGAGAGATAGCTAGCTTCTGATAGCCAATCAATTGCGAAACAGGCTAATATAGCCAGGTTATACTTTTTGATATCAGGGAAAGATAGGCCTCCTCCTTCCAGTCTTGGTGTGAGTTTGGCTATGGATAACATATGTCTTTTGTTATTCCATAGAAATTTAGCACATTCTGTGTTAAACTTTTTATTGTCATGAGACAAAATAAGGAGTGGCATGTTTTGCATAATATACATCAATTTGGGGAGTAAAATAGACTTAATAATCATTATTTTGGCAGATAGAGAGATAGGAAAGGCGTCCATTGTAAAGTTTCTCTGAGGTTTTTTTTAAAAAAAGGAGCATAATTTAGTCTGTACCATTGTTTGGGGTCGGCATGGAAATATATTCCTAAATATTTAATACTAAGGGATTCTTGAAAGGGATGTTCTTGAAGACTATTTTTATTTTTATTAACCCATAGAATTTCAGACTTATTAGCATTAATTTTATAGCCCGAGATAGAACCAAACAAATCAATAATCTTTAAGGCCTGTGGTATATTTTTCTTTGTGTTTTTAACGTATAAGAGCAGGTCGTCCGCATATAAAGATAAAACAGATTTTTGTTCCCCTAGCCTAATTCCTTGAAGCTCTTGACGTAACATTATAGCCAATGGTTCTATGGCCATGTTAAATAGTAACGGAGAGAGCGGACAGCCTTGCCTCGTCCCCCTACATAGTGTAAGTTTTGCAGTGTGGCTACCGTTTATTAATATATTCGATCTCGGGTGGTCATATATAGATTTAACAAATTTAGGGAATTGACCTGTAAAACCAAATTGCGCTAGTGTGGTGAACAGATGGTCCCATATTATAGCATCAAATGCCTTTTCGGCATCTATTGTTATTATCGCAATATCCTGATTAATTAGTCTTTTTTCCGATAGTTTATTCCAAAAATATTCTAGTAATAACGCTACCTTCCGTGTATTTTTGGTTGGGGATCTTTGGTACATGAAACCCACCTGATCGGGATGTATAATAGGATCTAAACATTTTTTCAGTCTGTTGGCCATAATGTGGGTTAATAGCTTATAGTCTAGATTGAGCAATGAGATAGATCTATATGACTTAGGATCTAGTGGCGATTTGCCCTTTTTCAGTACCAATGAGATTGTAGACTCAGAGAAATACTTTGACATATTTTGCCCCTCAATAAAATAACCGTTGAATAATTGTACTAAGACATCTATTATCTCCATTTGGAGAATTTTGTACATTTCTGCCGGGATTTGGTCTGGGCCCGGGGATTTATTGAGTTTAGCATTTTTAATAGCTTACACTACTTCTTCTTGGGTTATTGGGCTATTTAAATCTTTGTCCATTTCTTGTGTTAATTTAGGAAGGCAGATTTTATGCCAAAAATTGGCTTTATTATTGACGTTTATTTCTTTGTCAGCATATAAGTTTTGATAAAATTGAAAGAATACATTTTGAATCTTAGCTTGATCTGTTACTCTTTCTGTCCCATCATAGATAGCCTCTATTACATTAGATTTTTTCTTTGTTTTATCTAATCTAGATAAGAACTTAGCTGACTTCCCATATTGGCCTTTATATTTGGCACTTAACTTTAATTCTTCCCAAGCGACTTTCTGCTTAATGAAAATATCCCTTTCTGTTCTGGCCCCGTTGTATTTGTCTCTTAATTTCCTAGAAGGATTATTTATATATTTGCGTTCTGGACCTGGTTAGAGAGCTGGTTTTCCCTCAGCTGCACCTTTTTTTTTTTTTAGAATCATATAGGCTTTAATCTCACCTCTTAGATAGGCCTTTGCAGTTTCCCAAAATATTTCAGTTTTTTCTCTGTATGTTCTATTTAAAAAAACAAATTCTTTCCATTTATGTATTAACCAATTATTGAATTCTGAATTATTTACTAGATATTTTGGAAAGAAAAAGTTATTTCTATTATTTCTCTGGGGAGGGTGTAAATGTATATCTAGGAAAATAATTGCGTGATCAGATATCAAAATATCAAATATCTTAGTTTGAGTCTCTAGTTTAATCATGGAGCTGGATATCAAGAAGAAATCTATACGTGATAAGGAGCCATAGGTCTTCGAGTTGCAGGTAAAAGACTTCGTATCAGGAATTTGTAGGCGCCAGATATCATGTAATTTCAAATTTTTGCATATTTGCTTAAATATTCTAGCCTTCTGACCAGAGAAAGTGGAGTTCCTAGAACTAAATTTGTCTAAGGCTTCTGATGGTATTAGGTTAAAGTCACCCGCTAAAACAATATTCTGATCCATAAAATTAGATAGCATAAAGACTAAACTGTTCCAGAAGGTAGGGTCTGCTTTATTGGGTCCGTAGACATTACAGATCACAATTTTGAAATCCTCGACCTGCAACTCAAGGAGGACCAATCTCTCCTCAGGGTCTAGGGATACTCTTATAATGTTATACGAAAGTTTTTTATTTAACAGGATAGCTACTCCCTTTTTCCTTCTAGAACAAGGGGTGGCAATCACCTCTCCAACCCATTTACATTTGAGCTTAATAACTTCCTCTTGCTTTAAATGTGTTTCTTGTATTAAGGCTATATCAGGGTTATGCTTACCCAATTGTCTGATTATACTTTTCCTCTTGATTGGGGAGGTGATGCCACCCACGTTC
Source organism: Bombina bombina (assembly GCF_027579735.1). Taxonomy (NCBI): domain Eukaryota; kingdom Metazoa; phylum Chordata; class Amphibia; order Anura; family Bombinatoridae; genus Bombina; species Bombina bombina. The sequence goes on from NC_069502.1 coordinate 1,010,619,167, forward strand.
CATGATAACAACCTAATATTGCCCTTCATCTAATCAATATATTGTAGGCGGATTAAGATAAGTTTTAGGGGGAGAACTAGAGCAGACGTGTGGGGGAAGAGGGCGAGGGGGGTAAAACAAAAAAAAAACACAAAGAAAATTCCAAACGGAGAATATTTACAACAGAAACCTTATCAGGCGAAGCTTGGTACACTTTTGGCCGCAGGGGCAGCCTATAAGTTGAACTTAGACATTAACATTCTCAACTCTACATATTTATACACCATTTCATTATAAACAAGCACAGTAGTGCCCCTAACTAAAAAACACAGATACACTCTATTTTATAGCTATCCCAGTCCTCATGTAAGAGTTAGCTTGTGATCTTTAAAGTAGCCTTTAGCTTCTTCTATATTGTCTAGTCTGACTATGCCTTCCTTTTCTTCTATAATGATTCTTGCAGGGTACACTAATTTGGCTAGAAAACCCTCTTTGATTAACTTGGTACAGAAAGGGGCCATTTCTTTCCTCCTAAAAGCAGTATCAGCAGAGTGGTCTTGGAATATTAAAATTCTATTATTTTCAATATGAAAATTATCTATTTTCCTATATAGACGAAAGCATACTTATTTTATTTTGAAATTTAAGAACTTTATCAGGATTGGTCTATGTATGTTTTTACCATTTGCTCTGCTTCTAGGGGGACCCAGTCTGTGGGCCCGTTCTATCGATATTGGTAATTGAGAATATTCTACCCCTAGAGCTTGAGGCAGTGTTGTCGCAGCAAAATGTAGTAGGTCTTTAGCATGATCTGACTCAGGAACGCCTATGATTTTTAAGTTATTCCGCCTTGAGCGGTCCTCAAGGTCATCTAACCTAGCAGTCAAGCTTATATTTTTCTTTTCTAATTCTGAGATTTTTGGGACTGGTTATTGGTTATATCTTCCACTTCTGAAATTCTGTCTTCTGCTTCTGAAAGTCTGTTAGCAAATACTTTTAATTCTGACGACAGGCTAGCGATTTGGAATTTGATATGTTCAAATTGTGGAAGGAAAATGTCACTGAGTTGGGTGATCAAGGGCTGTAGGTCTGTCTTTGGGCTTAAGCCTTCACTACTATTTTCAGTCATGATGTCAGATGTACGTGGTCTTCTGTCCTTACTTTTTGGGGGCATGGTCTGAGGTGGTGTACTGTGCGGGAGGAGAAATGTTTCCATAAATTTCTCGTGTTAGTGAGGGCAAGGCAAAAGACGGTCATGCAAAAAATAAATTAAAAAAAAAAAAAAAAAAAAAAAAGTGATGGGGGACAGTGCGAGCAAAGAAGAAAAAAAAACAACAAAAAAAAAACAGCTCTTAGCTTTTTTTCTTTTTTTTTTTTTTTTTCTTTCTTTTCTTTTTTTTTTAAGAGGGTTTAGTGTTTGTGGAATACATCCCCAAGTGAAAAAATATATAGAATTTTAGTGTATATTAGAGATAAGAAAAAGGTGGACAATAATCTATGTGAGTTACGTGACCAGGCCCTGAGATAAATGTGTAGTAAAAATAGTAACAGGAACAGAAGATCTGGGATTCTCTTATTTAACAAGTGCGGTCAAATTCACACTTAGATATGGTTATGATTAGATTCTTGGAAACAATAGGAACAGCTCTTTTACCACCTTATTGCATATCCTTGTTATCTAATCTAATCAGGATATACAGCACATAATTACGTTGAGTCAGCATACATTCCCCTTCTTAACTGGCAATATTCTGCAACAAATATAACATTAGCATCACAATATGCTTAGCCTTGTATACTCAGAGCACACACTGTTGCAAAATTCAAAAAGAAACTTATAACAGGGAAGATTGAGGCCTAAGTTGCCACACTTAGTAGCTACTACTAGTATTCCTAGCCAGCAATATAGATTTTGCTTGCTTGCTTTTAAACTCTAGGGAATAGCAGGATATAGATTAGAACAATATTTTTCTATTTATATTCTTTGTTCCTGGCGGAGAAGAAAAGATGTTATAGGCCTTTTGACACAATTGCTTAACACTAATAGGGTACCTAACAGTGTAAACCTGCGATATTGATATAGGTCTAGACAGACATATGTATAGGCTTCAGATAGATATAACCCAAATAGAAAGGCAAAAATAGAAGTAATAATAGAAAGTATTTATGGGCTTGGAAGTTCTAGCCGTGTAGACTGCAACTTTTAGTAGGCTAGTGATATGTGCGTAGCTCTTGCAGACCTTAATGCCAGGGTGTATTTAACGGATACCTCTTTAACGTTTATTGGCAGCAGACTAGTTGCATATATCACAATTATCCTTGAGAGTCCCTGATTGGTAAGGGACTAATACAGATAGAGTGTATTGCAGCCCAAAAGTTTATATTGCAAATATAACTCTGGTTGCAAATATACAGAGCCCAGGGCTTTTACAGCAATACGATTTTCGGTGGTAGGAGGATGTAATGTCTATAATATATTGGATATCCTTCAGAGAACTGCAAACTGAAGTGTCTCTTTAGTGGCAAGCAGGTATCAGGCTGAATGTTCATATGTAGAGCCAGCACAAAGCGTAACTTTTCTTACACGAGCTAAGTGGTGTAACATGAAGGGTATGACAATGCCGAGATAGACAGACAGTCAGTGTCACTCTTGGGGTAGAGATAGGCAACCGGTGTCACTTTTGAGGCAACAGATACTATTATAGAGACTTTAGAAATCTTACCCCAAGACCAAGCGGTTGTATTGCAGGCAGGCAGCGTATCTATCAGCGTCCATAATGACTCTCCCGGGTATTCCCTGGTGTATTATCCAGACCTGGTTGGTGTTGATAGCAAAGCTTCAGTACTTCTTTGATGCAGCTCGGGCTCCAGTGAATAGGTGAGCTGGGTTATCAGGTACCGACGCCCACAGCGTGAGCCTGAGCTGTTGTGAGTCCGCGGCGTGTTTAGACTCGCTGTGGGGTTACCCTTCGCTACGGACCGCACACTTGCTCTGTCTGCCCCCCCGGCGGAAGCGAGAGCCGGTAAGACTTGATGTTTCTTAGGGTATTCCTTGTCCCCAGCGCCTGGACCGCTTTATGGGCTACTGGTCCTTGTCCCTTGGTGCAAAAAAGCACATAGATGGGTCCGGAGCCGTGGTACTGTTCACCTTGGTTGCCGACTGTGCACCGCTCTCATCTGGATATGGTGGACGTGTATCCAGTACCTCGTCTGTGGCTCTAGCTAGTGAGCCTATGGACAGCTATTATGGTGCTTCCAAGCCAAACCCTGATATATGTAGGGTCATGTCCTAGGGAGCAAACGAAAACGCTCCAACAACGGACCTTGGCTGGAGTTAGATCTTCGGTAAGCTCCAACAGGTAACACGCCACTTTCTCATGCACCTGTTAGCTCCTCCTCCTACAGGAAGCTCTCCCTACACTTACTTAATAAATAGTACACTTTAGCATTGTTAAAGATTCGTAACAAAAAACAGATATTTGTTTTCTTTTACCAAATGAAGCAACTGAATGTAAAGAAAATGAAGAAATACTGACAAAATGTGTGAATATTCATTAATTTCCTTTAAATTACCTGTAGGGATTAAAATACTTCCCTCTAGCACACTGCAGAGCTGCACTAATCCTGACCCTTCTTCTTAGAGCCCCAGGTCATGCTAATAGGAGGCTTAGTGTGGCAGATCACAGAACTTGCGATAAAGGAGCAGGTCCTTTAGCGCAGGCCCTGGGATCTTCTGTGCTAAACCTTCAATTAGAAGAGTCTGGGGCTCTAAGAAGAAGGGTTGGGATTAGTGCTGCTCTGCAGCGTGCTAGAGGTAAGTATATAACCCTACAAGTTAACTTTTTTCAAATAACAAAGGAACATTTACATTTGTTTAACTAAAATAAATATAAATGTTCCACGAATATTCATTATTCGTTTAAAACAAAGCGAATATCGAATAGTGCAGCAGACAATATTCAGGGAAACTAATTTCCACAAATATTTGTTCCGAAAGATTTGACCAAACCAAATTTTTTTACTGCTTCATATGTCTATTAAATAGTTAAACAACTAATATAATTTAAAAATATATATCTTCATTTATTGTCAGGTTAGCAATTGCTTTAACCCCTTAAAGACCAGCGTCGTACCCTGGGTAAAGGTATCTGGAAGGGGGGTAGGGTAATGATTAACAAAAATCTGCCTAATTTGTAGCAAACTAAGATGGCGTCAAATAGGTAGAGGGGGAAGGGTTAGAGAGCTGTTTGGGGGGGATCAGGGAGGTTGGTGGGTAAAAGGGATCCTACACTGCAGAAAATATTAAAAAAAATATATAAATAAAAAAGCAGCCTTTAATTTTAGAACTGACAGACTTTCTGACAGTACATAAGATGGGCGTGACAATTGTGGGTTGGGGAAGGAAATAGAGCTGTTTGAGAGGGATCAGGGAGGTATCAGGGGGTGAGATGTGTCAGGTGGAAGGCTGATCTCTACACTAAAGCTAAAATTAACCCTACAAGCTACCCAATTAACCCCTTCACTGCTGGGATAATACAAGTGTGGTGCGCCCGCGGCATTTAGCAGCCTTCTAATTACTAAAAAGCAATACCAAAGCCATATATGTCTGCTATTTCTGAACAAAGGGGATCCTAGAGAAGAATTTACAACCATTTGTGTCATGAATGCACAAGCTGTGTTTAAGTAATTTCAGTGAGAAACCTAAAATTGTGATAAAGTTAACGTTTTTTTTTTTTATGTTGATCGCATTTGGTGGTGAAATGGTGGCATGAAATATACCAAAATGGGCCTAGATCGATACTTTGGGTTGTCTACTAAAAATATATATATATAGTTTTGATAGGTAAATATAAAAAAATGGCTCTATTTCTGTTTAAATGTAGTGATGGCTGTCAGGGCATATGTAAATGTCAGTGGACAATACATATAAATATTTATATATATATATATATATATCTATATATAAAATATAAGATAAAATACGTAACTGAAATCTCCCTCAAATAGTAAGTTTGAGCATGCTCATTTTATCACTGAGTACATCCTGTGTATTCAGTATCTGAACACTCAGACACGAGACACCTTTTTCCTGATTAACATAGCATTTGAAACAAAAGGTTGTAGCTTTTGAAGCCCACAGCCCTGCAGGGGGGTAGCAAACAGGGGCCTGATGGTCAACCAGGCCAGCATACATCATGGAATGTTTGGAGACGACATTCTGTGCATAAAGTCAGATAAGCAAATAAAATTCTGACTGTATAGTGATTAGCATAGACTTGTTAATAAACCTAGAGTTTGAATCCACAAATTCTAGACAATGAAAGTTTGGCCAGGCAGAAACACATGTTACAGTGTAGCTATTTTAATTCATTTTTTTTTAATAATAATAATAATTGGTATAATTTTGTTTATGGTATAACAATGTGTAATCTGCTGGGCTTTTATATGAATATAAGGGAATACTCAAATGAATATTATATATATAATATATATATATATATATATATATATATATATATATATATATATATATATATATATAGACAATTATATTAAATATGAACATGTCTTAACCTATGTATTTTTTTGTTTAAACATAGAATATCTTAAGGATTGAAAATGTCTCAAAATTAATAACAATATTATTTTCATTTCAGATCTGCATCTGGTATTGCGATGCATTCAAAAATGCATTAGAAATATGAAATATACTGTGGTTTTATATGAATAAAAGGAAGAAATAACCAAATGCTATTTTTAAATAGATTTTAAGATAATAATAATATGATGTTAGAAATAATACTGATGTTTCATATTAAAATAGTCACTATGAATAATGTGACATAGTCCAATACACTTGGAACATGTGACTTGTAATATAAAAACATATTATTAATATTATTAATATTATTTGGTAAACAGGAGATCCTGAGTTTGAATCTCAGCAGTGCCTCCAAATACTATGTCAGTATATGGCCTGGTTATAATACAATATATTCAATAATTATCCTTTAAAATAAACCCTCAATAAAATGCATATACAAAACCATAAAATTAATGTAAATTCCTAAATTCTTTATATTAGTTAAAATTTATAGGCACATTGAAATATATTTGTATAAACCAGATATGAATCAAAACTATACACTTTTAAACTGTTATAATATGCTATGCAAAGATCATACCTTATTTATTAACCTTATTCACAATTGAATTGCATTAAAATACAACAATGAGACACCAAGATATAAGCCACTAACATTCAGACTGGTACAATTAAGTTATTTAAACCACAAATGATTCTAATACAATTCTAATTAGAACACCAGAAGTATATATATTCTTAATGTAAACGGTCAGTTTAAATGCCAATTTATCTATGCTGACATAAGTTCTTAATTACCTACAGTTAAGACAAATTCTAAGATATAATTATATATTTGCAAAGATAAATTATTTAGCATACAAAAGGCAAGCTTAAAACTATGCAGGACTATGAATATGAGTCTAAAATACAAATATGCTCTTTAAATCTATCAGTTGTAATTTAACTGCAGCGACAATGAATATATTTGTTTTAAATATTACCTATATTTAGCAACCTCTTATACTTAACCAAAAATAACCAAATTGATATTCAGCTTCCAATATTTCTCAACAGGTCCAATTCAAATCAGAATACAAAAGAAGTATTTTGCAATGTGGATAAGAAGGGTAGCTATTTTTGCTTATAGTGACCCTGTTCTAGGCAGTAAATTCTCAGTCACCCGTTAGCAAGCAAAAAGACCAGCCAACCTATCCCTATGCTTGGGGTTAAATAATGTGATATAACCCCACCCCTTTTTGTTCTGTACCATCATTGATGAATTGGTTTGGCCCTTAACGAAACCATTGGTTCACTGGGAATGCATGGTTACTAGGGAAATGCATCTTTGTTAACAACCAAATGCCTTTTGGCTGTAATACTGAATTTAGGCCATGTATTTATACACAGTAAAAACATTGCTTTAAAAAGTTTATTTAAAATACTAAAATTTCTTTATATTACAAGTCACATGTTCCAAATGTATTGGACTATGTCACATTATTAATCCTGACTATTTTAATATGAAACATCAGTATAATTTCTAACATCATATTATTATTATCTTAAAATCTATTTAAAAATAGCATTTGGTTATTTCTTCCTTTTATTCATATAAAACCACAGCATATTTTATATTTCTAATGCATTTTTGAATGCATGGCAATACCAGATGCAGATCTGAAATAAAAATAATAGGCCTAGATTTAGAGTTGGGCGGTAGCCGTCAAAACCAGCGTTAGAGGCTCCTAACGCTGGTTTTGGGCTACCGCCGGTATTTGGAGTCAGTCAGGAAAGGGTCTAACGCTCACTTTGCAGCCGCGACTTTTCCATACTGCAGATCCCCTTACGTCAATTGAGTATCCTATCTTTTCAATGGGATCTTTCTAACGCCGGTATTTAGAGTCTTGGCTGAAGTGAGCGTTAGAAATCTAACGACAAAACTCCAGCCGCAGAAAAAAGTCAGTAGTTAAGAGCTTTCTGGGCTAACGCCGGTTTATAAAGCTCTTAACTACTGTGCTCTAAAGTACACTAACACCCATAAACTACCTATGTACCCCTAAACCGAGGTCCCCCACATCGCCGCCACTCTATTAATTTTTTTTAACCCCTAATCTGCCGACGGCCACCTACGTTATCCTTATGTACCCTTAATCTGCTGCCCCTAACACCGCCGACCCCTATATTTATTAACCCCTAACCTGCCCCCCTCAACGTCGCCTCCACCTGCCTACACTTATTAACCCCTAATCTGCCGAGCGGACCGCACCGCTACTATAATAAAGTTATTAACCCCTAATCCGCCTCACTCCCGCCTCAATAACCCTATAATAAATAGTATTAACCCCTAATCTGCCCTCCCTAACATCGCCGACACCTAACTTCAATTATTAACCCCTAATCTGCTGACCGAATCTCGCCGCTACTGTAATAAATGGATTAACCCCTAAAGCTAAGTCTAACCCTAACCCTAACACCCCCCTAAGTTAAATATAATTTAAATCTAACGAAATAAATTAACTCTTATTAAATACATTATTCCTATTTAAAGCTAAATACTTACCTGTAAAATAAACCCTAATATAGCTACAATATAAATTATAATTATATTATAGCTATTTTAGGATTTATATTTATTTTACAGGTAACTTTGTATTTATTTTAACCAGGTACAATAGCTATTAAATAGTTAAGAACTATTTAATAGCTAAAATAGTTAAAATAATTACAAAATTACCTGTAAAATAAATCCTAACCTAAGTTACAATTAAACCTAACACTACACTATCAATAAATAAATAAAATAAAATACCTACAATTACCTACAATTAAACCTAACACTACACTATCAATACATTAATTAAATACAATACCTACAAATAACTACAATTAAATAAACTAACTAAAGTACAAAAAATAAAAAAGAACTAAGTTACAAAAAATAAAAAAATATTTACAAACATTAGAAAAATATTACAACAATTTTAAACTAATTACACCTACTCTAAGCCCCCTAATGAAATTACAAAACCCCCCAAAATAAAAAAATGCCCTACCCTATTCTAAATTACAAAAGTTCAAAGCTCTTTTACCTTACCAGCCCTGAACAGAGCCCTTTGCGGGGCATGCCCCAAGAAATTCAGCTCTTTTGCCTGTAAAAAAACACATACAATACCCCCCCCAACATTACAACCCACCACCCACATACCCCTAATCTAACCCAAACCCCCCTTAAATAAACCTAACACTAAGCCCCTGAAGATCTTCCTACCTTATCTTCACCTCACCGGGTATCACTGATTGGTCCTGGCTCCAAAATCTTCATCCAACCCAAGCGGGGGCTGGCGATCCATAATCCTGTGGCTGAAGAGGTCCAGAAGAGGCTCCAAAGTCTTCATCCTATCCGGGAAGAAGAAGCGATCCAGACAGGCAACCATCTTGATCCAAGCGGCATCTTCTATCTTCATCCGATGAGGAACGGCTCCATCGTGAAGACCTCCAGCGCGGATCAATCTTCTTCCGACGACGTCCAACTGAAGAATGACGGTTCCTTTAAGGGACGTCATCCAAGATGGCGTCCCTCGAATTCCGATTGGCTGATAGGATTCTATCAGCCAATCGGAATTAAGGTAGGAAAATTCTGATTGGCTGATGGAATCAGCCAATCAGAATTAAGTTCAATCCGATTGGCTGATCCGATCAGCCAATCAGATTGAGCTCGCATTCTATTGGCTGTTCCGATCCTATTTGTAGGTATTGTATTTAATTAATGTATTGATAGTGTAGTGTTAGGTTTAATTGTAGGTAATTGTAGGTATTTTATTTAATTTATTTATTGATAGTGTAGTGTTAGGTTTAATTGTAACTTAGGTTAGGATTTATTTTACAGGTAAATTTGTAATTATTTTAACTATTTTAGCTATTAAATAGTTCTTAACTATTTAATAGCTATTGTACCTGGTTAAAATAAATACAAAGTTACCTGTAAAATAAATATAAATCCTAAAATAGCTATAATATAATTATAATTTATATTGTAGCTATATTAGGGTTTATTTTACAGGTAAGTATTTAGCTTTAAATAGGAATAATTTATTTAATAATAGTTAATTTATTTTGTTAGATTTAAATTATATTTAATTTAGGGGGGTGTTAGGGTAAAAGTTAGACTTAGCTTTAGGGGTTAATAAATTTATTAGAGTAGCGGTGAGCTCCTGTCAGCAGATTAGGGGTTAATACTTGAAGTTAGGTGTCGGCAATGTTAGGGAGGGCAGATTAGGGGTTAATACTATTTATTATAGGGTTATTGAGGCGGGAGTGAGGCGGATTAGGGGTTAATACATTTATTATAGTAGCGTTCAGGTCCGGTCGGCAGATTAGGGGTTAATAAGTGTAGTTAGGTGGAGGCGACGTTGGGGGCGGCAGATTAGGGGTTAATAAATATAATATAGGGGTCAGCGATGTTAGGGCAGCAGATTAGGGGTACATAGGGATAATGTAGGTGGCGGGGGTGTACGGAGCGGCAGATTAGGGGTTAAAAATAATATGCAGGGGTCAGCGATAGCGGGGGCGGCAGATTAGGGGTTAATAAGTGTAAGGTTAGGGGTGTTTAGACTCGGGGTACATGTTAGAGTGTTAGGTGCAGACGTAGGAAGTGTTTCCACATAGAAAACAAAGGGGCTGCGTTAGGAGCTGAACGCGGCTTTTTTGCAGGTGTTAGGTTTTTTTTCAGCTCAAACAGCCCCATTGTTTTCTATGGGGGAATCGTGCACGAGCACGTTTTTGAAGCTGGCCGCGTCCGTAAGCACCGCTGGTATCGAGAGTTGAAGTTGCGGTAAATATGCTATACGCTCCTTTTTTGGAGCCTAACGCAGCCATTCTGTGAACTCTAAATACCAGCGGTATTTAAAAGGTGCGGCCAGAAAAAAGCATGCGTAGCTAACGCACCCCTTTGGCCGCAGAACTATGAGAGACAAATTGTGGAAACAAATCCAGACAATCACATTGTCTGATTTGGAAAGAATTTATTTGCAAATTATGGTAGAAAATAAGTATTTGGTCAATATCAAAAGTTCATCTCAATACTTTGTTAATATTATATATCCTTTGTTGGCAATGACAGAGGTCAAACGTTTTCTGTAAGTCTTCAAAAGGTTGTCACACACTGTTGCTGGTACGTTGACCCATACACACTGTTGCTGGTATGTTGGCCCCTTCCTGCATGCAGATGATGTTTTGGGGCAACACAGACTTTCAACTTCTTCCAAAGGTTTTCTATGGGGTTGAGATCTGGAGACTGGCTAGGCCACTCCAGGACCTTGAAATGCTTCTTACAAAGCCATTCCTTTGTTGCCCAGGCGGTGTGTTTGGGATCATTGTCATGCTGAAAGACCCAGCAACGTTTCATCTTCGATGCCCTTGCTGATGGAAGGAGGTTTGCACTCAAAATATAACGATACATGGTCCCATTCATTCTTTCATGTACACGGATCGTCCTGTTCCCTTTGCAGAGAAACAGCCCAAAGCATGATGTTGCCACCCACATGCTTCACAGTAGGTATGGTGTTCTTTGGTTTCAACTCAGCATTCTCTCTCCTCCAAACACAACGATTTGTGTTTCTACCAAACAGTTCTACTTTTTTTTTCATCTGACCATATGACATTCTCCCAATCCGCTTCTGGATCACCCAAATGCTCTCTAGCATACTTCAGACGGGCCCGGATATGTACTGGCTTAAGCAGGGGGACACGTCTGGCACTGCTGGATCTGAGTCCCTGGTGGCGTAGTGTGTTACTGATGGTAACCTTTGTTACGTTGGTCCCAGTTCTCTGCAGGCCATTCACTAGTTCCCCCGTGTGGTTCTGGGATGTTTGCTCACCATTCTTGTGATCATTTTGACCCCACGGGGTGAGATCTTGCGTGGAGCCCCAGATCGAGGGAGATTATCAGTGGTCTTGTATGTCTTCCATTTTCTAATTATTGCTCCTACAGTTGATTTCTTCACACCAAGCTGCTTGCCTATTGCAGATTCAGTCTTCCCAGCCTGGTGCAGGTCTACAATTTTGTTTCTGGTGTCCTTTGACAGATCTTTGGTCTTCACCATAGTGGAGTTTGGAGTGTGACTGTTTGAGGTTGTGGACAGGTGTCTTTTATACTGATAACAAGTTCAAACAGGTGCCATTAATACAGGTAATGAGTGGAGGACAGAGGAGCCTCTTAAAGAAGAAGATACAGGTCTGTGAGAGCCAGAAATCTTGCTTGTTTGTAGGTGACCAAATACTTTTTTTCCACCATAATATGCAAATACATTCTTTCCAAATCAGACAATGTGATTGTCTGGATCTGTTTCCACATTTTGTCTCTAGTTGAGGTATACCTATTATAAAAATTACAGGCCTCTCTCATCTTCTTAAGTGGGAGAACTTGCACAATTGGTGGCTTACTAAATACTTTTTTGCCCCACTGTATCTATATATATATATATATATATATATATATATATATATATATATATATATATTCATTTGAGTATTCCCTTATATTCATTTGAGTATTCCCTTATATTTGCTTCCAGCCTCTTTCAAGGTATTGCAGTGATGCCTCGATATTGAAGCATTACTGCAATACCTTTTTTTTTACCCACCGATGTAGAGAGAGCCACTCTTCCACTCTTACAGCTAATACAGGGGAGTGTAAAATTCAATAATAAAACAATTGCCTAAATAGCACCTTCATTATATATCAAAAGTTAACAGACTCTAACCCACATTTTTTGTTTTATCTCCTTGAAGCAGATGAGGCCACTTTTGGGTGTCCAACTAAGCTAGTTGAAAGGATAGTAGGAGATTTGCAATCATGTAAGGCCACTTTTGGGCCTTCATAAACAATTTTAACTATAGATATAACAAATATATATAAGTATAACTTTATATAGCATAAATATGACCCACAGTGAAATGTACCAATTGTATACAGTAATTATATGAAGTTGGTGGGCTTTCAACTCAGATAGTAAGAACAATAGAAAACAATCAGACACAGAGTATGTGTATCATGCTAGATGATAAGGAAACTAACAATATAGCTGCGTGGGAGCCAGAAGCCAAAAGGTTTAGCCTATATACAGTACATATGAGAATGCAATGGGTCCCGGAGCTTGGTAATATAAATAATGGGGTGATGAGCATGATATCTTAGGGGTAATAATTGGCGCTTCTAGTGGGAGGAAGTGCATTAAATTATATCTCCGGACAAAGATACCCAGTGTTTCACAAAAATATGCACAGGGCTGCAAGTTAAGCCATAGTATTATGAAATCAATCATGGCACCGCTACAACAGTAAAGGCATCAATTGAGCAGCACAGCAAAGGGAGAAAGGCAGCATATTTAGGGCTAGATTTAATAAGCCCCTACGGCAGCAAGTTCTCTCAAGAACTTGCTCGCCGGGATATATCAAGCAGCGGTCACCAGAATGCTGCTTCCCTAACATCTACGCCACCTCTATTGTGGCGAAATTCAATCTCGAGTCCAACCAAGGAGATTGACAGCTCCTGCCCGCGCGTGATTGGCTGTGCGCGGGCAGGGGGCGGGATTGCCCGCAAGCGCAAAATTGCACTCGTGTGCAATGTTAATTACCTGCGGGTAATTTCGCCCCGCCATAGGTGAGCTGAGGCATACAGGGGCGCATATATGCGCCCCTGTACACCTCAGCGTTGATAAATCTAGCCCTAAATATCACACATTCCTTACAGAGCAACCAGGCAAAAGGGTATATACATGAAAATAATGACCCGCAGTGCTTGATTGCATCTGAGATCCAAGACTAAGCATAGTTCGGTATTGTATTAGTGTATAAATATATGGATATGATTATATATGGCCCAGATCTCTATATAAGTACAACATAATTAAAGGCGAACACAACTCCAAGGCAAAAAGTCACAAAAGCAGGGATGAGTATATAGGGGAACAGTCCCACAGGTAATCTGAAGCGAACTGAGAAACAGTGAAAGACATTGCTAATGTTAAATAGTCCTGAGCGTGTTAGCAGGCTTTAGGACTTTATGTATAGGGATAGTTCAGCCAATAAATACTTTAACAGTTCTGAAAGTATACCAAGGATCTGCTCTCACTGTCAAATGGAACCTAGTGCTGGAGAACAAATTTCCAGGGAGTCCGGGCCCTGCTGAAGATAAAACATCATCTCTTGGATTTCTGGGCAGATTAGGTGGGCTACCTCAGGTAGATATCCCGGCCCTTATTGTCGCAAGTAAATGAATGGCAAGAACGGTTCTTCCTTCCTCCACAACAGCCGTTTCCATTGGGATGCTTCAGGACTTGTGGAGCTCGCAGTAGTCAGTGACTGTGCCGCGTTTTAGCGCTTGCATGTTTAGGTAGGTCTCCGGCCATGCATCCACGGCTATACTTGGCAGCTGAAAAAAATCAGAATCGGCGCTAAATACCAACCATTTGCCAAGTATAAAAGGGTTCCTCTCTCAAAAACCCTAAGAGTACAAAAAAGGGAAAGTTGGGGAATTCTGGCGCTAAAAGCTAGGGTCTAAACTGAAATTACTTAGGGATAATCAATAAGAGTAACCTACTGTTTAAAATAAGTGTCTGTAAACACAGTAATATGTGCTGTTATAAATAATTGTAAACGTAATAAATAATAAGTGCTTGAATAAATTCTAGTCAGAAGTCAGTGCTAGAATAAATACTAGTCAAAGTTTTAAAAATACATATTTAATTGAGCAGCAATAAAAGACAGTTGATAAAAAATGAACATATAAGGAAAACTAAAGCTGATAATGGCAGACACTGCTGTTAGCAGTAGTATACAATATCTAAAATGTAATTAATAATGCCCTTTAAATTAGCTCATAGAAAGCATATAGAAAGGAGGACAATTAAGCACAATCTTATATATATATATATACTATGAACAGTGCGTAAAGCATAAAATACAATTAGCCTAAAAGCAAATAAATATATTAATCAAAAACTGCAATAAAAACTGGGTATTCAGTATAATAGGCCAAGCTGGAGTAGAGTTAGAAAAGCTAAAATTAACAGCCAAATAAAGCCAAGTCACTTCTAGCCAATTCTATAAGTGCCATGGTTGAAGTTTTTTAGCGTATATAGATGATCTTACTGAGTGCATTGGATCATACTTAACATACGATAATGGTACCTTTTGATGTATAGAAGACTAAACCGGTTGATTAGAGTCAAAATACTTCTTGGAGATCAGTTGTCGTCAGATACGTTACACTTGTGGGCGTGTATCCTAGGTTCCACCCACTTACGTCATCAGTTTTCTGGAAGCGAAGGTCTGTTAGTCTAGGGACACTTAGCGGGTATAAGCAGTGTGGATCCTCTTTGTAGCTGAAGAAAATTAAGCGCTTGTCAGCGGTATAGGCTGGGGACCTCTCATAGAAGTCAGCGGGTTTTTCAGCAAGCTGTATCAATGCGGTCTCAAATGGAAATTAGACTGGACAGTACACTCCTTGCAGTATAGGTAGTATTACTTCACAAACCTATAGGGAGGGAAGCCATATAGTTTAGAAATATTGAGCCACGGTCATCAACGGTTTCTCCCTCACTGGGGCTTTTTTCAAGATGTGTGCTCAGAGTAGGTGTGCAGTCTTATAAAAGCGCTACCAGTGTACCTTATTGGTTAATTGAGAAGGGGTGTGTAGTAGGTGGATTTCTTCATACAGGTGGAGGTGATGTTCTCAAAATGATTCTCTGATTAAAGGTGGTATAGTGTATTGTTTTCATAAAAAGTTCAAAACATTATTTGAGAATCCAAAATAAATGTAATAAAGACATAAAGACATATCACATTCTGTGTTGTACACGGCTTCCTCTAATATGGCCTGAATCGCCGTTCTTAGAACTTAAAAGTTCAAATAGCTAGATCAATAAAAATCAGTTATTACACATGGTATTAAAAACATAGGTGTGTCTTAACAAGGGCAGTATGTACCAATATAAACCTAGCATTCTGTGTGGTGCATAACTTCCTCTAGAATGGCCTGAAATGCCAGTCTCAGGGCTTAAAGGTTCTTGAATTGTGTGAGATTAGAGTAATTATTAAAATAAAGTGATAGTATGCGATAGAGCCTGGTTTCTCAACAGCCGGGGCGTGGCCCAGTACCGGCCCGTGATAGCCCTGCTGGTGGGCCCCGACCTGTCATGCCCCCACTGCCACACAAGGGGCAGACTGAGACCAATCAAGGCCCCCAGGAACACTGTCTCACACTGATCGAAATGTATTAAACTTTTATGCAAAGATGAACATGGTAGGCCCTCCCTGCTCTGCCCCCAACAGGCCCCCTCAACCTCCAGAGCCAGGACCCCCAACATTAAGGTCCAGAGAAAGGGACACCAAACCTCCAGGGCCAGACCCCACACTCCATGGCCCTCACAGCGACAGACCCCCACCAGGGCCCCCCACTAAACCCACACTTATTTGCTTAGTTCCTGATAGGGCAACTGAAAACTCCAGCTTAAGGAATGCACCAGGATCCGTGGAGATGCCATTTGTGGGCCCCCCTACTTGCTGGTCCCTCGGCCCAGGTCCTATTTGCCTGGCTGATCAGCCCACCCCTGCTGCTCACTTTATATATATATATATAAAACTACCGGGCCCTGGACATGTCTAGCTAAAATTTACCGGGCCTTGAGATCACTTTGGTTGAGAAACCACTGCGATAGAGTATGTTAAATATGCTTGGTTTGCACATAGTTAAACATAGAGTTAAATACATAGGTAAATCTTAACCCAGGCAGTAGTGAATAGAGGTCTATACCAATATGTTAAGAACTGTGAAAATAAAACTAAGCGTTGAGGTAGTTAAATATGTATGATTTACACATAATTAACTAGGGTTAAAACATAGGTAAATCCTAACCCAGGCAATTAAAAATAGAAATCTATACCAATACTTTAAAAAATGTGTAAAAGAAATAATGCGTACCAGTAAACTATATCTATATATAAGGATACAAGAGGAAGTAGCTCCAAATAGTGAACAAACTCTGTTGGATTTAGCATTAGATTCTTGGAGCTAGTGCTAATTTATGTCTAAATATAGGTATCAAAAAACGGGTTTGGTGATGTTTACCCAAATATGAAACAGCTCATATTTAGTTTTTAGTATTAGATTGTAGGAACATTAAATTTTATTCAAACATAAAAGTGACGACATCAAGTTCTGAATTAAGACCTAGGGTGTGTAGTGTCTTCAGAGTGTATATAAGCTCTGCTTCCCTTTTTAGGAGCTTAGCTTCAAAATTACCCTCCTCTCCAATCTGGTTTTACGTTGGCTATCCCCCAAGAATTTAACTCTTTTAGTCTGTTATAATGGACCTCTCTAAAATGTCACTACAAATGTGTAATCTTTGTTCCACCTTCTCTATTAATGCACAAATGTTCTCGTATTCTCTCACGTAGTGTTCTAGAGGTCTCTCCAAGGTACTGCTTTTTGCAGCTACATTGTATCAGGTAGATGATACCCTTATCTGTACATCTGATCGTATCGTTTATTGTATAGAATTTACCTGTTTGAGTAGATGTATACTCTTTTATTTGTTAGTATAGTGGCAGGATCTGCCGCATTGGCAGGGAAAAAAACCTTTAACTATGTTACCTAGGAGGTCAATTTGTTTAGACTGGTTATTGGCCTTAAATTCACTTGGAGTTACACTAATTTTTCAATTTTTTTGATTTTCTGTAAATAAATTTAGGGTTGATGGATATCTTGTCTCCCAATAATTGGATCTTCTCGGATTATGTGCCACAGTTTTTTTAATAATACGTTTTAATACCCCTATGGTCACCATTGTAATTAGTAATAAAAGGTACGTCAATCTCATCTGTATCTTTAGTTAATATCTCTCTGTATTTGTATTGTAGTAAGTCAATTCTATGAATTCTTTGATTTCATTAAAGTTCTTCTGTATAAGTTTATCATCATACCCCTTTGTCGCCAAATTTCTTAATTAGAATATTTGATTGGTCTACATAGTCAACTTATTCGTGCAGTTTTTTCTAATTCGTAAGAATTGTGCCTTGGGTATATTTTCTTTCCACTTGGATAAGTGGCAGCTTTCTGCATGTATAAAAGCTATTCGACTCTGTTTTCTTAAAAAATGTTCTTTGTACTAAATTTGTTGGTAGTGAATTCAATATCTAGGTCTAGAAAAGAGATTCTGTCTTTATTTATTTCTCATGAGTAAAATGTAGTCCATGTTCATTCTGGTTCATGGCAGTAAAGAATTCTAGAAGTGTATTTTCATCCCCCTTTCCAACTTAATTAAAATTATCGGTTGATATACCGCTTATAGGTCACCAGATCTTGCACCTCAAGCTAGAGACAAGATATCCATCAACCCTAAATTTATTTACAGAAAATCAAAAAAATTGAAAAAATATGTTAACTCCAAGTGAATTTAAGGCCAATAACCAGTCTAAACAAAGTGACCTCCTAGGTAATATAGTTAAGGTTTTTTCTCCCCTGCACACTGCTGCAGATCCTGCCACTATACTAACAAAATAAAAGAGTATACATCCCACTCAAACCGGTAAATTCTATAACATAAACGATACGATCAGATGTACAGATAAGGGTATCCATCTACTGATACAATGTAGCTGCAAAAAGCAGTACCTTGGAGAGACCTCTAAGACCACTACGTTAGAGAATACGAGAAATGTGTGCATTATAGAGAAGGGTAACAAAGATACACATTTGTATTGACATTTTAGAGAGGTCCATCATAACAGACTAAAAGATTTTAAATTCTGGGGGATAGCCAAAGTAAAACCAGATTGGAGAGGAGGTAATTTTGAAGCTAAGCTCCTAAAAAGGGAAGCAGTGCTTATATACACTCTGAAGACACTACACCCCCTAGGTCTTAATTCAGAACTTGATGTTGTCCCTTTTATGTTTGAATAAAATTTAATGTTCCCACAATCTAATACTAAAACTAATATGAGCTGTTCATGATTTAGGTAAACATCACCAAACCCGTTTTTTGATACCTATATTTAGACATAAATTAGCACTAGCTCCAAGAATCTAATGCTAAATCCAACAGAGTTGTTCACTATTTGGAGCTACTCCTCTTGTATCCTTATATATAGATATAGTGTACTGGTACGCATTATTTCTTTTACACATTTTTTAAAGTATTGGTATAGATTTCTATTTTTAATTGCCTGGGTTAGGATTTACCTATGTGTTTAACCCTAGGTTTAATTATGTGTAAATCATACATATTTAACTACCTCAACGCTTAGTTTTATTTTCACAGTTCTTAACATATTGGTATAGACCTCTATTCACTACTGCCTAGGCTAAGATTTACCTATGTGTTTAACTCTATGTTAAACTATGTGCAGACCAAGCATATTTAACATACTCTATCGCATACTATCACTTTATTTTAATAATTACTCTAATCTCACACAATTCAAGAACCTTTAAGCCCTGAGACTGGCATTTCAGGCCATTCTAGAAGAAAGTTAAGCACACACAGAATGCTAGGTTTATATTGGTACATACTGCCCTTGTTAAGACCACACCTATGTTTTTAATACTATGTGTAATAAATGATTTTTATTGATCTAGCTATCTCTGAACTTTTAAGTTCTAAGAACGGTGATTCAGGCCATATTAGAGGAAACCGTGTACAACACAGAATGTGATATGTCTTTATGTCTTTATTACATTTATTTTGGATTCTCAAATAATGTTTTGAACTTTTTCTGAAAACAATACCACTAATACCACCTTTAATCAGAACTCATTTTGAGAACATCACCTCCCCACCTGTATGAAGAAATCCACCTCTACTACACCACCCCTTCTCAATTAACCAATAAGGGACACTGGTAGGTCTTTATAAGGACTGCACACCTACTGCTGAGCACACATCTTGAAAAGCCCGAGTGAGGCGAGACACGCGTTGATGAGACCGTTGGCTCAATATTTCTAAAACTATATGGCTAACCTCCCTATAGGTTCTTGTGAAGTACTACCTACCTATAACTGCAAGGAGTGTACTGTCCAGTCTAATTTCCATTCTGAACCCAATTGATACAGCTTGCTGAAAAACCCTCTGACCTTCTATTGAGAGGTCCCGCCTTTTATACCGCTGACAAGCGCTTAATTTTCTTCAAGCCTACAAAGAGGATCCACACTGCTTATACCCGCTAAGTGTCCTGACAACAGACACGCTTCCAGAAACTGATGAGTAAGTGGGTGGAACCTAGGATACACGCCGACAAGTGTAACGTATCTGACGGACAACTGATACTCCAAGAAGTATTTTGACGCTAGACAACCGGTTTTAGTCTTCTATACATCAAAGGTACCATTATCGTATGTTAAGTATGATCCAATGCACTCAGTAAGATCATCTATATATGCTAAAAAACTTCAACCAGTGCACTTATAGGAATTGGCCAGAAGTGACTTTGGCTTTATTTTGGCTTTATTTTGGCTTTTCTAACTCTACTCCAGCTTGGCCTATTATACTGAATACCCAGTTTTTATTGCATTTTTTGATTAATATATTTATTTGCTTTTAGGCTAATTGTATTTTATGCTTCACACACTGTTCATAGTATATATATATATATATATATATATATATATATATATATATATATAAGATTGTGCTTAATTGTCCTCCTTTCTATATGCTTTCTATGAGCTAATTTAAAGGGCATTATTAATTACATTTTAGATATTGTATACTACTGCTAACCAGCAGTGTCTGCCATTATCAGCTTTAGTTTTCCTTATATGTTTCATTTTTTTATCAACTGTCTTTTTAATGCTTCTCAATTAAATATGTTATTTTTTAAACTTTGACTAGTATTATTTCTAGCACTGACTTATGGCTAGTATTTATTCAAGCACTTATTATTTATTATGTTTACAATTATTTATAACAGCACATATTACTGTGTTTACAGACCCTTATTTTAAACAGTAGGTTTACTCTTATTGATTATCCCTAAGTAATTTCATTTTAGGACCCCTAGCTTTTAGCGCCAGAATTCCCCAACTTTCCCTTTTTTTATCTTGGCAGCTGCACATGCCGGCCTCATACTTTGTGGTCTGCGTGCCGACCTCCATATCTACCAGCTCCGTCAAGTGGGGGTAAAGTATCCGGCTCATTTCCACCGTGTCGCGGGTTACTAGTGACAGGGACTAGCTCACAAGGGAGCGCACTGCAACAACGCCGCATCTTTAGGTATGTACAGTGCAGGATCCTCGGCTGAGACCTGAACAGTGTGCTGGCTTGTCACTTCATTTGGGTCAGAGATAGAGTTGACCTTGTCCTGACGGGTATTAGAGCCTATTGTCTCCTCTGTTACTGCCATAGTTTCCCCATGAGGGCTGGATGAGTTTGCTGCTTGTGGCTGCTCTATGATTTTCCTACCCTGGGGAGGCTCGGAACGGAATGCCCGTTCTATAACATTGCAGACTCTGAGTCTGTGTTCCTCCATTAGTTTGTTAAGGCTGCGCACTATAGGCACAGTTAGTTGTGGGACAGTGTTGAGGCTTCGGTTATAGGGGAAGTCCCCAAAGTGAGCAGTCCGGTACTGAGGGCAATTAAGCCATGACCCAATCCAATACCCTAAATCTCGGATCAGGTCACCAACAGACAAGTCTCTCCACTACTTTAAATAGAATATTACCCAATCTGCTTAAGGAAATTGATATAATATGGAGAAAACTTGAAGAACTGAAGCTCAGTGCGACCAATAAGATGGCCGCCGCCCGGAAGTCCATGTTTACAGTGGGGCAAAAAAGTATTTAGTCAGCCGCCAATTGTGCAAGTTCTCCCACTTAAGAAGATGAGAGAGGCCTGTAATTTTCATCATAGGTATACCTCAACTATGAGAGACAAAATGTGGAAACAAATCCAGACAATCACATTGTCTGATTTGGAAAGAATTTATTTGCAAATTATGGTGGAAAATAAGTATTTGGTCAATATCAAAAGTTCATCTCAATACTTTGTTATATATCCTTTGTTGGCAATGACAGAGGTCAAACGTTTTCTGTAAGTCTTCACAAGGTTGTCACACACTGTTGCTGGTATGTTGGCCCATTCCTGCATGCAGGTGCCATTAATACAGGTAATGAGTGGAGGACAGAGGAGCCTCTTAAAGAAGAAGATACAGGTCTGTGAGAGCCAGAAATCTTGCTTGTTTGTAGGTGACCAAATACTTATTTTCCACCATAATATGCAAATAAATTCTTTCCAAATCAGACAATGTGATTGTCTGGATTTGTTTCCACATTTTTTCTCTCATAGTGGAGGTATACCTATGATGAAAATTACAGGCCTCTCTCATCTTCTTAAGTGGGAAAACTTGCACAATTGGTGACTGACTAAATACTTTTTTGCCCCACTGTATATATTTTTTATATATTTTTTATGTTCTCATATTGAATTCATGTAAAGCAATGATTTGATATGGTTGCAATGGGTGTTGTTTACGCTATGGCAGAGTGTTATTCTTCCTATCCATGTATACACATATATATGTATATATGTTTTTGTACACATTCAACTTGCTAATATTATAATAGATGTAATGGGGTAAGCAACATAGATTATGATTGATGTTTTGTATATTTAGGATAAGAGGTTTGTGTAATCATTAATATCAATCTTGTTTGGAATTGTAAATGATTATCTACCATGGGTTAACACACTTATTGTAATAACGATAATATCTGTTTTTCAACAAAGGATACGGTTCAGTATTGAACACAACATGTACTTTGTGTATATATATATATATATATATATATATATATATATATACATATATATATATATATATATATATATATATATAAATATCTTTTATATACAAGTTTGCACTATATATTGCTAGGTAGGATCAATTGTTCTTGTAATGGCAGTGAATAAATGTTTATATTCACTACCATTGATTTAAATTGTTGTTATTTTTAAAGTAACATTGTTTTCCTCTTTGCTGGCCTAGCTAATTGTAATTGTAATCAATTTGAGAGCTTTTGATTGATTGGGTGAATGGCTAACAAAAAGGGAAGCTAGTGAGGGTTTCCAATATCCTATGACTAAGTACCGACAGGCACGAAATGCGTAAGGATTGCCTTGCTTTGTTGTCCTCCATATGTTGGAGTTGGAGTATGCTATTTTTAAAGTGTTTCAATAAAGCCTTGGATTTTATATTATTTTTCCCTTGAGTGCTGCCTTTTGCTCATTTTTTTGCCTTGGTTTGCCGCTTGCTTGGCCGCTGGTGTGCACCACGTCATAATGTTTCATAATATGACACACGGTGTGTCATCATCGTACCTCCCCAAACTATCTGACAGAGTGGAGACTGCGTCTGACCTTGGAGCAGCGTTGTGGGAAAGTTAAACTTTTACAACCATTTCTGCCATGATAGCACAAGCTGTTTGTAAATAATTTCACTGAGAAACCTAAAGTTAGTGAAAAAGTTAACCATTTTTTTGTTTGATCACATTTGGAGGTGAAATAGTGGCATGAAATATACGAAAATGGGCCTAGATCAATACTTTGGGTTGCCTACTACACTATACTGAAGCTAAAATTAACCCTACAAGCTACCTAATTAAAGGGACACTGTACCTAATTTTTTCTTTCATGATTCAGATAGAGCATTGAAATGTAAGCAACTTTCTATTTTACTCCTATTATCAATTTTTCTTCGTTCTCTTGCTTTCTTTATTTGAAAAAGAAGGCATCTAAGCTATTTTTTTGGTTCAGGACCATGGAAAGCACTTGTTTATTGATGGGTGAATTTATCCACGAATCAGCAAAATCAACACAGTGTGTTCACCAAAAATGGGACAGCATCTAAACTTACATTCTTGCATTTCAAATAAAGATACCAAGAGAATGAAGAACATTTGATAATAGGAGTAAATTAGAAAGTTGCTTAAAATTGCATGCTCTATCTGAATCACGAAATAAAAAATTTGAGTTCAGTGTCCCTTTAACCCCGTCACTGGGCATAATACGAGTGTGATGCGCAGCAGCATTTAGCGGCCTTCTAATTACCAAAAAGTAATGCCAAAGCCATAAATGTTTGCTATTTCTGAACAAAGGGGATCCCAGAGAAGCATTTACAACCATGTATGCCATAATTGCACAAGCTGTTTGTTAATAATTGCAGTGAGAAACCTAAAGTTTGTAAAAAAGTTAACAATTTTTTTTATTTAATCACATTTGGCGGTGAGATGGTGGCATGAAATATACCAAAATTAGCCTAGACAGGATATTCAGGGATTCCTGACAGATATCAGTGTTACAATGTAACATATGCAAATTTTGAAACAAATGGTTTGGAAATAGCAAAGTTCTACTTGTACTTATTGCCCTATAACTTGCAAAAAAGAAACAAACATGTAAACATTGGGTATTTCTAAACTCAGGACAAAATTTAGAAACTATTTAGCATGGGTGTTTTTTGGTAGTTGTAGCTGTGTAACAGTTTTTGGGGGTCAAAGTTAGAAAAAGTGTTTTTTTTCTTCATTTTTTCATCATATTTTATAATTTTTTTATAGTAAATTATAAGATATGATTAAAATAATGGTATCTTAGTAAATACACAGTAAAACAATTTATTAAATATAAATATTGCATAAATATGTTTTTACTTGTTTTCATCTTCATAACTTCAAAGGGCTCCAATGCACTTCTATATATGTCTATATATGTATACATATGCATTTATGTGTTTATATGTGTATAAATGTCTGTAAATACATATAAACACATATAAATACATAAATACATGTGTACAGACATATATAGATATATCTATATACATACATATACATCTTTAGACATGTATATGTGTATGTATCTCAGTGTTAAAGCCCTTTGCTTGCCTTTGTTTTCTAACACCTGAGACCTGATATCTTTGACCCTTTATAACTTTTGTGTGCAAACCTGAGCTCTGAGGATGTGATAATCATTCTAGTGTAAACCTAGTCTGAATTACAAGACATTTCTGTCTAAAAGGGCGATTTTTCAAGCTGAGGCAGGCCCCTGTCCGCCGCAGCTCGCCTCTGGCGGGCAGGAGCTGTCAATCTCCCCGGTCAGACTAGACCGCAGAGATTGAATTTTGCCACGTTAGAGGTGGCGAAAGATTAGGGAAGCAGCGGTCTGATGACTGCTGCTTGTTAAATACAGTGTGCAGGTTCTCTTGTGAGAACCTGCAGCCTAAGTGGGTTGAAAGGCTTGCAAAGCCTTTGATAAATCAACTCAAACCACTATTTGCCTTATTTATTGTAGCCAATAATGGCATGCTTCTGGAAGATAAGACTAGCCACATTCCTTGATTGCATACACAGCATTGTTTTGCAGTTGTTATCTCTTAAAACCAATTAGAAAATGTATGTGGCAGGGTTGGCCTTAAGAAGTTTGCAATCTGCATTTCTAGCTCTAAGAATTAGTAAATCCACATTTTCCTAATGCAAAATAACATGAAAAAGTATAATGAAATTAAAGCATTTTGCAAAGTTTATTCCATAGCTGCTTTACCACACAACTAAATATTTTATATTAAAATCTTAAGGTGTTACTGTCCCTTTAATTTACCACATTTAAATGAATGAAATAGGTATATATATATATATATATATATATATATATATATATATATATATACTGAGGCTACTAAAAAAAGGTTTTATTTCATCTATTGATGGGTAATAAAAAGTGAACATATGTGCACGCTTCTGTAAAAATACCTTGTTTTATGTAAAATTTGCTAGTCCTATGATACCTTGACAGGTCAAAAAACAAATTATTCTGCACCTTAGGTTTCCCTCAATATGCCTTAAATTGCCTAAACCAGCTACATCCAGCTACATACTAAATTATGGTTGTTTAGAGCAGTTGGCAATCATGCTCACTAGTTCGGTGTTTACCTTTATTTTTTATTTTTTTAAATATCTGCTTTTGTGTGTAGAACAACACCTATACTGAAAATATAAATAACAAATATATTCCCTGTAGAACAACAAAGTCAAAAGGATACTATAACACTAATGTCCCAGTGCGAGGTGGGGGGGCTGAAAAGAGATGTTTGTATCTGATATGGCTGGTTGTGCTCATTGAACTCCCCAGTCATAACAGGCATTTAAATGTCTAACTTTTAGGCTGTGTGTTTTATGTTTTTATACATAGATAGCATTAGCAGGTGGGCTTTGTCTGCAAACTCAGCCTGCCCATTTGGGGAATGTCTTTTAGAACAACATGTGATAACTTTAATGAGCAAAAACAGCTATTTAAAATACAGAAGTAAAATAAATGTAATAACTCCATACATTTAATACTTTGCAGATGGTATAACAAGACATTTGGTATTAAAGGTAAAGTATAATAAACTTTAGTGTCCCTTTAAGTACAGTCATTTGGTATAAAATACACGGCACTCATAATTTTGTTTGCACTATTGCTTGACATATAACAACCAATGACTTAATCTATTGTTCTAGGCCAGAATATTTACCATATTCATGAATTTTCTGTAATCTGTTGTTGCTTGCTTTGGGGTCTGTAAATCAATATCTACTATGTTGTTCACTACAAAATCCTACATTTTTATATGAAACATTAAGAAAATGTTGTGATATATCCTGAAATGATCTAAAAAGGAAATCAATATATTATTTTGTTCTTGGAAAATGAATTATTATAGATTTGTCTAAACTTCATGGCCACCAAAATGTCATCATGAGTGCTATTTTTTCACTTAATATTTTTTTTTATAGTAAAATCACTAAAATCTGAAAGGATTATAACAGAAGCATTACAATATAAAAAATACAGCTAAATGGTTTATCTACATTTACAAAAAATATTAGGAAACCAATAAATATATGTAAGTTTTTTTTTCTATAAACAGTATCTCCCATAACTAAATAACCCATACCACTATCAAATTGGATATTTTAGATTTAGAGTTTCTTTCCATTAAAGCACAACATATTATAGTCAGCTAATATCAGCAACTGCCATCACTACTACCATAGACCAGAATAGTTCATATAGTTCAGCTACAAGAGGTCAGGAGTCAGCAGTTGTTTCCAGGATGAAGGTGAGAATATCATATCTTCCAGCAATTCACAGAGGAGCTGTAACTAGTGGGTGGAGCTAGTTATCTGATAGACATTCTGTCATACACAATACCCCCCCCCCCCTACAGGGACAGATTATACCACATATTTTTTGTGCTGCATCTTGTTAAAGAAACAATGGCAAAATATAATTATATTGACACATGATTAATTATATTGAGACCTGGGAAACTACTTGTATTTTATTTTTGTTTGTTTTTTTATAGGGGTTCACCTTTTGTTAAGCTTGCTAAGTATTAGGGATTGGTAAGACCACTATGAGTGAATGAACACAACATTCTCCATTTGCTAATTCTTTTTTTTTTTTGTCCCTGAGCTCTATATATTAGGGGCTTTGTGTTTTCTGTCTTTTTAGTACTTACCTTGTGACGGTGGATTTGAAAACACACTAAACTTTTTGGATACTTATGTTATTTGAAAAAAAAAATATGAATAATGTATAATATATATTATATATATAGGTTATCAGACTTAAAGGGACATGATTTAAAAAGAGCATGCAACTTTAAACAACTTTCAAATTTACCTCTATTATCTTATTTGCTTCATTCTCTTGATATATTTTGATGAAAAGCATATCTTAATATTCTCAGTAGCTACTGATTGATGGCTGCACCTAGATGCCTTGTGTGATTGGCTTACCCATGTGCATTGCTATTTTTTCAACAAAAAGAAAAATGTAGGGTTTAGTGTCCCTTTAAATCACAGGAATGTATAATAATAAAAAATATATAGTTTTTACATGTGTAACCTGTATAAATCATATGGCTTTTGAAGTTTGTGGAAAAAACATTCAATTAGTTAAAGGGCCACTAAACCCAAAATATTTCTTTCATGATTCAGATAGAGAATACAAATTTAAACAACATTACAATTTACTTCTATTATTTATTTTGCTTTATTTTTTAGATATCCTTAGTTAAAGAAAAAGCAATGCATATGGGTGAGCCAATCACACGAGGCTTCTATGTGCAGCAACCAATCAGCAGCTACTAAGCATATCTAGATATGCTTTTCAACAAACAATATCAAGAGAATAAAACAAATGAGATAATAGAAGTAAATTAGAAAGATGTTTAAAATTGCATTCTCTTTCTAAATCATGAAAGAAAAAATGTGGGTTTCATGTCCCTTTAATGAATACTTTCCATATGTAGCAGATTTCAATGATACTTTATTTTAATAATACAATGTTTTTTTTGTTTTTCAATTGTTCAAAACTTTTCAACCAGACCATTGGTGACCTCTCTTTACTTGAAGTGCATCCATAACCCTATAGACTACCTGGGACGCAGCCAGTGTAGACTGCTAAACTGTATTCCAATATTCTCCAACGTTAGTACTGTTTTTCTTGACCCTTGGTTAAAAGGGAGTTCCATGAGTTTGTGCACAGAAAATAAGAAGCATTAACACAAACTGTTCATTTATAGAATAGATTATACAACAAAGTATTCTGCGTTTCTGTCAATTCATTTATTCATTCTGCAAACACTTATTTATAGCTTTGTGTATTTGAATGTCTTGTTCATCAGTGTTTATAGGGACACTAAACCCAACTTTTTTCTTTCATGATTCAGAAAGAGCATGCAATTTTAAGCAACTTTCTAATTTACTCCTATTATCACATTTTCTTCTTTTTCTTGCTATCTTTATTTGAAAAAGCAGGAATTTAAGCTACTGTAAGGAGCCAGACCATTTTTGGTTCAGCACCTGGGTTGTGCTTGCTGATTGGTGGCTAAATGTACCCACCAATCAGCAAGCGCTATCCAGGGCGCTGAACCAAAACTGGGCTGGTTTCTTAGCTTAGATTTCTGCTTTTTCAAATAAAGATAGCAAACGAACAAAGAAAAACGTATAATAGGAGTAAATTAGAAAGATGCTTAAAATTGCATCCTTTATCTGAATCATGAAAGAAAACATTTGGGTGTAGTATCACTTTGTAAAAAACAGGAAATACAATATTTTATACATTTTGGTTAATTTAGCTTTATAAATAGGCAAGCAATGTGACCAATTTTAATAAAAGCTATTTTTTTAATTTGTGAGTCCATGAAATATGCAGTATTTATTGTAGCAGGCCTATTTTTTTCCAAAGGACTTGCTTTACTAAATTATAACAGAAACATTGTACTCGATAAGGTAAATTAATAATACAACAAAGCAATTTAAGTAATCAAAATGTATTATAAAAATGTTTAATTTCCTGCTTATTATCTTACTGCAATGCAATAAAAACAATAAATCTCCTGATCAGTGTGACTTTCAATTAATATATTTTTCTCACTTTCTAATTGCTAAAACAATGCAGAAATACTAAATCTGCGAGTTTAAACCTTAGAACATAATATTTGCATTGCCAGAGTGAGATGTTTTTATTCTTTTTAACTTGTTTTCCATTTTAAATATCTCATCAAATCATTTCAAGGGTTCTGACATTTTTAAATATATTTTATGAAGCCTTTATTTTTTTTAAAAACTTTCAAAATTGAAATACTTTGATGGTGATGCATGATTAATGAAAATACATATGTGCATAAAATGCTTAAACTAATCACGCATATCTTTCAAATGGCGATTTTTCAAAAATCACTTCAGTTCTCTCGTGTCCTCTCCTATAGATGCTTCAGAAGATGCCACCTTTAAAAAGACAAAAGTATTTGTACATATTGTTATTATTATTATTATTATTATTATTATTATTATTATTATTATTATTAATTATTTGTATAGTGCCGCCAAATTTGTTAAATATCCAACACCACATCATAAAGGGAATAATACTCACATATGCATGAGCTGAAACACATCACTAGGTGTGAAGCACTTTATCATGAATTTTAATTTCATATAAGCAGTAGATTTTTTTTTTGAGTAATTTATTTTTTTCTCCCATTTTCTGACCCCCTGTATCATGTGACAGACAACAGCCAATCACAGACTAGTATACATATACCCTGTGAGTTTGTGCACATGCTCAGTAGGATATTGTTCCCCAGAAAGTTTGTATATAAAATGATAAAATTTGATAATGGAAATAAATTGGAAATTTTCTTAAAACGGCATGCTCCATCTGAATTATAAAAGTTTTTTTTACTTTTACTTGAGTGTCCCTTTAAAGTATTTATTTAAAATGAAAGATCGTCACTCAGAGCTTATGACAGAACTTAAAGGGACAGTCTACACCAGAATTTTTATTGTTTTAAAAGATAGATAATCCCTTTATTACCCATTTCCCAGTTTTGCATAACCAACACAGTTATATTAATATACTTTTAACCTCTGTGATTATCTTGTATATAAGCCTCTGCAAACTGCCCCTTTATTTCAGTTCTTTTGAGAGACTTGTAGTTTAGCCAATCAGTGCCTGCTCCCAGATAACTTCACGTGCACGAGCACAGTGTTATCTATATGAAAAACATGAACTAATGCCCTCTAGTGGTGAAAAACTGTTAAAATGCATTCTGAAAAGAGGTGGCCTTCAAGGTCTAAGAAATTAGCATATGAACCTCCTAGGTTAAGCTTTCAACTAAGAATACCAAGAGAACAAAGCAAAATTGGTGATAAAAGTAAATTGGAAAATTGTTTAAAATTACATGCTCTATCTGAATCATGAAAGTTTATTTTGGCCTAGACTGTCCCTTTAATATACCAAACAGAGGTATCACAAAATACAGTGGAAGTTTTAGGCAAAAAAATTGCCAAGTACATATTTTCAGCAAACAAAATGAACCCATAAAACGTTGTAACAGTCATCTCAGCTGTGACTTGATAGCTGATCAGAAAAACCCATGGAGATTATAGGAAGGAGTGGGTTCTAAATAAAGTCTGTCATTTACTTACTGTTCTCTTATAGCTTGCTAGAAACTAGCTGTAATCAATAACTTCTTATCTCACACTGTTAAAGACACAGTATATTTCATTCCTGGTGAAACTCATCCAAATGTTCCTATAGGTTTCAAGGATGAATGTTTCCCTCTCCCCAAAATCTTAATGAGCTTTTCAACTGGAAAGTAAAGTCCCCCTTTATGAGTTAGTACTGAATAATCCAGTCTGTGCCAGAACATGACTTCTTTTATTGGTGTTAGATCTGTGAGACTCCACAAAACTAACGTAAAGGGAAATGAAACCCCAACATTTTCTTTCAGGATTTAGGTAGAACAAACCATTTTAAACAACTTTCCAGTTTACTTCTATTATCAAATTGCTTAATTCTCTTGGTATCATAACTGAACACATGGGTGAGCCAATGACAATCAATATTTTTATATGCAGCCACCAATCAGCAGCTAGAACCTAGGTTATTTGCTGATCCTTAGCTTACCTAGAAAAACCTTTCAGCAAAGGATAAAAAGAGAAGGAAGCAAATTAAATAATAGACGTAAAATTATTTAAAATTATGTGCTCTGTCTAAATCATGGAAGTCTAATTATGACTTTACTGTCCCTTTAATATTCCTAAATGATGGGACAAACAAACAGCCAGACAAACAAAACTGTTTGAATGTTTTTTTAAAGGGGCACTAACCCCAATTTTTGTTCTTTCCTGATTAAGATAGAGCATGCAATTTTAAGCAACTTTCTAATTTACTCTTATTATCAATTTTTTCTTCGTTCTTTTGCTATCTTTATTTTAAAAAGCAGGAATGGAAAGCTTAAGAGCCCGCCCATTTTTGGTTCAGAACCTGGGTAGAGCTTGCTGATGTAAATGTAGCCACCAATCAGCAAATACTACCCAGGTGCTGAACCAAAAATTGGCCGGCTCCTAACCTTACATTCCTGCTTTTCGAATAAAGATACATGTAGCAGATTTCAATGATACAAGATATAAGAAAATTGGACAATAGGAGTAAATTAGAAAGTTGCTTAAAATTGCATGCTCTATCTGAATCATGAAAGAAAAACATTGGGTTTAGTGTCCCTTTAAATATGTTTATAAGGCAAATATATCAGACCATGGTTGTCAGAGAGAAAGCAGTAGCATTTATTATGTCAGCACTAAGTAGGAATGATTCAAACCTCTATCAGGTGCAGTGGGGATGCCCTGGTCATGCACAGCTAATGCGTGTGTGCCAGTGAAACAGCAATATCTTATTCCAGAGACATTTTTACTCATACAAATATACTGCAAGAATAGTTATATTGAAAACTGTAATGCAACTGGGCATATTTCAGTTCTGGCTTATATGTCAATTTGCCCATATTATTATTAAAGGGCTATAATAGCAAAAAAAAATATGCTCTAAGTGTTGTTGATTGGATCAGCAGTGTTTTCCTCTGGGGACCAGCAGTGCTCTGTGTGTCTCAAGCAAAACTTCTACTGTGTTTTTAACCCCTTTGCATGGGTAAAGCACATAGAAGAGTAGGGTCCATCATCTTAAAATTATATGCTCTAATGAATTAGAGAATGACATTTTTCAACTGTTGTGGCTCTTTAAACTTTATTGGTCTAGATAGAACATGCAAATTTAAACTTAATTTTCAATTTACTTCTAATACCAAATTTGTTTTATTCTGTTGGTATGTTTTGCTGAAAAGTAAACCTAGGTAGCTCAGGAGCATGCATATATTTTTTAGCATTCTGTGGCAACAGTGTTTACAACAATATTTCTAGCAATGTTATACAATGTTGCAAACTCTGCTTCCACAGAGTTCTAAAGACATATGCATGTTCTTGATGACCTATGAACCCACCTACTACAAAGGATACCAAGAGAACAAAGCAGATGTGATAAAATAAGTAAATAGGAAAGTTGTTTACAATTGCATGCTCTATCCTAACCATGAAAATTTCATTTTGACTTTACTGTCCCTTTAATCAATTTATGGGGCATCATCTTTAGAGTATCATACCCCTTTAAGTTTAACTAGATATGGTTTTGTTCTGTTTCCATATTAATATTAACTAATACTATATTTTAGTAATGAGTTGCTTGATACTTGATAAGTCTTGATAGGGCCTAAAGGTATTACATAAAATATATAGCTCTATATATACATGCACAAACATAATTCATTTTAATAAGAATTTAATAAGGATTAAATCGCACACAAAACAAAACATTTTATGACTTCAATCTGCTGTAATCTCATTAGAATTATATTAACTGTATTGGATAGTGCAAGCTTGTCTCTCATTTATTAATCTATTTTACATATCTGTAGATCTTTCCTTTTACATCACTATAAAAATGCATTAAATCTTGTGGGTTCCAATGAGTTTTACCTAAATCCATATGATATTATTACATCTTAAAATGACTGAAACTGTATAAACCTTTGCATGCATTTTGTATTAAAGTGATAGTAATTGTTCCTATAATATAAAGTAGATGACACTGGTTTACATACAACAGAAGTTAAAGAGACATGATTCAGACAGAGCATACAATTCTAAAATTGTTTCCAATTTACTTCTATTATCAAATTCGTTCTCGTGGTATTCTTTTGTTGGAGAGACACCTAAGTAGGTAGCATGTGCATGTCTGTCACATTAGATGGAAAGAAATAGTGGCACCATCAAGTGCTCTTGCAAATGGACAACATTCTTGCAAAACTGCTGCCAAAGTTTTTCAACAAAGGACATCAAGAGAATTAAGACAATTTGATAATAGAAGTAAATTGGAAGAAAAAAAAATTAAACTGACATTCTATCTGAATCACAAAAGAAAAATGTTGGGTTCCATGTCCCTTTAATGCTGTCCTTTTTTTAAAATAATAATTGTTACCTGATGTCTGTAACGCACAATCTGGTATAACGTGGATGGTAACAAATTTTAACCAGGGTATCTTAATGCAGCAGAAACTTTTTTTAAACACTTGTACTTTTAATGGGAAGCTCAGGGAACGCTATTAGCCCTCTCATTGAGCTCTTATTAAAAGTGATGAGTTATGAATTGCCCTTGAGTGCAATTTAAAAATGCCGCTGTAAAACTTAGCACTTTTTGAGACCTGAAGCAAACCATTATTGCTAATAGTTTAGCACAGAACTACATGAAGAACACGACATGAACTCAATCAGCTTAGTGAACCATCGACTATGCAATGTCCATCATGGATTTTACTGCATGCGCCCATAGAAATTTAGAATGCCCTAGACCTGTGTAACTCAACAGCCGGGCTGCGTGTCCTTGCTTGTGGGCCATGAGTGTAACCCAACATACCCCTGCTGTTCTCTCTGACAATCCGCCACTCCACACATCGGCAATACCGGACAGGCCTGTCAGAGTGCCATTGTACATGAGCGTGTGTGCACATGTAGGCAGTTCAGTGGGAGGACAGTGTGATGAGGAGCAGACCGGACTGCAGGTAAATAATCAAGTAAGCCGACTGTCACCACGTATACCAGTCCACCAACAACAATGAACCCCAATGACACCAATGCATTTTAATATATACAGTATATATATATATATATATATATATATAAAATAAACCTTCTGGCGCCAATGAATTGTAATATATATAGATAGATAGATAGATAGATAGATGATAGATAGATATAGGTAGAAAAACCTTTATCCATATAAATATATACACACATACACACATACATACACACACACACACATTTTGTGATTTTTTGCCACAATTAACCTATAGATCTGTTTATCAATTATAAAATTAAGAGAGACAATATACTGCAAGTAAAATCATTTAGTGATTGTTTTCATTAGTTTTAACCTGATAATCATTAAATCATTGTAATGATGTTTGCTTATTGATTTGCTTTATTCAAATATTGCTTATTATTTCTAATAATTCTTTTGATAAACTAAGTTTGTTTATTGATCTGGTCTCAGTTTAATTAATAGACAAATCAGAACTAAAAGGATTCAGGTTTTATATATATTATCCTTTGCAAATGATATAATTCAGAGCGTTATTAAATTGCACACATTGCCCCTGCAAAGTTGGTAACCGCTATTATATAAATATTGAGTTACATTATCAGAATGATATAGAGGTTCCATAATATTTATTGTGTCTAAACACATAATACACTTTGCAGGTACACTACTGAAATAATAATAATAAAAATAATAATAATAATAAGGATAATATTCATAACAGGTTATACAAGATTGAACAGTTTACATGAAAGAAGCATACAATCTTTTAGATGACCCTTCAACCAACAAGAGGTGATCCAGCTGAGATCTTCTTAAGAGAATACAGATCTCTCTTGGACAACGCAACATTTAAGGGAATCTTAAATGGACCTGAGCTTAAATATTTAAATATATTTTTTCCCCACAAATTGCAGCATTCTATCACTTACAAAAAGTCCACTTACAAAAAGATGAGAAAACCCCTCCAGGGCACCCAATAATATCAGGCACTAACTCCCTTATGTCCTGTCTATCTGAATATGTAGACTGTTTTATCAAACCTCTGGTATCCTCCCTAGAATCATATCTAAGAGATTCCCCAGTTACTTGCAATAAAATTGAAAGTTTCAAATGGAGTACATAATACAAATGGATCACTTTGGATGTGGCTGCTGTATATACCAGCATTCTGCACGAATTAGGGATTCAAGTCCTTTATAAGACACTCAAAAACAAAACCGATTAACACTGTAATTTTATTATAGATTCTTTAAAGGGACAGCCAAGTCCAAAAACAACTTTCATGATTCAAATAGGGCATGTAATTTTAAACAACTTTCCAATTTACTTTTATCACCAATTTTGCTTTGTTCTCTTGGTATTCTTAGTTGAAAGCTAAACCTAGGAGGTTCATATGCTAATTTCTTAGACCTTGAAGGCCGCCTCTAATCTAAATGCATTTTGATAGTTTTTCAGCACTAGAGGGCATTAGTTCATGTGTTTCATATAGATAACATTGAGCTCATGCACGTGAATTTACCATGGAGTCAGCTCTGATTGGCTAAAATGCAAGTCTGTCAAAAGAACTAAAATAAGGAGGCAGTTCTGGTGTTGACTGTCCCTTTAAGATTTGTTTTAGAAAAAACTATTTCAAATGTAACAATTTCTTCCTTCAAATAAGAGAACAGCCAGTTGGCGACTACCATGGCACCCAGTTATGCCAATCTTTATATGGGCTACTGGGAACAATTGTTTCATTTACAATAATAATCCATTCCTGCCCACATGTAAATGGGGGGGAGGGTATATAGATGTCATTATTATGTATCTGGGAGTATGAAACAATAACATCATGCACTTAAAATTCACACATACACACCTTTTGAAACTGAAATTGAATTATTGATTTCATCTTTTTCACAAAAAGGAAAAAATATTCTCACAAAAAACTATAGTTAAAAAGACCAGATAGCAATGGGTCATTCTGCAAACAATGGCCATTAAGCGGCCTTGGATAAACAATATTCCCATATGGGCAGTTTGAACACCAATGGTGCAAACTGTTCTAAATGAGATGATTTGACAAAGAAATATTGATTCTGAAATCAAAGTTCCTAGAGAAAAAGTATCCCAAAGGGTCTAGTAGAGAATTCATACAAGAGAGCAAGACAACAAAAAAATATTGGCCTATTTTACAAAGCGATACATTATTGAAAAATGTTTTAGATGATAACCCTAGTGTTATTTTTAGAAAAAATAGAAGTTTTAAAAATATTTTAGCACCCAGTAAACTTAAACAACCAGTTCGAGAAATAATTTGGTTAGAATAAAGAAGTACAGGGTTTTTAAATGTAATAGAAAATACTGTGTGGATTGCACATGTATACAATAGGAATAAACCAACAAAAAGCAATTCAAGCGCTTTCCAATGGTAAACATACTATGCAACTATTACTCTATATTACTATTATATATATATATATATATATATATATATATATATATATTATATATATATATATATATATATATATATATATATAATTTTGCAGCACATTGGTTAATATGCAATTTCCTGCTTGGGAGCTACAAGGCTTGTAGCAGTTTTCCTATGTGTCAACATATAGGAAATGATTACAATCTAACATTTGATAATTATAAGCATTTTAAAAGCTGCTGATGAGCAGGGCCAGACTGGGAATAAAAAGGAATAAAAAGGAGCCCTGGAAAATTTGAAGGCCATCCCTATGTTTTGTTGAGACAGTAGAATGCGCACATCTCATTTTTCTCAAAGGGGATAATTCCCTCAATATTGTTTTTCAGAATTATATTATATTAGTTTGTATTTTTAAATTTTGCAACATTGTTGTTATTTAGGCACTCTTCAACCCAATTGCATCCATTACTCACCCCTTTAAATTGTAGTTTTTAAGCCAAGCTGCTGCAGCCCACCGGTAAATCTCCTGATATCCTGTTAGGCCAATCCGGCCTTATGTAGTCCTGATCAAAATTAGCCTTTTTCATTGTTTATGGGCTATATTAGATGATGCTATGAAATAGCATCACCAAGCAAATACAAATTCTATCTGCCCAATCAATCAAGGCTAAAAATAAATAGTACTTTTCTACTAATAAAAATGAGCTAAAATAATAACAAACCACACACACATATCTGCTATACTGATAGTTCAACAGTTTAAATTATTTAGAGAGACACACACACACACACACACACACACATATCTCTACGACATTGAAGCAGGACAGGTTTATCTATACCCTATGACTATCTTCAAACTTAAAAGGATCAGTCAACATGCATGTGCTTCAACCTGTTGTGTATTTGCTAAACCAATAAAATTATCATTATGTTTGTCCATAAAGAGATATTAAAGAGTATGAGATTGAAATATAAAATGTATAATATGTATATTTACCTAATTATTTTTACCCCTTTTCCTGTAATTTGTGCCATATTTGTGCCATATTTGAATTTAAGTTTTCTGGTTATCTTACACTCCTGCTGAGAACAATTAGGGACAGGTATAAAACTGGCAATAAAAGAAACTATCCAAACA
The DNA here is from genome assembly GCF_027579735.1 of Bombina bombina. NCBI lineage: Eukaryota > Metazoa > Chordata > Amphibia > Anura > Bombinatoridae > Bombina > Bombina bombina. The sequence goes on from NC_069502.1 coordinate 1,010,656,828, forward strand.
AGGATGTGTGGAACATAAAATGATCTAACAGGGTTTCCACCGTGTTTGTACAAGCTCTATTTTATTTCTCCATGTATATATGTCACTAATTGTTTTTAGAAGAAGAGAGAGATAAGTAGAAAACAAATTTAAACATGGCAACACCAATTACTTTATAATAACTAGTATACGTTATAGAATCTAAACCTTTACATAGACCAATATTTAAATAAATATAATTGTAAAAAATACAATTAGGTATTATTCTAAAGCTAATAGTTGGTTTGAATACATCATTATGTCTAGCATGCATCTACTGTTTGATATCCCTTGTTTGTTTAGATTTTAAAAAAGAGAAATAAAAGAGGCAGATATGGATTTAATGATGTTTTAAAGAGCAATAACAATGTTATGGGTTAATAACAGCAGATGCATTAATTTAACATTGTTCATTGGGGTTATCCATATGTAAAATATTGTGATCATCCCTATAGCTAGCTAGGTTCAATAATTAAAAACTGACAAGCTTTAAAGGGACAGTCTACAATATAATTTTTTATTGTTTAAAATGATAGATCATTCCTATATTACCCATTCCCCAGTTTTGCATAAACAACACAGTAATATTAATATACTATTTACCTCTGCGATTACCTTGTATTTAAGCATCTTCTGACAGCCCCCTGATCACATGACTTTAAATATATTATCTATTGCCTTGCATTTTAGTGTAGACTGTCCCTTTAAAAAATAGCATCATGTCATATTTGCTTTAGAATGTCCATTGAAGAAACAGAAACAATGAGGTTATTTCATTTCAGACATATTAGACTGGCCACATTTTACTACATGCATATGCTAAACCCTAAATGAATCATGCTAATACATATTCATATTTACTAAAGATCAAATAGCTGCTAAAAATAGATATATTGTTTAAAATGTACTTCCAAAGCAAAATAAAAAAATGTCTTGCACATTATATATTAATCTGCCATGTATTTTAATTGCTGGGCCTATGAGCTATTTATCTTTTTTTTTTTTTGTAATACCTTTTATTGGCATTTTTATTAATTATTTATAGATTTTGAAGAATGGCATAACAGTGCAAACCTTTTAATCAGTAGTATATCACATTGTTAAATTTCTTATTTAAACATATGAATTACAAATCTATTGCATTTTACCTAAACTGTAAAAAAGATGAAAATGTAAGAACACAGAACACAAGGAGACCAATGTACTATGCAAAAAAGCTGATAACTTAAGTAAGAAGTATATGAGTGCAGAATATAATTTACTGCACTAAAATAATCAAACCTTGCTGGATCTACGAGTTAGCAGATCAGACACTTTGTAGATTCAATCATTACAAAGGCATAAGAAAATTGGATGGAACCTCTGAAAGTTATGTGCTTTTTCCCTTTGTGATGAGGCTTTCTGAACATAATTTTGCAGTAGGCTACAAACATTGACATGACAGAACATAGCTTATCTAAAATCTCCCTGAAGCAAATATAGATCAAATTTTTTTTTATTTTTTTTTTTTTAAAACTTTATGTATCCTCTAATTTACTATATATATATTTTTTCTATCAAGTTAACATTTTTTTTTTCAAGGAAGACTTAGAAGCATAGACATGATGATAAAAAATAATTGACAATTCATAAGTAAGGGACTTGCATCTAATTAAAGGGACAGTAAAGTCAAAATGAAACTTTAATGATTCAAATAGAGCATGCAATTTTAAACAACTTCTAATATCAAATTTGCTTTGTTTTCTTTGTATCCTTTGTTGAAAGGATATCTAGGAATGTTTAGGAGCTGTAATGCGCGACTGGGGGCTAGCTGGTGATTGGTGGCTGTGTGTATGTATCTTGTCAGTTGCCCACCTTATGTGTTCAGCTAGCTGCGGAGCAGTGAGTTGCTCCCCCTGAGACTATTCTTCAATAAAGGATAGAAGTCCATTGGAAAGGTGTTGAAAATTGCATGTTCTATCTGAATTATAAATATTTACTTTACTATCCCTTTAGGTTCTATGTAATATCGCATTTGCCCTTAGTGAGGCCCAATTCCTTTATTAAACCCAATAAGCTAATTTGTACATGCGGTGCCTCTCTGTGTTAGTGTTTGCAGACTATAGAGGGCGCTATATTAATCTGTTTGATATTATTCAGAGTGTATGGGTTAAAATCCCAGGTATTTGCCTATATAACCAGGTGTGTGGTGATTGTTTTTATAGCACATGATTAAGGGGCATTGGCCCCGAAACGTTGTGGTGTTGTCTGTTCCTGTTATGCAATAACAATAAAATTGAAGATTTAAAGGAGAACTCTCTGATTGCTGCATTATATTTGTATTTACAAGCTGGGCAGTAGCTTGTGTTTGTTCTCCTTCTGGGTTCCAGTGCTGGACACAATCCTATCAGATCACAAAGGGCCTAATAACAACTTTTCTTTTATATGTTAACATGATAAAAATATAAGAAACACATATTAAATTCTGCTTTACTATAAATAAGAAGGTTACAGTTATTGTCACAATAAGGTGCTACAGATGAGGCTGTAACTTGATTTAATAGGTGCAAGAGGTTAACATAATTGTCTATAAGACAGTCTTAAGGATACACCAATCCAAATCCAAACCAAAATGTTCATGTCCCCACATTTTCTAGAATGTAAACACCCACTTACAAAGCACAGAACTAAAACGTACATATCAAAAAGGTTGTACCTATGTTCACGCTCACAGTTCCTTAAATGGCTACTGCAAATTAAACAGCATTGCATTCAAGAAGGTACAGTTAAAACTTCATGTTAATTGTATATCATTAAAAACAAGGAGAGGGGTGTAGGTAAGTCCATACACTATCTGTCTAGTAACATTTTCAATGTAATCATTGCAAGTGTGTGTACTTTAATTCATACTGAAGCTGATACACTAGCTGTATGCAAAGGTTACTCTGTACCAGTATTGAGATATACATTATTGCATATATGAATGTGCTTGATTAGAGTAGAGCACTCGTTTTCAAGCCTGTCCTCAGGCCTAGGGTTGCCACCTCAGCCATGTTTTCCTGGACACTTATGAGTTACACATGCTGCAGGGTGTGCAGGGAGGAACATGTATTGTGTTTCTGGACAGCACTATCTATATGCACTATTCATATTCCTCCCTGCACACCCTGAAGCATGTGTAACGTATAAGTGTCCAGGTAAACATGGCTGAGGTGGCAACCCTACTCAGGCCACATTTTTAAAATATCCAAACTGGAGCACAGGTGAAGCAATCAGCTGATTAGTAAATCTAGTTATTTTACCTGTTCTCATCCAAGGTAATCCTGAAACCCTCTCCTGTTGGGGAGGCCTGAGGAAAGGTTTGAAAACCAGTGGATTAGAGGTACTGAGACAAGTATTAGGGGAAAGGGGGCACCCCCTGGATGCTTGCAAGCAGTAGGTGGCATTTGAGTCCATAGGTGTGCTTGTTAGCTAGTCGATGGGGAAATTCTGCCTTTCCTAATATCCTTATTAAGAAGCATGAATCATATTGCATCTATACTTTGATACTTTGTCAGGAAAACTGGCTGATTAAGCCCCCTTGTATTTAAATGCATCTGTTTGAAGGGATGATATTATTTTCTTTATGTGTAGCTCAAAGTTCTTTTCTGTCTAATTTTTAATAATAGTAATGTTAAAATTACACATGTGATTTATTAAAAAAACCTAAAAATGCCTCTGTTCGTAATATTTACTTGCATAAATACAGTTAGCTCCTTGCATTATATGCAAAATGGATTCATGGAAAAGGAGAACCTGTAGCATGTAAAAAAATGTTGAAGGCAGACTGCATCATGGAAAGAAAGTCAAGTCATGTGAAGAGAGCATTGACTGAAAAAATAACCAACATTCTCCTGCATCACAGAGTAAGTCAACTTTTTTCAGGAATCAAACTCACCCTGTATTTACCACTGAAGCTAATATTGAAGGGACTCTAAAGTCAAAATGAAACTTTCATGATTTAGACAGAGAATGCAGTTTTAAGAGACTTTCCAATTTACTTGCAGGGGCTTCTAAGGTAAATAAGATACTAGCATTGATGCAAGGGAGGGAAGCAGAATTCTGTCACTATAAATCCCTGGTAAGACCTCACCTTAAGTATGGAGTGCAGCTTTGGGGACAAATCTAAAAAAAAAGCATTGAAGACTTCAGAGAAGGGCCACAAAACTAATAAGGGGAATGGAGAATTTAAAGGGACACTGAAACCATTTTTTTTTCTTTTGGGATTCAGATAGAGCATGCAATTTTAAGCAACTTTCAAATTTACTCCTATTATCATTTTTTTGTTCTCTTGCTATCTTTATTTGATAAAGAAGGCATTTAAGCTTTTTTTGTTCAGAACTATGGACAGCACTTTTTTTATTGGTGGATGAATTTATCCACCAATCAGCAAGAACAACCCAGGTTGCTCACCAAAAATAAAGATACCAAGAGAATAAAGAAAATTTTATAATAGGAGAAAATTAGAAAGTTTCTTAAAATTTCATGCTCTATCTGAATCACAAAATAAAATATTTGGGTTCAGTGTCCCTTTAAGCTATGAAGAGAGGTTGTCAAACTGGGTCTGTTTTGTCTACAAAAAAGGCGCTTGAGAGGTGATTACTTTATATACTGTAAATATTTTTAAGGTCTAAACAGAGATGGCAGAAGCTCTGTTTGTTCCAAGAAAATTGTTTGTGATAAGAGGTCACAAGTTAAGGCTAAAGGAAAGGAGGTTTAAAGGATTACTTCTGTTATAATTTTTTAAGCTAAACAACTAACATATTAAAGTTAATAAACATTAATTAAATTCCTACTGACCTATATTTTCTCCAAAAACGAAGTTTCATAACGTTCTAAAAGTTATATCTTTTATTCGCTGATGATGTCACGTTATCCTGCCCACTATTTTCAGCACTGCATGTTCAAAATACTTATACCAATAACTTTGTGTTTAAAGCGCCATTTTGAAACCTAGGTATTGTAAACGGATTGGTACAGAGCAAAGGATACCCACAGAGTGGGTTTGGAAAACAATTAAATTTGCAGACAAGATTTCTGACATACGGTAGAGATATGTTAATGAAATGCTATTGATAAAAAGCGTATTTGGCGTAGTTAGTTAGTAACAGGCATAGAAAATATTTACTTACAGTGGCCCTTTAATCTCCAGCAACATAAATGTTTTTCACTGTAAGATAAATCAAATAGTGGAACTCATTACCTGAGGAGGTAGAAAATGCCAACACCTTAGATACATTTAAAAATGGTTTAGATACATTTCTGGCTATAAACAGGATTCAGGTATATGATTACTTGTTTTAAATGGGTCACCTGTTTTAATGGAATTAATTTAAACTCAACTGTAGCGTTTATTGTAAGTATATTAAGATTTGTATAGGTTGAACTCAATGGACATCTGTTGTATTTCAACCTCCTCTACTTTTTTACAATGTTACTTCCATTATCAAATTTTGCAGTCTTTTTATTTGCACACTTTTTGAGGGACCAGCTCCTATTGAGTATGTGTTCAGTGTATATCTATACTAATCTCTCATTGGCTGATGCCTTTCACATGATACAGGGTGCCAGCAAATAAGAGGGGGGAGGGAATTAATTTGTCAGAAAAAAAATCTACAGCTTATTTGAAATTCAGAGTAAGCATTATTGCATTGTCTTTTTATCAAACACTTGTTAATAATGCAATTCTACTGTGTTTAATGGTCTGGTAAGTTTCTATACCTTAACTGTCATGTTCCATTTTACTTTAATTAGAAGTTTTAAAAATTTAATTTGCAACACCTCCTGAGGGTTTGTTTTTACATATCTAGCACATTTTCAAAACCATTGGATAAATTACTCTTGAAAGCTTAGTCTTTGACTAAGTGCATAGCATTTCTTTTCAATAAATTCCATAAAATAGGTTTAGAATAGATATTTATTACCCTGAAGAATTGTCACCCCCCCCCAAATAGCAAATGAATTTTAATTTGCAGCTGTTTAAAATGATGTCACTTGCTATCTTGCTTACATCTGATGATAATGCTATAGGTGTTAGAGATAACACCACCTGAGACCCTGAAAATTAAATACATGTAAAAAAAAAAAAAAAAGATAACAATTATCCTGAAACATCCCTGTACAATAAGTAACTATCTCCTAATTAGTCATATAATTATTTTTCAAATTGCTCATTGATGTGAACAGTATGCAATGTGACTTAAAGGCATAGTAAATCCACATTTTTTTCTTTCAGGATTCAGATAGAGCATGCGATTTTAAGCAACTTTCTAATTTACTCCTGTTATCATTTTCTCTTCCTTCTCTTTGCTATCTTTATTTGAAAAGCAGAAATGTAGACTTCAGAGCCGGCCCATTTTTGGTTCAGAACCTGGGTAGCTTGCTGATTGGTGGCTAAATGTAGTCACTAATCAACAAATGCTATCCAGGGTCCTGAACCATAAATGGGCTGGCTGCTAAGCTTTACATTCCTGCTTTTCAAATAAAGATAGCAAGAGAATAAAGACACATTGATAATAGGAGTAAAATAGAAAGTTGCTTAAAATTGCATGCTGTATCTGAATCATGAAATAAAAAAGTTGGGTCTAGTATCCCTTTAATAAACTGGTGCTAAAAGGACAACACAAAATTGACACTTACATGTCAAGTTAAAAGTCTATTGTGATCAGTGTTACAGAGCTACCTAAATAAATACATGCATTGCTTTATTTTAAATTTAGAGTTAAAATTGGCTTTCTCAAAGGATAAAGTGTAATCGCTTTAATCTTTCTTGTAATTTATTACTAGCTTTATAGTCTGTGCTAAAATTCATTCAGAACACTTGAATACTTTGCTAATTTTTAAATGTGCATTACTCATGTTCTTATTTCATATATATATTTCCCTAATGTAACCCAGACATTATTTCTGCATAGTTTTTTTGTATAAGACTTCCCGTAACTGTCATCTGTAGAATTTAATTCAGCTCGCACAGCATCACTTAAAAACTGTGAATGTCCTCTTAATCAAGTATATCTGCCACAATTTTTTGCAGGATTGGCCTAATTTGAAAATTTCTACGAGATGACATAAGCTGTTACCAAGTGAAAATATGGTAAAAGCTGTAGAGAAAAAAAAAAATTGAACATATGTCTGCTTGCAAAAATGACATTGAGATTTTTAAGATTATTTACTTTAAACTAAAATGAATTAATGAAATGGATTTAATGGTATAATTCATATGCATAAAGAAAAGTAAGAACCATCTAGTATTCTTAGATCCCTATTTAAAGTGTAAATGTAATTAATCCTTAGGATAGCCTTGGACAAATCCCAGGCAACATTAAAGAGATAGATACTTGATTCCCCCCCCCCCTCTCCTTTAAAGGGACATGAAATCCAATCTTTTTTCTTTCATGATTCACATAGAGCATGTGATTTTAATCAACTTTTCAATTTACTTCTTATATCTAACTTATTTTGTTCTCTTGGAATCTTTTGATGAAAAGTCACATTTGACTCAGATCTTTCCTTCACTCCTCACATTTCAGTCCTTGGCTACAGCCTGCCGCTTTCACCTTAAAAACATCGCTAAAATTAGACACTTCCTTACACAAGACACAACTAAGATTTAATCCACTTTCTCATTCGTTTCCCGCCTCGATTACTGCAACTCTATCCTCTCTGGTCTCCCCCACCTGCCGCCTAGCTCCTTTACAATCCATAATGAATGCCTCTGCCAGACTCATCTTCCTTACACGTCGCTCTTCATCTGCTGTGCCTCTCTGCCAATCCCTTCACTGGCTTCCTCTTGCCTCTAGGATCAAACACAAAACTCTCACTCTTACATACAAAGCCCTCAACTGCACTGCTCCCCCCTACATCTCAGACCTTGTCTCCAGATACTCTCCCTCCCGTCCCCTTCGCTTTGCTCATGACCTCCTACTCTCCTCCTCTCTTGTCACCTCATCACACTCCCGTTTACAGGACTTCTCCAGACTGGCTCCCATCTTGTGGAACTCTCTGCCTCGCTCCACAAGACTCTCTTCTAGTTTTAAAAGCTTCAAGTGCTCCCTAAAGACTCTACTATTCAGGGATGCATACAACCTACACTAACCTTTCCTAATACCAGTTCCTCTCCTCCACTGCAATCCCCTGAACCCCCTTAGCATGTAAGCCTATGAGTCCAGCTGTTTGTAGATCACCTTCTTAAGAGCTGACTACAACAGTGGCAACTCTTGGCAGGGCCCTTCAACCCTATAATTGTTTTGTTGTACTCCCCCTTTGTTTATAGCGCTGCAGAATCTGTTGGCACTCTACAAATAACCGATAATAATAATAAAAGGTTACCTAAAGTAGACTCAGGAACTGCTGATTGGTAACTGCACATATATGCCTCATGTTATTGGCTCATCCATTGCATTAAGCTAGCTCCCAGTAGTGCATTGCTACTTTTTCAACCAAGGATGCCATAAGAATGGAGCAAATTATACATTATACGTGAATCATGAAATACATTTTTTTGAATTTCATTTCCCTTTAATATTTCCTGATAATGCATTTTTACATGTTGAATTGTATGAAATAGTTTTACAAATAGCTTCCTTTACCTTTATTTTTGTCATTTAAAATATCTGTTTTTACCTGTTGTAGCATAATCTATACAGTCATTTTCAGTACTTGTTATAGAAAAGCTATGTAAATGAGAATGTTTAGTAGAAACCATGCTTCCAGTGGGTTTCAGACAGAGAGTGTTTATTTTCCATTGTTTTCTCTAAGGGCCTGATAATCTAAAGCCCTCTGCTCTGGCGGAAAAAAAAAATATTGTTAGTACTTCAAGGTCCCTCAAAAAAATTTAGAATGTCAAGTTTTAGCTTGAGAATTATTTAGCTCACTATCCCATGTTCTGGATGTAGAGGAGAGACAGGTTTATTAAAATGCAATACTCAAAAAACACACAGAAATATTAAACTTTGAATATACAGTCAGAGAAAAGATAAGGTGAGAGAGAGAGAGCCGTTTGGATAGAGTTGCAGTTTAAATTAGTAGAAATAGATATTTCCTATACGAAAATTAACCTAACGAAGCAATTTGCTAAACAATTTAATTCTGCAGCTGTTATAGCAAGTCATTGGAAACACATTAAGGTGAAACCAATTTTACTGTCCCTTTAAATTCACTTACTTTATTTTACCCCTGCAAATTTACTAAATGTCTATTGTGTTTATCAATCTCCCCGTCTGAATCTTGAAATTATAAGAAATCATTCTTCTTTCCTGCTTTCATGAAACAAAATTCTTTCCTATTGAATGTAATGTTTCTATCATATCTCTTTCCTCATCCAAGCCAAATATATAAGGGCTGTAAAGTATTTATCTTTTTTAGACATCATACCATTCTTACAGCCCTGCTTTGAGCAGTTAATGTCATTATGAAGAGCAGGATACATAGTAATATAGTAGATGAGGTTGAAAAAAGACAGAATTATATTGAGTTTAACCTATACAAATCTTAAAGGGACACTGTACCCAAAAAAAATATTTGTGATTCAGAGAGAGCATGCAATTTTAAGCAACTTTCTAATTTACTTCTATTATCAATTTTTCTTTGTTCTCTTGATATCTTTATTTGAAAAAGAAGGCATCTAAGCTGAGGAGCCAGCAAATTTGTGGTTCAGAACCATGGACAGCAATTGTTTATTGGTGCTGCCCAATCAGCAAGGACAACCCAGGTTGTTCACCAAAAATGGGCCGGCATCTAAACTTAAATTCTTGCTTTTCAAATAAACATACCAAGAGAATGAAGAAAAATTGATAATAGGAGTAGATTAGAAAGTTGCTTCAAATTGCATGCTCTATCTGAATCACAAAAGAAAAATGTGGGTACAGTGTCCCTTTAATATACTTATAATAAAAGCTCCAGTTGAGCTTAAATTAATCCCATTGAAAAGGTGACCCATTTAACACAAGTAATATTATCCCTGGATTCTGGTTCTAGACGGAAATGTATCTAAACCATTTTAAGTGTATCTAAGTTATTGGCATTTACTACCTCCTTAGGTAATGAGTTCCACAATTTAATTGCTCTTACAGTAAAAAAAGTTTACCTCGCAGGTGATTAAATCCCCTTTCCTCTAGAATGATTACTATGAATTCAGAGCTCTGGTTAAATGTTTCACGAAGCAAAAAAGTGTCACAAAAGATCAAAAATTCATTACAAGGTACAATTACACTCATAATAACACTGTCTAATAAAAAATATTTTAAAAATAATAATAAAATATTGCATACAAATGCTCTGAGGGCTCAGAAATATGAGATCTCAGGTGTTGGGAAAAAAAAGGCAGGCAAACGGTTTTAACATTGAGATACATACATATACAGGTCTAAAGATGTGTGTATATATATATATATATATATATATATATATGTCAGTATTTGTGCAGATAAGTATTTATGTATTTATATGTGTAAATATGTATTTACAGACATATATACATATATAAACACATAAATATATATTTACACGTATATAGACATACATATATATATATAAGTGCATTGGAGCCCTTTGCAGTTAAGTAGATGAAAACATGTAAAATCATATTAATGCAATATTCATATTTATTAAATAATTTTAACCGTGTATTTACAGTAAATATTTCACATTCCAATGTTCTGCACATAGCAGAATATGTTCTATGTATTTATAAATTGATATTCCTGTATATATATATATATATATATATATATATATATATATATATATATATATATATATATATATACCTATATATAATCATTAAATAGATATGATTAGAAAGAAGCACCATATAGAGCACTCGCTTACAAAAAGTATGGTTACTAGGTAGGAAAAGTTACAACAGTAACATAATAAAAATGAACTTTTATTGGTCATATAATTAAAAGTCTGTGAATAACGGAAATGAAACAACAAGACATACATACACATATTTAAAAAAGAAAAGAGAACTATGAAACCCGTGTGTACTGTACACTAAATGTTAAAGCACATAGAAGGGATTGAATAGCGGAACAGGAAACACTAGTCCCTTTATGGTAAGTTGCTGAGTATAGGGAGTACTATATATGAGATAGGGACACATTACCAAATACCCAATGCCACTCCCCTCAGACTTTACAATTGTAGTATATGCTATTTATGCTATTTAATCAGATAACGTATAAATGTTACCAAAAACTATCGCCTAGATTACAAGTCTTGCGTTAGCCTTAAAAAGCAGCGTTGAGAGGTCCAAACGCTGCTTTTTAACGCCCTCTGGTATTACGAGTTTGGCAGGCACAGGTGTACTGCTCACTTTTTTTCCGCATCTCGAGCATACCAAAAATCCACTTACGTAAATTGCGTATCCTATCTTTTAAATGGGACTTGCATAATGCCAGTATTACGAGTCTTAGAAAAAGTGAGCGGTACAGCCTCTCCTGTCAAGCCTGGTACCGCATTTAAAAGTCAGTAGTTAACTAATAACATAAAACTCTTAACTAAAGTGCTAAAAAGTACACTAACACAAATAAACTACCTATTAACCCCTAAACAGAGACCCCCCCACATCACAAGCACTATATCAAATAATTTAGCCCCTAATCTGCCGCCACTTCAATAAATGTATTAACCCCTAAACCGCCTCACTCCTGCCTCACAAACACTAGTTAAATATTATCAACCCCTAATCTGCCGTCCCTAACATCGCAGACACCTACCTACATTTATTAACCCCTAATCTGCTGACCCCAACGTTGCCGCCACTTTATTAAATTTATTAACCCCAAAATCGAAGTCTAACCCTAACCCTAACACCCCCCTAACTTAAATATTATTTAAATAAATCAAAATAAAATTACTACAATTAAATAAATTATTCCTATTTAAAACTAAATTCTTACCTATAAAATAAAACCTAAAATAGCTACAATATAACTAATAATTACATTGTAGCTAGCTTGGGGTTTATTTTTATTTTACAGGCAACTTTGTATTTATTTTAACTAGGTACAATAGTTATTAAATAGCTATTTACTATTTAATAACTTCTTAGTTAAAATAAATACAAATATACCTGTAAAATAAATCCTAACCTAAGTTACAATTACACCTAACACTACACTATAATTAAATAAATTACCTAAATTAACTACAATTAATTACAATTAAATTAAATAAACTAAATTACAAAAAACCCCCACTAAATTACAGAAGATAATAAAATAATTACAAGTTTTTAAACTAATTACACCTAATCTAATCCCCCATATAAAATAAAAAAGCCCCCCAAAACAATAAAAATCCCTACCCTATACTAAATTACAAATAGCCCTTAAAAGGGCTTTTTTGCGGTGCATTGCCCCAAAGTAATCAGCTCTTTTACCTGTAAAAAAAAGACAATACCCCCCCCAACATTGCAACCCACCACCCACACACCCAACCCTACTCTAAAACCCACCCAATACCCCCTTAATAAAACCTAACACTACCCCCTTGAAGATCACCCTACCTTGAGACGTCTTCACCCAACCGGGCAGAAGTGGTCCTCCAGGCGGTCCGAAGTCTTCATCCTCTCGGGGCAGAAGAGGTCCTCCAGACAGACAAAAGTCTTCATCCAGTCGGCATCTTCTATCTTCATCCATCCAGAGCAGAGATGGTCCATCTTCAAGACATCCGACACGGAGCATCCGCTTTGTTCGACGGCGACTGGAACAATGACATCATCCAAGATGTCATCCCTTCAATTCCGATTGGCTGATAGAGTTCTATCAGCCAATCGGAATTAAGGTAGAAAAAATCCTATTGGCTGATCCAATCAGCCAATAGGATTGAAGTTCATTCCTATTGGCTGATTAGAACAGCCAATAGGATTGAGCTTGCATACTATTGGCTGATTGAAACAGCCAATAGAATGCAAGCTCAATCCTATTGGCTGATTGGATCAGCCGATAGGATTTTTTCTACCTTAATTCTGATTGGCTGATAGAATTCATTAATCGGAATTAAGGTAGAAAAAAATTGAAGGGACGCCATCTTGGATGATGTCATTTAAAGGACCCGCCTTTGTTCCAGTCGCCATCGAATGAAGAGGATGCTCTGCGTCAGATGTCTTGAAGATGGACCTGCTCCTCTCCTGATGGATGAAGATAGAAGATGCCGCCTGGATGAAGACTTCGGACAGTCTGGAGGACCACTTCTGCTCGGTTTGAGTGAAGACGTCTCAAGGTAGGGTGATTTTCAAGGGGATAGTGTTAGGTTTTATTAAGGGGGGATTGGGTGAGTTTTAGAGTAGGGTTGGGTGTGTGGGTGGTGGGTTTTAATGTTGGGGGGTATTGTCTTTTTTTTTTTACAGATAAAAGAGCTGATTACATTGGGGCAATGCCCTGCAAAAAGCCCTTTTAAGGGCTATTTGTAATTTAGTATAGGGTAGGGATTTTTATTATTTTGGGGGGATTTTTTATTTTATTAGGGGGATTAGATTAGGTGTAATTAGTTTAAAAAAAAAGTCATTATTTTATTATTTTCTGTAATTTAGTGTTTGTTTGTTTTCGTAATTTATTTTATTTTATTTAATTGTAATTAATTGTAGTTAATTTAGGTAATTTATTTAATTATAGTATAGTGTTAGGTGTAATTGTAACTTAGGTTAGGATTTATTTTACAGGTATATTTGTATTTATTTAACTAGGAAGTTATTAAATAGTTAATAACTATTTAATAACTATTGTACCTAGTTAAAATAAAAACAAAGTTGCCGGTAAAATAAAAATAAATCCTAAACTAGCTACAATGTAACTATTAGTTATATTGTATCTAGCTTAGGGTTTATTTTATAGGTAAGTATTTAGTTTTAAATAGGAATAATTTATTTAATAATAGTAATTTTATTTAGATTTATTTCAATTATATTTAAGTTAGGGAGTTAGGGTTAGACTTAGGTTTAGGAGTTAATAACTTTATTATAGTGGCGGACACGTTGGGGGTGGCAGATTAATAATTGTAGAAGGCAGAATAGGGGTTAATAACTATAATGTAGGTGACGGCAATGTTGGGGGCAACAGATTAGGGGTTCATAACTGTAGGTGGCGGCGGTGTCCGGAGCGGCAGATTAGGGGTTAATAATATAATGCAGGTGTCGGCGATGTCGGGGGCAGCAGATTAGGGGTTAATAAGTGTAAGATTAGGGGTGTTTAGACTCGGGGTTCATGTTAGGGTGTTAGGTGTAGACATAAAATTTCTTTCCCCATAGGAATCAATGGGGCTGCATTAGGAGCTGAACGCTGCTATTTTGCAAGTGTTAGACTTTTTACAGCCGAATCAGCCCCATTGATTCCTATGGGGAAATCGTGCATGAGCACGTTTTACCTGCTCACCGCTACCGTAAGCAGCGCTGGTATTGAGGTGAGATGTGGAGCGTTAGCACCGCACACCATAACCGACAAAAACTCGTAATCTAGCCGTATATGTGGAACAATTTTCATATAATTACAGATCACACCAGATTACGTACGCCTGATGCGCATTTCACCTCAGATTTAATTTAATTAAATGACCAATAAAAGTTAATTTTTATTATGTAACTGTTGGAACTTTTCCTACCTGGTAACCATACATTTGTAAGCGAGTGATCTATATGGTGCTTCTTTCTAATCATATCTATATATCAATTTACTGGCACTGAGCACCCTCCACATTCTCTTGTGTTGATTCGCATTTGTAATACTGGTTCACAAACCTTTTTTCTTATTAACTATATATAATCATGTGTATATATATATATATAGATAGATAGATAGATATATAGATATTGTACAAAAAAAACAGATATATGTAGAAATATTTATTTACGAATAAATAGAATGTGAAATATTTATTTTTTCAAGTCGGGTTAGCGCACTTGAGAATATGCAATCGGGTATGCGCAAAAGTGGGGTGTTAGGTTCCCCCCCCATATTGTACGTTCGTTTTTTTGTGCTTATCGGGTTAGCGCATGAGTTAAAAGAATTTATTTTCAACTCCTAATATGAACACAACCCGAAATGTGCCAAAAGCTTACTTCGTGCTCAATTAACACGCGAGCGGGAGCGTTATCACTCCACTTATAATCTGGCCAATAATGTTTGTTTTCTACTGTATTCCAAAACACTTGCACTATCTGACATATGTCACAAATGAGTAATTTCCCATCATATGCATTTTTTACATTTTGACTGCAATCTTTTCAGAAACCTACAATGAAAAATAAGCAGACAATAGGGCTAGAGATATAAGCAGACAATAGGGCTAGAGATAATCATCAAAAATATGACATTGTTGCTGATGTCCTAAAAAGTGTTTTCTTATGAATGGGAAAATAATTTGTTAGAGGTATTAATGAATGAAAAGTTTTTTAATTTCTAAAGCAATGTGAGATGATTTGTAAACCAAAAAACCCCAATTTTTTAAGTGTTTGAAATGGTGTTGATTCTGCAAATGGCATTTTACATCACATTAAACCATGCAACAATCTCTAGAACTAAACATAATATTCAAGAAAGGCCTGTCTAGTTTGTAAAGAATAATATAAGTACCTCACCTTTTCTTCAACTAAAATGTGCTTCTAAGCAACCAAACCTTTTCCTTATGCATTACTGGAATGCCTACCTGCCTTTAAACCATATTAAATAATAATTAACAAGACCTGCTTCCTTTTAATTGCTTTCAGTAAAATGCCATTAAGTCCATCATCTGCCATTTGTTGTACCATCCTAATCATATTATAACATTTTGAATACAAGTCATTCATCCCTCATATCTTTTAATGATACTAATGTGATTTATCCTCCATGAAAATCAGTTGCTGACTATCTCCTAAAGGCAAACCTTCTCTTGAAGTCTACTAACAATATCACGGATAAAAAACTATAAGCGCTTCACTCTGGGTACATTACGGATAAAATTGAGCTCTGTGTGAACTGTCTCTAAACTGCCAGTGAGTATTAATACGACAGTATGGGGCCTATTTATCAAAGCGTCAACTGAAAATATGCTTGAATTCCGCTTCGTAATTGTCACAAGATTGATCCGCAGTAATTATCAAAGCAAATGTTGAAGATCAGCAAATGTTAAATTTTGTAACATAAAATACGATCGCCCCTGGGCTCAATCCGACACAGATCGCTGCGAGTTGAAAACCGTGGTATTCAAGCGGAATCGTGTTTATTCGCCCTCCTAATCAACACTTTTTGAAACGCTCACAAAGTTATCAAAAATTCTACATTTACGCTTGCATCTTTTCCTACTCAGCGTACCTAGTTTTCAATCTGCCACCCTTGAGGTAGTGTATGCCATAGAAGTCAATGGGAGTCTGAAAACACAGAAAGCTTATGTTCGTTGCTGCAAGAGAATGAAGTATATTACATAATAAATGTAAATTAGAAACTTTATTAAATTTGTATACCCTTTGTAAATCAAACAATATTATTGTTCCACATTTGGTGCACTAGTAAATATAAGGATAAAAATGAAAGATACGGGGGGCGTGTCCAACCACCAACCAAGATGGTTGCCTTTTTTAAACGGCTGAAAACTAGAGACAATAATTCTGCTGATTATTACCTTTCCGTGCATAATATCAAGTTTACATCTGTGATACTTAGTGAGGATAAATACTAGAGCTACTGATTCTGCATAAAGTATTTACAAATTCAGCCTGGCAGACCAGTAACGAGGAGATACGCAGCAGGGGCCTTCTAACAACTTCTTACAACTCAGGAAAACCGATCGGTCACTGAGCGGAGAAAGAGATCCGAGGCTTTTGACCCTATGGCAACTTGGACTGTATCCTATTTCCAGACAATTAATGAAGGGGAAAGTGAGCAACCGATCACCTTACCACAGAGCCACGGAGAGGTGGATATCGACGAGAGGAAGGTGCAGTCTAGCCGAGTCCCTGATTTTAAGCTACATCAAGATGGCTTAGATGTATTGAAAAGATCTCTATTGAGTCGTTCTCCTCAACCCAATGCCAAAGGCAGGCAGCAAGGTATGCTTTGGCAGTGGAGGGTTTTGGCTTCGGACATGATCCCTGCTACAGAAAGTGGGCTACCCCACAAGACTACACTTGCCGGGCCTCCTGTGTATCTGAGAGGCTCTATCACACTACATTCGCCTCCTAGGTCCGGAGTGGGCTAGCACCTCAGTTTAGAGTTGTGATTTGCTAAGCTCTTTATCGCCCCAAGGATCAATATGAAACCCTCACAGTCTTCACCTTTTATGCTATGTGCCTGGCATTACTTTTTTATTCATGGTGATACCTCCATCCCCTCTATATGACGATCTCAAGATCTGAGGACAATAAGAGGCTAAACATGCTCCATCTGGCTATTATACTGATGCGAATGGCTCCCGATCACTTATTCACCTTAATGCCACTACTGTTGGGCCCCTGATATCTTTTCAGTCTGTTTATTTTATACTATAGTTACTAAAATTTCTATGTGTGCTGTTGTTTCTCATTAGTCACCGCATTCTGTTTATCTGCTGCTTTGGTTTTACATATTATAATGTGGCCTTCTTGCAAGCCTATAGTACAAATGTGTTATTAGACTTACCTTACCTGAAAATTACAGATATGACATGCTAGATTTCCTCATGGTGCTCATTCCATTTAAGCTTAGGCTGGTAAATATATATCTATGACCTAAATATGATTATTTGTTATATGTATAATTTATGTAGATTACACTATGCAGGTTTTCTGTTCCCATGCTTGAGATAGGCACATATGACATTAAAAGTATTTTATATACTTGTACAAGCCCCTGATAATCATTATATATGTTAGACTGCCCTTATAGTTGTGAAATGGTTAGATTTATTTGATGCATACCCTATAAGTATGTCTTGGTAGCCATACGCACATTGTATCATATTGACATCCTGTTTTTACCTTCCCGGAGATATAGACCTGTAAATATAGTCTCGCCCCCCTTGTGCTTTGCTTATTTTTTAAGCTAAGTGATGCAGATCCCACCTTTAAATCCCTATACCCCACACATGAGTGTTTAATCATAGTTATTGTATTGATTATCCCTCCCTCAACACATATACGCAATTATAGTCTGGAGGACCCAAAAGAGACCATATATTTTATAGGCCTAAATACAAAAAAAATTTTTGAGGTCAGCTTTTGTGTTCATAGACCACATAGGAAGCTGTACAATTCTAGAGTTATTTCTAACCATTAGTTCTTTAATACCCTTAAATTGTGAAATGTAGGTTTTAACTTATGATCTAAAATATGGTTTGTCATGTTCAGGTTACTTGCAGTGATGTATATTTTTGAAAATTGCCCTTACGGTTAAAGGCCTATGTCTGTGGTTACTTGGATATGTAAGAAGCTATTTTATTCCTCAATAAAAATATTTCAAAATAAAAATGAAAAATACATTACTTCTTATGGAAGTATGGAAGATGGAAGTTGCTAATTAGTGTGAGGTATGCTTGAGGGGGGATGGTGATATTTAATATTTCTGATTTTTGGTCATTGATTAGAAAATTTGAATATATTCCAAATTCCTAAAATTCTTTCAAAACTGCAGGTATTGATGTAGTAAGTGTCGTTAGTGTAAGTAATATGTCATCTGCATTAAGTGATCATTTATTAATGAATTCTGTCTGAGTGAATAATCTGGGACATTAAACAATTTATGCGATCTGCTAGGATTTTCTCAAAAAAGTTTCAAGTCTGTGTTTAAAAGAGATATCGGTCTGTAATTTCCAATGATGTTAGTGGGTTTGTTTGGTTCTAGGATTATGTATATATGTGCTTCCAGAATTTCGGCTAGAAAACTCCTGGTGTTGTCAATTTTTATAATTTATATTATTTATTTGAGAACCCGTCTGGGCCAGGGCTTTTATTATATGGCAGAGCATCTATGGCTTCGAGCACCTCTTTCAATGTGATGGGGGAGTCTAGATGTTCTGATTCTTCCATTGAAATAACTGGGAGTTCTATTGTTTGAAGATATTGGTTAATTTTATTTAATTGAGATGGATCTTTTGAATTTGTGAGGTTATAGAGTTGATGATAAAATTCTCTAAAAGAATTAGCGATTTCTTTCGGGTCTGTTATGGTTGTCCCTAACATATTTCTAATCTTAAAAATGTGATTTTGATATGTTTGTTTTTGGAGTGTTCTGCCGAGTAAGGCTCCAGCCTTATTGCTATTAGGAAAACATATATTTTTGAGGAATAATGCTTTTCTAAGAAGGTTGTTAAGTGCTTTAAGTGGATTTATGCTCCAAATTATATATTTTCTTGAGAATTGCCCTTTGTTTAATAAATTCTCCTCTGAGAGTTGCTTTGTGTGTGAGCCATTTGGTTATATCATTTGTGTCCATAGAATTGTTGAAGTGAAAGAACTCTTTTATGGATTTTTCTATGTGTTTTTTTAATGGCGGGATCATGTAGTAGTGTTTCGTCTAAGCACCATGTAAAGGGGCAGAATGGTTTCGCGGGCCATGACAGTTCTAATGTTATTGCCGAATGATCGACCTAGAGATTGGATGTATGTCTGTCTCTGTGGCTAACGATGTGCTAAGATGGTCTAAAAAACAATAATCTATTCGCAAATATGTGCGTCCAGGGTTGGAGTAGAACGTATAGTTACGAAAGCGTGAATGGCGTATTCTCCACATGTCTATTAATGATAATGTTTCTAATTTGCTTGTTATTTGGTTTCTAATTTTGTTTGAAACATGACTTCTGCCAGAGGAGCAATCCAGGGTCGGGTTTAATGTGGTATTTAGGTCCCCTCCCTAAATTACTATCCCTTTCTGTGTTTCTAGTAGTTTGTTTAGTGCAGTTTCTATAAATAAATGTTGACCTTCATTAAGGGGCATATTAATTCATCAGTGTGAGTGGACAGTTATATAGAAGTCCAGTTAGTATTAAAAATCTTCCTTCTTTATCCATGTGTTGTTCAATGAGTTGATTAGAATGTAAAAGACTGAAATTTCTTTGCAATTTTCCAAACACAATGTCAGCATTTTGCGCAGATTTTTATATGAACATTTCCACTAACTCTGGCTTAGAAATAATTGCCTAGTATTAGAGCCAATATACTTTGGGATACCACTGCCACACTTTGTCATTACTGGATATAATATCATCAATCTTTGCAGCCACCTGTGGGATACTATCCCTATCATGCATTAGATATACTCATACATTGTATGCACTCACTATCTTCAACAGAAAACATTGGAGCCGCAATTAGCTGTGTGCCAGCTGATGAGTCCACCCACATGACTATAAGACACAGCAAGGAACCCGGAAGTGAAGAACTCCATCGGGCGCGTCTGCAACATAGACACATTAGCCGCCAGGGCGACCAGTGAAGACGACCAGAGCCGCTGGAGTGGACGAAGAAACTAGAAATGCTGAACACATCTTTTTTGAGAGCCGATCCATTCCCACTAGAGAACTAGATAACTAAACTCTTTCCACACCGACACACCTTCATCACGCCCCTCACTTTAGACGTAGAGTGAGCAGCATTAAAGGGACAGTATACTGTAAAATAGTTTTTCCCTTAATGTATTTACAATTGCTTTTTTACCAACTGCAGAGTAAAAAGATTATGAAAATTAGCTTTTAAAGGTTTATTTGTCTATATTAAAGCTCTGACTTTGTGTTTTGAAGCCACAACCTAATAAAATGGGTTGAGCTTGTAGGTATAATCAGATCTCATTACTGTATCACATTGTGTACATATACCTGCTTCTTTATCTTATATCTGTCCATAAAACAATCACCAGTACTTGGAGAGGACAATGGAAAATCAACATTGTATTACCTTATCTCTGCTATATCCCACTAGGAGTCCAATTTCTTCTACTGGCTGTGTTTACAAAGCTTATCTATAGCTTGGACCTGCGGCCACAAAATTTCAGAATAGGTGGGGATACCACATGCTAAATCAACTGTTTCAAATGCCAATATAAGGGTAAAGGAGCTACTTGTAAACAATTTAATACACTCCAACAGGTAAAGTAGATCATTTGGAACAAATTAAAGGGGAGAAATATTTTGAGTAAACTGTCCCTTTAAGGTACTTTTTCTATCCTCAGATTTATGGAGGTATATTTTTCCTTCAGGTTTGCAAACCTGTTAATTTTTTTTTTTATCTGAACCCCAGTTGTGTAATGAAGTTTATTTTATTGTATTTTATTGCGTAATTTAAATAACTGAGGTATATATTTTCTAGGATCGTATTTTATCTCTTGGACATCCAGAGTAAAACTATATTCCCTCTTTTCCCTCTCACCATATTTATAGAGAATTCCTCTTTCTTTTGGGGATTTCCCCCTATTTATAGAACTTTATAGAATAAAGCGATTTTTTGTCCATATATATATATATATATATATATATATATATATTCTTAAATCATTTAGACAGAACTGAGTGCCACATTAAGGAGAGCTACTAATTGTAGTACTACACTGCAATACAGTATTATGGATATATATATATATATATATATATATATATATATATATTCTTAAATCATTTAGACAGAACTGAGTGCCACATTAAGGAGAACTACTAATTGTAGTACTACACTGAAATACAGTATTATGGATATGCTGGGATATGAAATATTTTAAGAAGAGTAAGTGTGAAGTGTAATTAGAGCTACGGCTCTCACGGGTTAAGGTAAATTAAGTAGTGGATGGCTATAAACAAAAATTGTTGGGTAGAGTATGTCTTCTACAACATTTTTAGTCATAGTCATACTATAAACCTATAAGGTCTCAGGTTTTGAGGATCCCTAAGAGCAAACAGTTTTAGTCAAACAGTTCTCAAGAGGTGTATATGTATATATATATATATATATATATATATATATATATACATAGGCTTACCATAATTTTTAGAGGTGAAACTGGGACCACCTGGTGCGGTGCCAGTGGGGTGTGGTCAGGGGCATGGTCAAGGGGGGCGTGGCAATTACCGGTCCTTTTAAAGTAGTAGCTTTTATGTGTGTAATGTTTTGTGGATACTCTAACCTTCCTCAGTCAAACAAGTGAATCAAACAGTTTAAATAGACCATAACACCACCCCCTAGTGAAAAAGGCACCATTACGTTGTCATGGAAAATAAATCATTAATCTAAATCTCAGATTCTAAATAATGCCAAACATCAAGCATCAGTATCACTTTCATAATTATCAATTTCACAATTTAATATCTGCAGTGTAATATGTGTTTTATGTGTCTAATTAAGGAACAGAGCCAAATACTGATAAGGCATAAATATAACATTGAATGAAAGTAAAAAAGAAACACGTACCTGCTAAAGCTGTTTAAGAGGCTACTCTATACCATAATGCAGGAAGATTATAGCCAAAATGCTATCCTGCATGAAGTAAAGCAAGATCCAGGCCTTCCTGTCTGTACTTCCTAGTCCTACCCATATGATTCCCCTAAAGGTGTATTACCAGCAATGTCACCAGGGGTCAGGGGGGTGTTAAATTCTTAGAAAAATAAACCAAGTAGCACTACAAAATTAAAAAAAAACCTATGCTGCTCACTCAGTCTGTATTACTAAATGTGAGCTTTGAAGGACACAAATGTTAAGCTAAGCAGGGCTGTATGTAACAAAGTACCAGCATCCAACTATGCTGGAGAGCCACAGCCACAGACTCACAGTCCAGTCATTTTGAATAATGTGTCCGGGTTTCAGGTGGTCTGAAACCCGGACACATGATTTGAAACCTGGAGGTGGCAACCCTACTGGGACAGAATGAACAACTGGGTGGGACACTGGGACAGCGCCTCCAAACCGGGACAATCCCAGTAAAAGTGGGACTTCTGGTAAGCCTATATATACATCTACAAAATAAGGTAAGTTCTCACAGTGACTTGTCCAGAGGTGGACCCTTAAAGATGTTTTGGGTTGGGATACCGTCTCATCCATATTTAGCCTCTTGCAGGAGCCTAGAATTTAAATGTGTAGAATCTCTGGGTCTCTTTATTTGAACCTTGTTCCAGTGTGATCTTTGTTGTTTAGGTTTCAAGTTGAATCACTTATTGAAGGCAGTGAAGGTAGTGGAATATCCAGTTGTTAGCAGAAGTCTTCCAAATCATCTGGAGGGTGATAAATAGCGAGTTTGTTATTTTTCATCACTTTTATGCTGAAGGGGAATCCTCATCTGTAAGATATCCCTTGGCTTTGCAGGTGTTGAGTGATGTTTCTAGCATCTTTGCAGTTTTGCAAGGTGATGGGGCTGAGATCTACATATATTTGAAGCAGGATTCCTTTAAATGTGACCGGCTGTTTTTGTCTAGCTGCTTTGGTAATTTGTTCTTTGTACAAAAATTAATTTTAATTTAAGGATCATATCCCTTGGCGGCTCTGAATCTTTTGGAGGTGGTCTTAAGGCCCTGGGGGCTCTATCAAGCTGGAGTTTTGGTAGTTGTGGGTCATTTAATAGAAATGTAAAGACATCCTGGAGGAACGAGTTGAGGGATTCTTGCAACACTTTCTCAGGCACACCTCTTTGTCTTGTAAGAATATTATCTTGGATTCTTGAGAATTTTTTTTTCTAGTGAGAATGTCCATGTCTGATATTTGTATCTGCTTGCTCCTCAAGGAACTCAACTCTGTTGCCAAGTTCCGTTATTTCTTTTTTAACCTCCACTAATTCATCTTTTATTAAATGACCAACTTGTTGAATAAAGGAAGTAAAATCTTACTTTGTGGGTAGATCTTTTAAGTCTGCGCGGGTTATGGGGGAGTCGTTTTGAAGTTATGCAGGGTAGATTCATCTTCTTGTTGTTGTGAGGATGTTTCCTCATCTTGTGCAGAAGTTTTGAAGGCTTTGAAAAACATGTTAGCTTTGGAACCCGCATGCCGTGTGCTTTTTGCTGATTTCTTATTTTTCTGAGACCTTTTCAACGCTATTTTGTAATGTATAACACAGCAGTACATTCCGATATGATTATAGTTCCTTTGCTTGGAATTTTTTTGTGTATATTAGGCTGGTGTTCTATGCTTCTATATTTGCAATCTGGAATGTCCCAGGTAGTAGTAAATCAGGCCAGTTTCTTATTCGATGTTATATATATAAGTTGTGTGCCTTAGTGTTAGATGTAATATACACTGCAATAACATGTTCTATGTACCTGGTAGGGAAGTAATCCCAACTAGGTAAGTTATAAGTGCCTGATCAGGTTCTTGTGGTGGATACAAGTTCTATCTTGTATCCCCACATGGTGAGAGTTCTCTACTTTCACGTAGCTTTTACATAGAATATGTAGCGTTGAGGTAATACAATTTGCCCCACTGATGTCTGCCACTATATGTGTATACAGTATGTGTAATTTATTTGATCTTGAGAAGTAGAGGCCAATTTCTATTCTTTATAGGTCAATCTGGAGGTGTATCTTTCTACTCAGGTCATAGGCCTTAGCTCGTGATCGTAGTTGTATATATAGCTTGTCTGCTCAGATGGCAGTTATTTTTGGCTGTATATTGGTGAGTGGTCTGGCAGCTGGTGACTCACCTTCAACTCTTGCCATTTTGCTGATTGGTCACTCTGGTATTTGCTCCAGTATCGCTGATGCAACCAAGGTGTTCTCCGTGACCCTCTGCTGTGCCACTATGTCTACGGAGCTCTGGTGGGTCAAATCTGTAAACTTCATGTAGATGCGGTTTGAGTCTTGTGGGCATACGAGTCGATCTGTGTTTAATACTTGTTGGTGCACTTTGATCAGCGTTTTAGGCCTGAATGTGACACTTCCGTGTTTGTGAGTCCCGCGGAGTTCAATCTGGTATGGAGTCTCTTCTTATAAAAGCATATTTCCAATCCCCTGGTCTTTAGGAGGTCATTGCTGTGCTTTTCTAGGGAGATGCTCTGTTATTTTCCCCTGTTTGTGCTATAGTTGCTTCAGAGCTTCAGATCATTGCGACCATCTTGTTCCGTGGTCAGCTCCGCCCCCCTTTGGTACAGTTTGTAGGCTAACGTAGTTCAAAACTTGTTGGTGCCATCTCAATTTCTGCAGACTTCAGCATATTATTGTAGCAAACCTTGTGATATACAGTGTTTTTAAGAGGCATTAAACTCTATCAGGTAGATTACAAGTTATGCATGAAAGAGGGTAATTAATGAGCGCAACAAAAGTTGCGTTATTTCATCCTCCATAGCACTGCCATTACAAGTTTTCAAACAGCCGGCTTGTGCGTGCGATATGGTTGCGTTGAGCTCCATACGCCACAAAATACAATAGACATCAATGGGGAGAGCATGTTAGAAAAAAACCTAACACCTGTGATCGCGGAATGAAAAGCTCCATAACCCAGCCCCATTGATGTCTATAGGGAAAACAAAATTGTGTTTAAACCTAACACCCTAACAAAAATATAATATAACTATTAAACTAAAACTAAAATAACTACCAATTAAAGAAAACTAAAATACACATAAAAAAATTGCTACTATAAAAATTAGTATCTAATTACAAAAATAACAAACACTAAATTACGAAAAATAACAAACAAAATGATCAGAAATAAAAAACCTAGCCTACAATAAACTACCAATAGCTCTTAAAAGGGCCTTTTGTGGTGCATTGTCCCAAAGAAATAAACTCTTTTACCTGTAAAAAAAACACAAAGACCCTCCCAACAGTAAAACCCACCACCTAACCAACCTCCCAAAATAATAACCCTAACTCTAACAAAAACCTAAGCTACCCATTGCCCTTAAAAGGGCATTCAGCTCTTTTGCTTGCCCTGAAAAGGGCATTCCGCTCTTTTAAGAAAATCCCAAACCCTAAGCTAAAAAAAAAAACACCCAAAAAAGTTTAAAAAATCCTAACACTAACCCCAGAAGATCCACTTACAGTTCCTGAAGTCTGGACATCCAGGCAGCGAGAGGTCATCATCCAGGCGGCGAGGTCTTCATCCAACCAGGCGGCATCTTCTATCTTCATCCAGGTGACATCTTCTATCTTCAACCTCACCACAAAACTTGTAATGGCAGCGCTATGGAAGTCCCATGAAAAAACGTTATTTTTACGAGTGCCGGACTGACGTTGCGTTACAGCTATACCGACAAGACTTGTAATGGCTGCGTTGCTATTTTAACACTGAAATTACCATTTTTTTAGCGTTAAAAGTTGAAAGCACAACTCTTAATCTACCTGTATGAAATTATTTCTTTACTTTATTTATAACAATCTCTAACTGGCCTCAGCAGAGGAGATAAGTTAACAGGATTTCAACCTAGGGAAATCAAATTTTCAATGTGACAATATCAATAACTTTATGGAGACTTCAGACCCCATTTTAAAACTGAAATTCCTAAGTAGGGAACCTGTACATCTGTGCTCACCACCAGCAATCCAGAATCCATTACCGGAAATATCTTGTGATGTCCTCCCATTTGCTCACACCCAACCAATTGTGGGCTAGATTAAACATGGCACGCAAACTGTTACGCGCAAGTGAAAAGGAGTTTAATGCGGGTGTTTAGACACATTTGAAGTAGCGCACATATTAGAAGTTGAAACTAAACATCTTCACTTGAGAGCAATTTAATTTAACACACGTCTGACTAGCACGATTTCAGAGCGCTGGTTAACTGTTACGCTTGAATAAAAAGCTGCACAAAACACATAAAAAAACATTTAAAAGTATAGTTACTTATAATAGCACTAGCTAATAAAAATTATTAAAAAAGAGTTGCATTAAAAAGTGATAAGGGTTCAAAAATAGGATTTGCTTTATTTACTGTATGTCTTTAATAACCTCAATAAAAATATATATATAAAAAAATAAATAGATCGCATTATAGTTTTTTTTATAAAAAAAAACAAACTAGGCAGTTTTGGGGCTTTAAAGTTGGGGGCACTTTGCCCTTGTCCGCCCGGCTTTGCATCTAACGGGCAGCAATATGCTGCCCACATTTACCATTGCAAACTATGGCTAATGTGCAATGCCGTCCCCTGTTTGCGTGAAGCCAATCCCACTAGCAAGGACTGACAATCTCCCTGATCAGAAAAGTCTGGGGTATTGACATAC
Source organism: Bombina bombina (assembly GCF_027579735.1). Lineage (NCBI taxonomy): Eukaryota > Metazoa > Chordata > Amphibia > Anura > Bombinatoridae > Bombina > Bombina bombina. The sequence continues at coordinate 1,010,683,940 of NC_069502.1, forward strand.
GCCATGTAACTGGTGGAAAAGTAGGTGGGGCTTATGCAAACCTGCAGCTGAATGCACTTCGAGCCCTTGATAAATGGGGCTTTTAAAGTGCATAAAGAAATTTTCTAATGGCAGGGCATTTTATTATTGCTTTAATAACTATGTATTTTTCATCAAAAGATAACAAGAGAATAAAGTAAGTTTGATAATAGAAGTACCTAGAAGATCACAAATCACACAAATTTAATGTTGCCAAAAGATGTTGCTTTTTCTTATTGTCACATATTTGTCTTCACGGTAGAAGTATAAAAGAAAGTTCTCCGTTAACAGAACATTGAATAATTCCACAACAAATAGCTTCATATATTCACGATCAGGCAGGGAACTACAGGGAACAAGTGCACAAACACATGTTTAGAAATAGTGGATTAAAGCACAAGTGCTCAGAAAGGTACTAGTTTATTGTTAAGAATGACACATTTATCAGTTTGTGTGATACTTTCATGTTGATACATTCATCTTTGAAACTTAAAGGACACATGAATTTTATGAACTTCTCATGGCTTTTTTTTTTTTACAGTTTTTCCCATTGTGCATCATCATCATTACTATTTTTATCATCTAATTTTAGAGCTCCAACAGATTCTGCAGCACTATAAATATAGGTACAATATGCAAGGGTAACATATAAGAAGCTAATGGGTGGAGGATCCTGCCAAGAGTTACCAGCTGTTGTAGATCACCTTACATGATGTACCCTGTAATACGTTGGGGATTAAAGCGGATGTTATTATATTGCTGTCGAAACAATGATAATCTGTTATCTTAATAACAATTGATTAGGACACCAATACACCTAGAAAAAATTAATTTTTATTATTTACAAAAAATTTTTTAAAAAATCATGTTATCTTCACATTCATAAAAAGATTAATATTAATATTATTTCACATTTTTTTCAATTTTAAGGTGCATTGCATGCAATGTCGAGTAGTTCTCCATGAGTCCTCTTTCTGCTATCAGTAACACCTCCAATAATTGTTTTTTTTTTACCACTACCATATGACCCTACCACGAACAGGGCTACATCGTCAAGGACACCCTTCTCTATCTAACAGTAGAATATACAAGAACACCGGTACTGTAAACTCTACCAAATATCCACAAGGGGATCTCACCACCTCCAGGGAGACCCATTGTGTCCGCCATTGGCTCACTCCAACAGCCTATTGCCACATATGTAGACATGTTTTTACAACCACTGGTTTGTCAAATGCCTTCTTACCTGAGAGACTCTTCAGCCTTACTTGAAATGCTTAAGGATCTAAGTGGGATAAATGAGGATGTACTGCTAGTCACACACTTGATGTGACTAGCTTGTACACTGTGATGCCTCATATTGATGGACTACGAGCAATAGCATTCCAATTATCCAGATTTCCATATGTGGGACCTCCTCCTGAGGTGCTACTTCAACTACTAGAAACCTGTCTCACTGCCAACTACTTCAGGTTTGAGCATGCTTTTTACTTACAGATGATGGGCACAGCGATGGGGTCCAATGTGGCCCCATCATATGCCAACCTTTATATGGCATACTTCGAGGAGTTTGAAACCACGCTTTTCCATAAGAAAGAAATTCTTTTTTTCAAGAGATACATAGACGACCTGTTTATGGTCTGGTCGGGTACACTTGAACAATTGGAGGATTGGTTTCAACAACTGAATATGATCAACACAGCTCTAAAGTTTAAGATGCTCACGAGCAAGACTCAGATTGACCTCCTGGATGTCAGACTGTATAAAAAGGATGAGAAGATTCAGTTGACATTGTTTAGGAAAGAAACAGATAGGAATGCACTTCTGCATTTCACTAGCTGCCATCCCCCCGCTTTGAAAAAAGCACTACCCAAATCACAACTCTTAAGAGTTATAAGAAACAACTCTGAGGTTGAAAAAAGAGACGAACAAGTGGGGAAGATGATACATCATTTCGAATCGAGGAGCTATCTTAAACAACTGCTATCTAGTAAATGTGAAGGAATATTGACTAATCAGGATGCAACTATACAACAAGAACCACCCAGGATGACATTTGTCACTACATTTACTGGGGACAAGGGACCATTGATGGACACTCTCAAGAAGCATTGGGACATCATCAACACAGATAAATCCCTGCCTCTGGTCAAAACAGGACCACCGAGGATAGGTTACAGGAGATCTAGGTCTCTACGAGACGTTTTGATCCAAACCGATCCATTACACTGTTACAAACAGTCTACCTGGCTTGATATCAAGAAATTGGGTGTCTTCCGATGCTTAGGATGCATTACATGCGGGGGCCTTATTACTGGCTCTACATTTACTCACTCACATAGACGAAAAACCTATAAACGTACCTCCTACACTGTAGTTGTGGGCTATATTACGTGGTAAAACCTCAGATGATCTCCGCACTCGAATGGCGAATCATCACTCCGCCATCAGGACCGCATTGAAAAATGGCACTTCGGAACAACCTGTGGCTAGACATTTCTATGAATTACAGCACAGTGTATAAGATCTCAAATACACTATTATAGACCATGTACCACCTATGCAGAGAGGAGGAAATAGAGATAAATGGCTCCTACAGAGAGAAGCAAAATGGACATTTCTATTAGACACCATCATACTCAAGGGCTTAAATACCCATTTAGACTGGCAGGTGTTTCTATAACCTGACATATTTGAGATCCATGATCCAGTCTGTCTCTCCTGTAAAGTAATATATTGCAATTCTTTGCCATTTTGGTAACTTTGGATGTTCTACTTATATTGTTTCTTTAATAGTAGTAGATATCCCTATAACGTTTAACGTATCATTAGTTTATCATCTACCTCCATGTCTATCTCTATGCAATTCCACACGTCTATGTCCCTGCAGAGCACACAGTTAATTGGATTTGATTGGATTATTTGTTAGTGGGTTATATTGTGCCTGATATTTGGGCATCCCCACACTATCCTGCTTCTGATCCATCATCTGTCTGCTCTGCTTATACTTGACTTGTACTCTATCTAATTTTGTTACATTATTGCTTGTTGTTTACTATTGCTTGGCAACCTTGTTGTTCCACCCACACAGTATGACCCGCTACTTTAATTTCCATTTTCGGGCTTTGCAATGGCAACCACGTGATGATATTTACTGAGTTGGTGATTACACAGCTAGGTGACAAGCAAGTTCTATCATATTTGGTTTGTGCTTTACTATGTTTCAACTGCTTTATTGTTTGTTATTGATTATAGCCTGCTTACCTTGATGTCCCACCACCTCAGTATTACCCGATATTACCACTTCTGGTTTCGGCTTCTTGTTACTATGGTAACCACGCTTTACCTCCGACATTATTTACTGAGTAGGTGTTACATCTCTAGGTAATTTCTGCTCTATTTATATGTTTCTACATATTATCCCCTATTGTTGTCCATGTTGTTCTTATGATGTTTTAATCTGTTCCATGTTGCCTCGGCCGATTACGTCTCCCGGTTCTCTGGGGGGGGGCGGGTCCACTGAGGAGAGCGTGCTCACACTTGTTTGTTTGCAAAATCACTTATAACATGGTTTGGTGGGTAAGTAACAGTACTTTTGTAAGTCTGAGGACGGATCCCCTGTGATCCAAAAACGTTCACTATTAAAGTGACTACTATTTTTGAAAGACCTTTGGAGTGCTATTCTGTTTGTTCATATATATATATATATATATATATATATATATATATATATAACAATGTAGAAAAGAAGCACTCACTGAACTTTCTCCAACAGTGACAAAAATGATTTAATGAAGTTTTAGTGACGTTTTGGGACAGCAACAGTCCCTTCCTCTGACCAATTAACAATGTGTAAAAACAGCCTTTAAATAGGCTCCAGAAAACACTCCCCTCAAGATTGACCAATCACGGCCAAATAATAAACACATCCCTCATTGTGACCAATCAACATCAGTGTTAAATACATGTACATTTGTGCAGTGGACAAATCAATGACAGAAACTACATAGAATTTAATTTAAATGAAATGAAATTCACCCTGAATAGTCACTTCAATGGGGCAATCCCGCTCCAGTCAGATGCATAGCAGGCAGGTACTCGATAAACAAACAAACAAACAGAATTGGTGATCGTCATTCCACCAATCAGCTTCCTTCTTTCATTCACAACTAATGCGTCATCCAAACGTAACTGTGGTAAACGCCCCCTATCCCTAGGGACGCACAATGCGATCACAAAACAAATGAAAAAGTTTTAACTATCAAGGGGACTAATGGCAATATCATCTTGACGTTCAGCGTGACATCAACACCCACTTCGTGATCCCATATCTAATACGAGAATGTTTACTCTGGGATCCAATATCAAACTATACTGTCAAACCCTGTCTGTTGTATGTAAAAACCAAATCATATCAACCAAAATAAAAATAAACTAAATAGTGAGATAGATATAATCGTCTTGTACAATATTTAGCCAATCACAGAATGTGAGTAGGCAAGCATGAATAAATAAAGGCGTGTCTTAGCTGTTAAGTCATTTGGATACGCTGTCCGTGACGAGTGGGCGTATCAGACACCACAGAAAGCTCACAACTCCAAAATAAACAAAGTGGCAGAATTTAGCCAATAATAAAACCTAAGAGAACTGACATCGACAAGTAGAGGCGTATCCAGTCTTATACACTCATTATTATAGGTAACCCAGGATCAGTGGGCGTATAATCCCCCACAGTAAACAAACAAATGCGCCTGCACAACGAGTGTCTCTGCTTACTCGAAATGATAGAAACAGTTTGTGTCAAACAAAGGACGATGCCCTGTTTTAGTTGACCAGACGAGCTGTTAGATACATGGTCACTGGCAACACGATCTGCATATGGACATCACAGTGACAAGATCCATGTGATGTGCCAAGTCCAGTGTAATACCCTGTAACTCGATCAGGGACAATTACAAAAATAAATAAATAAATTCAGTCACAACCAAAAAATAAAGTGGAATAAAATAAAATTTAACAGAAATTTGTATCACACAGCCAAAGTTTTATGTCGCTAACCTTATCAAAAGATAGCCTTATCAACAAGTTACCTTTATTGCATCTAGCGCAATGAAACCACCATATGTACAATAGGAAAATAAATAAACATATTGATGTCCTATCAAAAAAACATACTGATGTCTATATGACTAAACATAGTCACAGAGGGCGTCCTTATTATTATTAGATAGAGACCCCAAGAGAACATATCCCAGAAATCGCAACAAAAGTAAAGAAATATGCCAATCAATACCTGCCTGTTCTGCTGCAAAAGACATACAGCAAAATAAACCCCAGAGTGACATCAACAGGGTACAAAAAATAAAAAAATATTTAAAAACATTAGAAAAATATTACAACAATTTTAAACTAATTACACCTACTCTAAGCCCCCTAATAAAATAACAAAGACCCCCAAAATAAAAAAAATGCCCTACCCTATTCTAAATTAAAAATGTTCAAAGCTCTTTTACCTTACCAGCCCTTAAAAGGGCCTTTTGTGGGGCATACCCCAAAGAAAACTGCTCTTTTGCCTGTAAAAGAAAAATACAACCCCCCCCAACATTAAAACCCACCACCCATATACCCCTAATCTAACCCAAACCCCCTTTAAAAAAAACTAACACTACCCCCCTGAAGATCATCCTACGGGGGTCTTCAATCTTCTTTCTTCAGGATCCATCTTGCAGACCTCCGACGCGGAACATCCTGCTGGCCCGACGGACTACCGACGAATGAAGGCTCCTTTAAGGGACGTCATCCAAGAATCCCGATTGGCTGATAGGATTCTATCAGCCAATCGGAATTAAGGTAGGAAAATTCTGATTGGCTGATGGAATCAGCCAATCAGATTCAAGTTCAATCCGATTGGCTGATCCAATCAGCCAATCAGATTGAGTTTGCATTCTATTGGCTGATCGGAACAGCCAATAGAATGCGAGCTCAATCTGATTGGCCTCTCTCTCCTCCCTCCTCCTCTCTCTCCCCCCTCCTCTCTCTCTCCCCCCTCCTCTCTCTCACCCCTCCTCTCCCCCTCCTCTCTCTCCCCCCTCCTCTCTCTCCCCCCTCCTCTCTCTCTCCCCCCTCCTCTCTCTCTCCCACCTCCTCTCTCTCCCCCCTCCTCTCTCTCAACCCCTCCTCTCTCTTTACCCCTCCTCTCTCTCTCCTCCCCTCCTCTCTCTCTCCCCCCCTACTCTCTCTCTCCCCCTCTCCTCTCTCTCTCCCCCTCTCCTCTCTCTCTCCCCCCTCCTCTCTCTCTCTCCCCCCCTTCTCTTTTGCTCCCTCCCCCCCCCCCCTCTCTCTCTCCCCCTCCTCTCTCTCCCCCCCTCCTCTCTCTCTCTCCCCCTCCTCTTCTCTCTCTCTCTCTCTCTCTCTCTCGCCTCTCTCTCTCTCTCTCTCTCTCTCCACCCCCTCTCCTCTCTCCCCCCCCTCTACTCTCCTCTCTCCCCCCTCTACTCTCCTTTCTCCCCCCTCTACTCTCCTCTCTCCCCCTCTCCTTTCCTCTCCCCCCCTCTCCTCTCCTCTCCCCCCTCCTCTCCTCTCTCCCCCCTCTCTTCTCCTTTCTCCCCCCTCTCCTCTCCTTTCTCCCCCTCTCCTCTGCTCTCTCCCCCCTCCTCTCTCTCTCCCCCCTCCTCTCTCTCTCCCCCCCCCTCCTCTCTCTCTCCCCCCTCCTCTCTCTCTCCCCCCCCTCCTCTCTCTCTCCCCCCTCCTCTCTCCCCCTCTCCTCTCTCTCTCCCCCCCTCTACCACGCCCCCTTCACGGCCATTCACGTCCAGTCATGCCCCCTTCACGGCAACAACGCCCCTGCTCACACCCGGTCACACCCACTTCTGCCGCAGATCAGCTAGGGAGTAGGACTCAAAGGCCAGGAGTGTTTGTCCTCATGCTGTCTCTACTGCACATCACAGCTTCGGACAAACACACTTGGCCTTTTATATAATAGGATATCAATTTAATATATAGATATATTTTTATATATATATATATATATATATATAAATATATGGATAGAGATGAGGGTTAGGTAATGAGCGCTGTCTCAGAGTCAGAGGAGTACCTAAGAGCTGCTAATTTCTAAGGGGTGTACTTTTAACCACTAACAAGTGAGATGAAGGTATGAAAAAAAGGAGGTTAATAGAATTAGAATATATTTTATATATATTATGGTGAATAAGGGAATTATTATTATTATTATTAGGGAATGTGGGCTCAGTTAACACTGACTGCAGTCACTTTTTTCTGATTGCAGTACTGATGTGCTGAGTCCTATTGCTAAAAACAGTGTTTATTGGGTATGTTTAAAACCACAGAAAAAAAAACAAAATAAAACCCGCACAAAAATTAACATACACAAAACAAAGTTTATGCAGATTTTATTCTGGGTCTAGCTATCTGACTGAAACTAACTTGTAGAAAGTATGTAACAGTCAGATGCTAGATCTATGTAATGACTGAGTAACAAATTTAAAAAAAATTAATAAATATAATAAAAAAACGAATCAATGAGGTATAAAAATGAGGCAAAAATTCATGAGGTATAAATACATATGATGAAAATTTATATGGTATGAAAAATATTGATGAAGTACTAAATTAATGAGGTAAAAAATTAATGAGATTAAAAAATGTTTTCAATAAATGTAATGGTTTTTTAATCTAAATCTATTTCAAAGATTGGGAATATATTCACAATATCTGTTCACACCATAAAAATTAATTGAGGTTACAAACATCTAGACACATTTGTCTATGGTGACGGTTATAATACAGTTCAAATCATTAAAAAATACAAACAGACATACTTATACAAACAAACATAATTGAATATATTATCATTGTTCAAGGGAGACAGTGTCTACTGTTTCAATCACTATTACATGACACTGATATCTTTTTAATCTTGTTAATTTGCTATAATCAAAAGACTGTAAGTTAATTAACTTTTGAAACAACTGTTAAATAATTTGTTTTACATAAATTATTAATGGAATTTGTACTAGTAAAACAATTTTTACTTGATTCCTATTAAAAATTACATACATCATCATATACATATTGATATTTATTTTAAATAATATGTCTTACATTTGTGCAAGTAACAATGGATAAGGGTCCTCAATTTGGATTGCCTCCTGTACAAATCATTGTACAGTTTGAGGCATTGCTTTCTTGTCCTCTTCTGTCCTGAAATATGCCTCACTCTTCGCACCATTACGCACAGGATATTATTTCTCCTATCCTGATCCAGAGTATAAATTCCCCTTCTTTTTTTAGGAAAATATTTTTCCATGGTATAGGAAATAATTAACAATTCCCCAATTAAGAATTTCTTGGATCGTGCCATCTTGCTCTTACGCTATCAATTTCTAGACTGCTGTACCAAAATAACGGAACTTATTTCTATTTAAAAATGCGCAATTGTGCATAATAAAATAATTCAATATCTAAAAGTAATTTTGCTATCATTTGTTACATTTCAAAGTTTAAATTTATGTGTTAATATGTATTATAAACTAATTGTAACTTGTATTAACATCCTATGCTTTTGTAAGCTTTATTGTATCAATATATTCTAGTCGTGTTTATGGAAATGGTAATTTTTTACATACGCTTGTGCTACAAACGGATTCTTTGATGATAGATGATGTACACTATTTGTTAATATTAATGATGACATATATAAATTTAAAATTGGTACTTTTGGATAAAAATATAAAATTGAATTGTAAGCTGATATTTTAATATTTATTCATGACAATCTTAAACCCAAAGAGATCACATGACCGGAAAGCAATAAAAAAATCAGTTTACTTTGACATACCTAATGCGACATAGGGATCTTTCCAGAAAAATAAAGTTTACGTCCTTTTTTATCAAGTTTACAGATACATTGTTTATAACTGCGCTTATAACGGAAAGTTCACTATTGAAGAATTGTAATCTCAATTTTCTCGCACTTTAACAACTCAATTTTAAGATGGCATCAGTGAAATCAGGAAAGACCAAAAGTGGTAGAAGTATCATGTTTACCCATCGACAGAATTGTATTTTGGTTGAACTAGTGGTGGAACATTATGAAGAGATAATTGGATACCAGGCAAGAACTGTAAACCCACAGCAAAAGCGGGCAATATGGTCCCAAATCAATACATCAGTGTCTGCTGAAGGTAGCTTTCCGAAGGATGTAAGGGCATGTCGGAAGAGGGTTAACAATATCCGAAAGAACATCAAGAAAAAGGTATGCCAAGAAAAACACATGGCGAAAGGAACTGGTGGAGGCCCAGGATACAGGGTAGAATTAACTGATTTTGAACAACTACTGTATGCCAGGATGGGTGATGCAGTTGTGGTGGGCCTCAATGTTCCTTCAGACTTTAGAGGTAATTCACTTTTTTAATTTTTTGGAATATTTTTATATATAATGTAAAGTGACAAATTTTATTTTATATGTGTAGAACAACATGATGATGTATGTGTGGAAGCGAAGGTCCATGCACAGGAGGATCAACCTTTTCTCCATGAAAGCACATCCCAGGAACCACAAGCGTCAACTTCACATAGAAATACTGATAGAGAAGAAAGCACATGTAAGTAATTCTAAAAAAAAATATTTTTATGTATATTTTGTATATTTTAGAATAACAATATTTAAGCTCTATGTGAATTTTTTTTAACAATCAATTGAAAAATTATTTTTTAATAATAATTGCAAAATTTAATGTAGATTATAATCGTATTTCGATTGCAATCTTATAAACAATTTTGAATTTTTCTTTTGCAAATATTATTGTTAATGCTAAACATAGGAGTTATCGAAGCAAAATTATTGTACCTTGAGAAATGACTGTAATATTAATGTTTTTTTTTTATATTTTATGATTTTAAAATCGATAACATAAAATTCAAGCATGAGAAGTTAAGCTGTTGTGAATAACAATGTATGAAATTTTGCAGATGAATATAGGCAATACCTATTATTAAAAAAAAAATTTTTTTGACAATGCTTGCAAACCTTTTGAAATTAAATTGAGTATGTTCTATTATGTTAGGTTGATTGATAGTATAAACTAAAAAAAAGTTTTTTGAAAAATACAAAAAAATTGTTTAGTAAAAATTGAAAATAAAATAGAACTAAGGTTGCCCTTGACGATTTATGAAAGGTTTTTAGTGCAAGAGCATTTGAACGTAACCTTCACAATTTTGTGTAATATTGTTTTTTTTGTTTTTGTTTTTGTTTTAAATTTTTTGAAACATTTTGATCATTTAAAGTATTGGCATTCATTAATTGGAATTAAAATCCTTGCAGCATGATGCATAAATACCCAAAATTTAAAAAAAAATCATAATTTTATTTATGAAACATAGTGCACAGATAAATAAAACCTAGTTCAAAATAAAATATATTAGTTTTTAGTATCCTTCTTTTTCTCAACAGGTGTTAGAGCATTGCTACAAACTATGCAAGACAGTTCAATATCATTATACAATGGTATGTATGAAATATTGTAATACTTACGGTTATATACATATAGGTTGTTACCAAATTAATTTTATTTTCTTAAAAAAGAAGAACAGGTAGAAATAACATTGCAACTTCTCATTGAGGATACCATTGATCAAGAAGATGATGATAAGACCCAAATAGAGGGACACACACAGGAGGGACCATCCCCCCATACTTAAATACACCTGAGAATCCAATGGTCAATGAATCTGACATTGAGGAAACAGCAGAAGTCAGACAGCCTCAAGTAACAGAGAGACCCAATGACATTCCGACACTGACAGATATCGCATTGTCATTTAGAAATGAACAAAGTGTTTTTTTTAAGGAATTACTGCAATTGCAGAAAGAAAGGAATAATATTCTGCAACGTGATTTGGAAATAAAGAGTGATTACTATATTTTTTTTTTAGAAATAATGAATCGTAGATTGCAGAATTGATCCACACAAAAATAGTTTTTTATGTAAATATTTCAAAAAGTATTGTTACTTTTGTTGTCCTTGACTTTATTTAAGCTTTGTTTTTTTTAAAGTTCTATTTGCGTTAATATTTTTTTATTTATAGATCATAAATAGATTATTCTTCTATTTTTGAAAATGTTATTTATCTTTTAATATAAAAAAATAAACAATTGTGAAATCAAAACAGTTTTTATTATTCACATTAATGAGTCAAGGTAACGTTGATATCAGACATAAAATAAAAATTTATTTCAAACATGGAAAGAAAAAAAATAAAATCAAGGTGAATGTACACTTCTTATAAAAAAATTCAAATCCGATGTGATGACATGTTTTCTGAAATAAAAAAAAAAATTATTAGTCATTTTCAAAAATATAATTTATATATATTAAAAAAAAAAAAAAAACACACTTACAGGAAAAATATCTTTCAATTATTTCCAAACGATTTTGTACACCTGGCCTGTTAGTGTGCCTGCTTACAATGTCTTGTGGGACATAAAGATCTTCTGTCGGATCATTGGGACACTCCTCCTCTAAGTTGCCTTGAGAAATAGCAATGTTGTGCAACATGCATGTAACTAGAATGATATTGTTACATTTTTCTGGAGAATATTGAAGGTCTCCTCCAGATCGATCCAACACTCTAAAACGCATTTTTAAAACCCCAAATGTTCTCTCTATTGCACTTCTTGTGCTATGGTGGGATTCATTAAATTTGATTTCTCCTCGGGTATGAGGCATTGGGACTGGGGTCAACAACCAAGGTCGGCACGGATAACCACTATCACCTAAAAAATGTATTAAAAAAATTAAAGTTAATTAGACATTCAAAAGAATTGCAATATAGATTTAACTAATCTCAATTAAATCATAATTGAAAATTCCATTTATGTAATTTGATATATAAATTTCATAGAACATATTGAAATTTAAAATGAAATAAACAACAATTGTAATACCAATACTATGTTCAATTATACTCCTCATTTCATTTAGAATTAAAAAAATTAAAATAATTTCATATTTATACAATAGCCAACTGTGTGGCATGTCGCCACGTTCAAATGCAGAAAATAAAGCTGATTTTCAGAATGTGGAAATCATGGCATGAACCTGGAAATCCTGAACGAACAGCCCAAATTCGAAGGTTATCATCACACACAGCATGTACATTTAGTGAATGAAAGCTTTTCCTGTTCCTATATTGCTCCTCCCTTAAGGATGGTGGTCTAAGAGCAATATGGGTGCAATCTATAGCACCTAGAACATTGGGCAGAGCAGCTACTTGGTAAAATGATGACTTTACTGTATGCCATTCATGCACATTCCTGGGATCATAAATAAACTTTGATAGATGCTTGAGCATAGATTTCAAAACAATCCTTAAATGGCGGCAAAATGAAGGCTGACTCATGCCCACAACATCACTAGATACAGCCTGAAAAGAACCGGTTCCCAAAAAATGCAAAACTGCCAGTAATTTTAAAAGTCCTGGTATTGCCCTTGTTCTTCTAGTTCTGGGATCAATGTCATTTTTAATCAAAGAATAAAGATTGAGTATGCTATCACGATTAAGCCGAAATTTACGCTTAATTTCTTTATCGGGTAATGCCTCAAGTCCACAACGGGGCAGAAACAATTTTGGAACTCTTTGGCATCTCCATAAAGGCATATTTCCATAATTTGGATGATTTTCAGGGGACCGTGCTAAGGAAATAGCAGCCAAATTCTAAAAGAACTCCATATTCTCTGAAGAAAATAAAGGAGTAAATTCAATGTTCTCCACAATGGTTATGGAGTACTTTCACAGTCGGATTTATAGGTGTATTTTACGTTCTCCTTTGGCGCAAAATAATGATAAATATGAATTTTGGCGATTACTTAGGAGTATTTCTCTAACTACGACCAAAATACAGCATTTTTACGCTGTATTTGGCGCACCTGTGCGCCTTGGTGAGAGAGAATAGAGTGGGCGAATTTTGCAGTCGTATTTGATCATTTTTTGTTGTAAATTGAGTTGATAAATCGGAGAAGTAATTATAGGTGCAAAAGTAGGAGAATTATGATGATAAATAGAGCCCTTTGTGTTCAGCAAGCAGATCTCTCCTGCTGCACATATTCCCACTGATACTATATTTGGAACTTTTTTATTTTTTGCTCCCTACTGTAAAAAAATAATAATTTGCATGTGGTAAATAATTTTTCATGGCTATTTTATATTATTTATTTCTAATAATAACTAGTTGTTATAGTGGCAAATTATCAGAATTTAAACAGTCCATTTTATTATGTATGGTTGTCCCCTTAGCTAACATATATTAAGACTATTGGCTAGATTACGAGTTTTGCGTTATGAGCAGGGCAGTACTAACTTGCAAGCTATTGTCACCGCTCACTTACCTACAGAGCTGGTATTACAGGTTTACAAAAACCCGGCGTTAGCAGGCAAAAAGTGAGCGTAGAGCAAAATTGAGCTTCATACCGCACTCCAATACCAGTGCTGCGGTGAGCGGTGGTAAGCTGCTTTAATGTGCTTGTGCACAATTTTCCAATAGTCATTAATGGGGAGAGCCGGCTGAAAAAAAGTCTAACACCTGCAATAAAGGAGCGTAAAGCTCCGTAACGCAGCCTCATTGAGTCCTATGGGGAAACTAAATGTATGTTTACACCTAACACCCTAACATGAACCCTGAGTCTAAACACTCCTAATCTTACACTTATTAACCCCTAATCTTCTTCCCCCAACATCGCCGACACCTAAATTATACTTATTAACCCCTAATCTGCTGCCCCCAACATCACCACCACCACCTACCTACATTTATTAACCCCTAATCTGCTGCCCCCGACGTCGTCGCCACTATTCTAAAGGTATTAACCCCTAACCCTAAGTCTATCCCTAACCCTAACACCCACTAACTTTAATGTAATTAAAATAAATCTAAATAACACTTACTATTAATAACTAAATAATTCCTATTTAAAACTAAATACTTACCTGTAAAATAAACCCCAAGCTAGCTACAATATAACTAATAGTTACATTGTATCTAGCTTAGGTTTTATTTTTATTTCACAGGCAAGTTTGTATTTATTTATTTATTTATTTTTTTAAATTTCTTTTTTTATTGAAGTCATAGATCAATACAAAGTATAAGGTATGTCTCAATACATTCACAAGACAATGTATACAAAGAATAATTAGGAGACAATATATTCTAATATCTCAAACATTTCCATAAATTGTGGGCTATCACTTAAAGAGACTTCAGTTTTGTTTTAGAGTATAACAAATGTAATATAAGCAAAAAAAATGGTCCTCTCCTAGCTGTATGCAAAGAAACGTAAGGTATCTATTTAGATAAGGGTAAGACTAGTGAGGGGGTGACTCTATAATTATATGGGGGAGGGGGATGCAGCAGGCAAGAGCCGCTCAAAATATAATAGGGAGGGAGGTGGGGGGGGAAGTGGGGGGGGGGCGGAGCCAGCTAGTATATCCTTACCAGAAGCAAATTTAGGTGGGACTAGAGTATAATTACTTAATAGAAACAAAACCACACTCATCAACACCTTTGTACTCCAATAATGGGAGCCTGAGAAGATATAATATATTATCAAGAGGAGGGGGGACGTTAGAAAAGCTGGAGTCTGGGGGGACCTGGGGAACCTCTGGGTGAGCCCCTCTCCTAGGGGAGTGCCACCTATAGGCGATGTGGGAAAAAGGAGAAGGGATATGACCCGCAGGCATTAAGTACCGGCGGGAAAGGGAGGAGAGAGGCTCAAGCAAGATAACTATTATGAGCTAGTAATGTGAGCAAGAGCATAGATCAATTAGGGATGACAATCATACAGTCACAGAGAATGATAGCCAATAACAAAAAATATGAATATAACACAGCATTTAAGCAGAGGGAGGTCATATACACCACTATAAACAACAATAACTATTAAACACAATATAGAACAGGTTTTGAACTTGTTACCCAGTGACTGTTAGTGATTCATGAACTAGTATGTTGCTAGCAGTAGAAATAACTCCCCTTAAGATGTCCAAGCTAATTGTACCGTGTGTTAGTAATTTTAATATATGTCCCAAGTATTTGTGTTAATTAGCTGCCTATCAATAGTATATAAGTTGCTATATGGTATACCGGGAGGGGAGTGTAGGAAGCTAGTATTGTAAAGGCTTTCACAGAGTGCAACAGTTATATGATCATAGATATACGCATAGTAATAAAACAGCAGCAATGAGTAAGACAGTTGAAAAATGAGACGGCCACCATGAGAATAATTAATATAGAGAGCTTCATATGCAAGTCAATAAATACCCTGCTGCGCTAATATATAAGAGGGTAAAGGGCCATGTAGATCAACAAATACCTCAGCAACTCAACATATGTAATAACTAGCGTTGAACAATGAATATATAGCGTATATAAAATATAAACAGTAGTGTGCGTCCCAGGATCAACTTTACAGACCTCATTAGGATAGCTATGAAAGCACTATATGTACTATGAGGCAGTTCATCAACTCTGGGGAAAGGCATATAGAAAGACCCTGTAACACTGTAAGGTCCGTGTACACATAAGGGTTAACATAGGCTAACATTCACTCTCAAGGACCACATAGTAAATATATAAACTGAGAACAGTGTGGGCTAATAAGGCTATGCAATAGCGTAATAGATAAGCAAAGTTAAAAAAAAAAAAAACTGCTGGTCAAAACAGCACATATTAGCAAACATTATTAACCAACAAGCAGGTGTGCATATTTATAAACAGGTGAGCTAACCTGAACCTGTTTGTATTTATTTTAACTAGGTAGACTAGTTAGTAAATAGTTATTAACTATTTACTAACTACCTAGTTAAAATAAATACAAATTTACCTGTAAAATAAAACCTAACCTGTCTTACACTAACACCTAACCTTACACTACAATTAAATAAATTTAAAAAATTAAATACAATTAACTAAATAACAAAAAAAAAAACAACAACACTAAATTAAACAAAATAAAAAAAGAAATTATCAGATATTTAAACGAATTACACCTAATCTAATAGCCCTATAAAAATAAAAAAGCCCCCCCAAAATTAAAAAACCCTAGCCTAAACTAAACTACCAATAGCCCTTAAAAGGGCCTTTTGCTGGGCATTGCCCCAAAGAAATCAACTCTTTTACCTGTAAAAAAAAAAAAAAAACAACCCCCCAACAGTAAAACCCACCATCCACACAACCAACCCCCAAATACAATCCTAACTAAAAAACCTAAGCTCCGCATTGCCCTGAAAAGGGCATTTGGATGGGCATTGCCCTTAAAATGGCATTTAGCTTTTTTCAAGTGCCCAAACCCCTAATCTAAAAATAAAACCCACCCAATAAACCCTTAAAAAAACCTAACACTAACCCCCGAAGATTCACTTACAGTTTTTGAAGACCCGACATCCATCCTCAACGACGCCGGCAGAAGTCCTCAACAAAGTGGCAGAAGTCTTTATCCAACTGGGCAAAAGTTTTCATCCAGATGGCATCTTCTATCGTCATCCATCCGGCGTGGAGCGGGTCCATCTTCAAGACATCCGGCGCGGAGCATCCTCTTCAATCGATGTCTTCTTTTTTAAGGGTTTATTGGGTGGCGGCAGATTAGGGGTTAATAATTTTATTTTAGTATTTGCAATGCGGGAGGGCTTCGGTTTAGGGGTTAATAGGTAGTTTATGGGTGTTAGTGTACTTTTTAGCACTTTAGTTATGAGTTTTATGGTACAGCTTTGTAGTGTAAAACTCATACCTACT
Source organism: Bombina bombina (assembly GCF_027579735.1). Classification (NCBI taxonomy): domain Eukaryota; kingdom Metazoa; phylum Chordata; class Amphibia; order Anura; family Bombinatoridae; genus Bombina; species Bombina bombina. The sequence goes on from NC_069502.1 coordinate 1,010,700,765, forward strand.
GACTTTCAGTTTACAGTATGGATCTTGACGGTATAGGGTGTACCGCTCACTTTTTGGCCTCCCAGGCAGACTCGTAATACCGGCGCAAAGGAAGTCCCATTGAAAAAGGACTTTTTGAAAGCTGCGGTAGTTACGGCCAAAAAAAAAAAAATTGCGTTACGGCCAAAAAAGTGTGCAGTGTCCCTAAACCTGCAAGACTCATAATACCAGTGGTAGTGAAAAAGAGCCTTAACGCTGCTTTTTCACTCATGCCGCAAAACTCATAATCTAGCCGTATATTATTTGTCTGAGTTCTCTTTCCAGCATGTACATTAAATGTTTATTTTCTTGTTGTTTACTTGTGTATAACGTGTAACGGTAGGATAGCTGTATTTAAAAGTAGATAGAGTTTTGTTTACCATCCTTTAGTAGTTCATATTGGTATTTTAGTATTAGAGATATTCATCTTTATTGTTAGGAGGTTAAGCATGTCTTAATATCAGCAAACTGATCTGAAATATATTCTACTCCAGAAAAATACATAACAGGAAGTTTATTAAATTTGGCTGCACTAATTTATGCAGCTAATAGCTGTTGTTTATTAGTAACAAACTAGTCACAGAATATAGCAATAGGTACATGGCACAAAACAGCAACAGTGTATCTAGAGTTAGATTCTAGTACTGAATTAAAAGAGAACCTACTACCAGTAGTGAACAGAAACTATGTATACTGGTTAGCTATTACCACCTTGTATTATTTTACCTTCATTCTCTCTCGTATTCCTGTAACACAATATCCAGGTAGCGCCATACAGCATATATATATATATATATATATATATATATATATATATATATGTAACATAAAGTAACAATTGCCAGAACTAATAATTAACAATGTAGTTTCCTGATGGTTTATGATACACAAATGTTCATTCCAAATAGGTTATGTACTTATAAATAGTCTCTTAGGCAGTCTGTATGAAAATATACAAGATGGATACTTATTATTTTCTTGTATATGGCTTCCACAAATTTTCCGTGTCCGCCCTGCAGCTCCCTTCCAAACACTGGTGTGATCTCCGTGAGAAAAACCAAACAGAATACAAGGAATCTGTAGATACAGAAACAGTGGAGCGCAAAAAGAGGGGACACAAAGCGATCTAAGTGCAGATTTAAAAAGTTTTCCACTTTATTCCAACAAATACATAGATGTACACTTACAAGATATGCCCTCAAACATGTGAGGTATGTTCCAGCACAATATAGATGTCCACAGCGTGGGTACGATGTAAATTCACAATCTATCCTTTTGTTGTTACACTCGATATCCCCTTATTTACTCTGATACCTGGTTATATGGCTGTTCAATACGTATTTTATGCCTACAAACAGGCTAGTCCCCAGCACATAAGAACACCGTATCACAAAGGGAAACAACTAATAAAATGAAATGATGGGGGAGGTGTCACTGAGGAGATGGGGGTAAGATAAAAGTCGGCTACAAACCCGCCGCTCTACACAGGTCACCTGTGTCCCCTGTTCCGTAAAATGGGCGTGGCCTTACGCGTTTCGCTAGGCTCCTCCCAGCTTCGTCAGAGTCGATGCCCATCCTCCAAACCAGGCTGCCTTTATTGATAGTCCGCTTTTAACACGCCCACAAACTCAGGGCTAATTGCTGATGCGGTCACTCCAACATAGACTGCTTGATGTTCATTCGTTACAATGATCTAGACAGTGTGCACAACTGACAATATGAACATATTAGTAATACACATGTTAAAAAATATATCTACAAATAAACACCATCTGAAAAACCTATTAGTTTAAAAAAATGCAACTAATTTAAAAAATTCAACTCATTTAGAAATTTATAAAAAAAACTTCATATAAATATATGCAAATAATTCAATGTTCACAAAATTTCAGATAAAGTTAAATTAAGCTAAAACTTGAAATTTAAAAATGGGAGTTAACAAATAATAATAATAAATAAATAAGAGGCAACTGCAGCATACAGTTATATGAAACACAGCTTTGGCCATGCATATTCTTGATATAGTAAAACTGGGAATAACAAACACAACTTATTAAAGTTTGTACTCTCAAAATTCACCTAAAACCTCCTACTCCTTGTAATATATGTGAAGGAATGAAAAAGTGTTAATAAATCCCATCAGAAAAAAAACCCCTCAACTCAAATAGATCATTATCTATTAGGTATCCAGAAATGCTGCTAAGTCTATAACCTGATTTAGACCTCCTGGACCCATAGCACCTAGTCTATGGATCCAGTATGTCTCTCGCTTCCTAAGTGCCAGGAGTCGATCCCCTCCTCGTACTGTACTTTTAATATTTTCTATAGCAAGGACCGTCAATCCTGTACTTTCTTTATTATGACATTCAAGGAAATGGTCCGAAACCCCCTGACTCTCTAATCCATTCTCTATATTCCTCAGGTGTTCACCGAACCTAGTTTTTACCGGGCGTTTCGTACGTCCTACGTAAATCTTGTCACATGAACACCTAAGGAGATAGACAACAAAGCTGGTTTTACAAGTCATCAAACCTTTGATCTTATATTTATTGTCCCCCCTAGCAGCTCCAAAGGATTGATTCTGTGGATCGATATGTATGCAACATTTGCAACTCTTTCTCCCACATTTGAAAAACCCCTGTGTATTCTTCTTAAGCCAGGTGTCAGAACTTATTGGTCTCAACATACTCGGACTGATCTTGTTTTTAATGTTCACATTTCTCCTAAAAATCACTTATCCCCCCCCCCCTTTTACAGAGTCTTTCAGAATGGGGTCCTGCATGAGGATGGGCCAATGTTTTTTTATTGCTTTTTCTATATCTTTCGATGCTCTGTTATATCTGATGACCAATTGTATCTTCCTTTTACTCCCTTCTACTTCTCCATTCTCTGTCCTTTTCACTTGATCCAAATTTTTTCGTCTTTAATTCCTATTTTTTCTCTGTATCAGGTTATTCCTATCCATCTTTTCCACTTTTTCTTGAGTTTCAATTAAGAGTGTCTCAGGGTATCCTTTTGCTTAAAATCTATTCATAATGAACTTTGCTTTCGAAGTCCTCCTATTTTGTACAATTCCGCCTGGCCCGCTGAAATTGGCCAAGGGGAATGTTTCCTTTCCATTTTTCGTGGTGCCCACTCTGAGCATGTAAATACCCATTGGTATCTGTGGATTTCCTATATAGATTGGTATATACATTCAAGCCTTCTTGTATTAGTTCCAAATCCAGAAAGGTTATTCTCTCCTTATTACATTCCATGGTGAATTTTAGATTCAGCGTATTCCTATTTGTATACTCTACAAATCCATTTCATTCATCCATGGTCCCTTTCCACACTATCAGTGTGTCATCTATATAGCGATGCCATCTGATAATGTGGTTTGTATAAGGATTCTCTTTATTGTAGATGAACAGATTCTCCCACCACCCCAAATAGAGGTTCGCAAAATTGGGGGCAAATTTTGTCCCCATTGCAGTTCCTCTTGTTTGGAGGAAATATCTGTTCTCAAACATAAAATAATTTCTAGTTAGGATGAATTCTATTGCTCGCTCTACAAAGTCTATTTGGATACCATTCATGTATCCACTCTTTTCAGAAAAATATTTTACTGCAGTGATGCCAAAGGAGTGTGGGATAGATGTATATAGTGAACACACATCCATGGTAACCCACAAATAACCTTCATTCCATTCCATCCTCTCTATTAGGTTCAACAGGTGAGGGGTATCCCTTACATAAGACCGCAGACACGGCACCATGAGTTTTAACATAATGTTCACTATATACAGTACATCCATCCCACACTCCTTAGGCATCACTGCAGTAAAATATTTTTTGGAAAAGAGTGGATATATGAATGGTATCCAAATAGACTTTGTAGAGCGAGCAATAGAATTCATCCTAACTAGAAATTATTTTATGTTTGAGAACAGATATTTCCTCCAAACAAGAGGAACTGCAATGGGGACAAAATTTGCCCCCAATTTTGCGAACCTCTATTTGGGGTGGTGAGAGGATCTGTTCATCTACAATAAAGAGAATCCTTATACAAACCACATTATCAGATGGCATCGCTATTTAGATGACATACTGATAGTGTGGAAAGGGACCATGGATGAATTAAATGGATTTGTGGAGTATACGAATAGGAATACGCTGAATCTAAAATTCACCATGGAATGTAATAAGGAGAGAATAACCTTTCTAGATTTGGAACTAATACAAGAAGGCTTGAATGTATATACCAGTCTATATAGGAAATCCACAGATACCAATGGGTATTTACATGCTCAGAGTGGGCACCACAAAAAATGGAAAAAAAAAACATTCCTCTTTGCCAATTTCAGCGGGCCAGGCATAATTGTACAAAAGTGGAGGACTTCCAAAGGGAAGCAAAGTTAATTAGGAATAGTTTTTTAGCAAAAGGATACCCTGAGACACTCTTAATTGATATTCAAGAAAAAGTGGAAAAGATGGATAGGAAGAACCTGATACAAAGTAAAAATAGGAATGAAAGACGAAAAAATTTGGATCAAGTAAAAAGGACAGAGAGTGGAGAAGTAGAAGGGAGTAAAAGGAAGATACAATTGGTGACCAGATATAACAGAGCATCGAAAGATATAGAAAAAGCAATAAAAAAACATTGGCCCATCCTCATGCAGGACCCCATTCTGAAAGAATCTGTAAAAGTGGGGGTAGAAGTGATTTTTAGGAGAAATGTGAACATTAAAAACAAGATCAGTCTGAGTATGTTGAGACCAATAAGTTCTGACACCTGGCTTAAGAAGAATACACAGGGGTTTTTCAAATGTGGGAGAAAGAGTTGCAAATGTTGCATACATATCGATCCACAGAATCAAGCCTTTGGAGCTGCTAGGGGGGACAATAAATATAAGATCAAAGGTTTGATGACCTTTAAAACCAGCTTTGTTGTCTATCTCCTTAGGTGTTCATGTGACAAGATTTAAGTAGGATGTACGAAACGCCCGGTAAAGACTAGGTTCAGTGAGCACCTGAGGAATATATAGAATAGATTAAAGAGTCAGGGGGTTTCGGACCATTTCCTTGAATGTCATAATAAAGACAGTATGGAATTGACGGTCCTTGCTATAGAAAATGTTAAAAGTACAGAACGAGGAGGGGATCGACTCCTGGCACTTAGGAAGCGAGAGACATACTGGATCCATAGACTAGGTGCTATGGGTCCAGGAGGTCTAAATCGGGATATAGACTTAGCAGCCTTTCTGGATACCTAATAGATAATGATCTATTTAAGCTGAGGGGGTTTTATTTCTGATGGGATTTATTAACACTTTTTCGTCCCTTCACATATATTACAAGGAGTAGGAGGTTTTAGGTGAATTTTGCGAGTACAAATTTTAATAAGTTGTGTTTGTTATTCCCAGTTTTACTATATGAAGAATATGCATGGCCAAAGCTGTGTGCATATAACTGTATGCTGCAGTGGCCTCTTATTTATTTATCATTATTATTATTATTTTTTAACTCCCTTTTTTAAATTTCAAGTTTTAGCTTAATTTAACCTTATCTGAAATTTTGTGAACATTGAATTATTTGCATATATTTATATGAAGTTTTTTTATAAATTTCTAAATGAGCTGTATTTTTTAAATTAGTTGCATTTTTTTAAACTAATAGGTTTTTCAGATGGTGTTTATTTGTAGATATATAGATATATTGAATATATAGATATATTGAACAGCCATATAACCAGGTATCAGAGTAAATAAGGGGATATCCAGTGTAACAACAAAAGGACAGCTTGTGAATTTACATCGTACTCACACTGTGGACATCTATATTATGCTGGAACATACCTCACATGTTTGAGGGCATATCTTGTAAGTGTACATCTATGCATTTGTTGGAATAAAGTGGGAAAACTTTTTAAATCTGCACTTAGATCACTTTGTGTCCCCTCTTTTTGCGCTCCACTGTTTCTGTATCTACAGATTCCTTGTCTCTCGTATTCCCCAACACCTATTATAACCTAGCGCTTCATACCATATTTCCACTGGTAGAGTCCTTCTTTCCATCCTACAGTACCACTGTCATAGTTCTGTTTTCCATCCTACAGTACCACTCGCATAGTTCTGTTTTCCATCCTGCAGTACCACTGTCATAGTTCTGTTTTCCATTCTACAGTACCACTGACATAGTTCTGTTTTCCATCCTACAGTACCACTGCCATAGTTCTGTTTTCCATCCTACAGTACCACTGATATAGTTCTGTTTTCCATCCTACAGTACCACTGCTATAGTTCTGTTTTCCATCCTACAGTACCACTGGCATAGTTCTGTTTTCCATCATACAGTACCACTGGCAAAATTCTGTTTTCTATCCTACAGTACCACTGGCATAGTTTTGTTTTTCATCCTACACTACCACTGGCAGAGTCCTTATTTCCATCCTACAGTACCACTGGTACAGTTATGTTTTCCATCCTACAGTACCACTGGCATAGTTCTATTTTTTATCTTACAGTACCATTGGCCCAGTCTTGTTTTAGCATAAGGTTTGATAAAGATCAGAAGGCTTGGTACAGGGAGTTTGATCCAAGTTAGAAGGTTCTCACCCAAAAGTGTCAAATTTCAGGCTGGCTGGAAAGTCCCCATCACTTATGCATTATACATAGAGCAAATGATTACATAGAGCAAATTATTTTAGTTTGTTAATTTAGTCCTACATCTGTTGTACTGTTATCCAATGTCTTATATCTAATGTTCAGTTACTTGCCATGTGATGTTCAATCCTTATTAATACTTGTTATTATTCTAAAATTTATAGCTGTCTTATTCCATAGTTTTAACCTTCCCCAAATTTTATTGTCTGTTTACTTAACATCTCACTCTGACCAGACCAGAATCTAACTTTCCAATTTTCCTTTCCAATTGTCTTTGATTAGCAATCAACTAAATTTAGTGGACTCAGCTGACTGCCATCTCTGTATATATTTCACACTAGTTTGGGATGTGCATTGCACTGGTATGTGCATTGCTATAACAACATATGTTCCCATTTATAAAGTGAACATTTTATAAGTGAGACATTAGCAATAGAATTATACAAGAACTGAACAAGGATTGGGCAAGGGGCAATAAAAAGGCAGGTACTTTTGTAATATTATGTTTGATATACCTTACTGTTTTCTTATGCAATTGCAACTGTAATACTGTGCCTTATGTGTTTAACTGGTTCCCTCTTTTGTAAAAATGCCTAATATCTTCTTATTCCTTTTTGCTGCCTTTTGTCTCTATAACAAACTACATTATTCAATTACTCATTCTCCCTCTCCACCTGCACTGTTCATTAGCCCATCTCTCTTAAACGCACCTTACTTTTGTACTCACGAACTGTACCTATTCCTAAACACTCTCTCTCCCCCCTGCACCTTGTCTCAAAAGCAGTCTCATTACTGCAAATCTGTAACTCATCTCATGTCACTCTCCCTATTGCTTTTACTAACTGCTGGTGACATCTCCCCTAATCCTGGTCCCCAACAACTGCCTACCCGTGCACATCCATGTATACCATCCCACAGACTCAAAAAACAAAACTCTGACAACCTTACTCACATTCCTCTTGCATCAAAAGCCACTACCCCTTTCACTTGTGCACTCTGGAAATATTGCTCTGTTTGCAACAATCTCACTTCTATACATGACCTCTTTATCTCCCACTCCCTCAACCTTCTAGCCCTAACAGAAACCTGTCTCTCTCCCCTAGACACAGCATCCACTGCTGCTCTGTCACATGGGGGTCTCCAAATCAGCCACACTCCTAGGTCTGGTAATAGTCAAGGAGGTGAAGTAGGTATTTTACTTTCCTCTCATTGCACCTTTCAACAAATACATCCCATCTCTTCCCTCACATTTTCCTCATTCGAAACCCAAATGATTAATTTATTCTCTCCTCTTTCTATACGTGTTGCAGTCATATACCGTCCTCCTGGCTCCTCAACTCAATTTCTAGATCACTTGGCTGCCTAGATACCTTATTTCCTTTCCTCAGACACCCCTTCCCTCATTCTTGGTGACTTCAACATCCCTCTTGACAATCCCACTGCCTCCTCTGCAAAACAACTTCTGCAACTCACTTCCTCTTTCGGTTTGTCACAATGGACTGATTCTCCCACTCACAAAGATGGTCACTCCCTTGACCTGATCTTTAGCTATCGATGCACTGTCTCAAACTTCACAAACTCCCCCTTTCCTCTTTCTGACCACCATCTCCTTACTTGCAACATATCATCCCTCCCTACAACTCTCCCTCCTTCTGCTCCTCACACCAAACTTCACAGAAGCATTATGTCATTAGATCAACAACAGCTTTCTAATTCCCTCAAACCTCTCCTCTCATCCTTCTCCTCCTTTTCCTGCCCTGATCAATCTATCTGCCACTATAATTCCACCCTTACATCCGCCCTTGACAATCTCGCCCCTCTTACCATAGCTCGGAAATCAAACACTCATCCTCAGCCCTGGCATACTCCTCTGACACGATACCTATGCAGATGTTCCCATACTGCTGAGCGGCACTGGAGAAGATCTAGGAGTTCAGCTGATTTTCAACGTTACAAATTTATCTTGAACTCCTACTAATCTGCCCTTAATTTCCATAAGCAACATTACTTCTCTACTCTTATCTCTAATCTTTCTTCAAACCGAAAACGTTTGTTCTCCACTTTCAATACTCTTCTCCGCCCTCCCCCACCTCCTAATACAACTTCTCTGTCAGCTCAAGACTTTGACAACCACTTCAATAACAAAACGACTCCATCAGAAATGAAATCAGCTCTCAACATAATTCCATTCTCTCACCCCCTCAAATGCTCTCAATCAACCACAACCCACATAACCTTAAACTTAGCTCATTTAGCTCATTCTCCCCTGTTACTGAGGAAGAAGTTTCGGCACTTATACTGCGCTCTCACCTCACTACATGTCCCCTTGACCCTATCCCCTCACAGCTACTCCCCTCCCTCTCTGCCACCCTTACCCCTATACTCACACACACTTTCAACCTCTCCCTCAGCACCGGTATATTTCCCTCATCGCTGAAACATGCACTGGTCACACCTATCCTCAAAAAACCTTCCCTTGATCCTACCTCCCCATCCAACTACTGCTGTATTTCCCTCCTCCCTCTTGCATCAAAGCTTCTCGAAAAACTAGCTTATGCACGCCTATCCCATGTCCTTACAATAAACTCCCTCCTTGACCCATTGCAATCTGGATTTCATCCCCATCACTCCACAGAGACAGCAATTGTTAAGGTTACCAATGACCTACTTACAGCAAAATCAAAAGGCCACTTCTCTCTGCTTATCCTCTTTGATCTGTCCGCAGCCTTTGACACTGTTGACCACCCTCTTTTGCTCCAAACCCTCCAATCCTTTGGCATCTGTGACACAGCCCTCTTGTGGCTCTCTTCCTACCTGTCAAACCGTACTTTTAGTGTAGGCTTCTCTGGGGCCTCCTCTGCCCCGTCACCACTTTCTGTCGGAGTACCGCAAGGCTCTGTCCTCAGTCCCCTTGTCTTCTCAATCTACACGTCATCACTAGGTTCCCTAATAAAGTCCCACGGTTTACAATATCATTTGTATGCCGATGACACCCAAATCTACTTCTCTGCACCAGACCTATCTCCTTCCTTGCTAACCCGTGTCACTAACTGTCTTTCTCACATCTCTAACTGGATGTCCTCTCACTAACTCAAGCTAAATCTCTCCAAAACTGAGCTCCTTATTTTCCCCCCTTCTTCTAAACTCTCCACACCCAATCTCTCTATAACTGTTGACAACTCCATCATTACCCCTACCCCGCATGCCCGATGTCTCGGGGTCACATTTGACTCAGATCTTTCTTTCACTCCTCACATTCAGTCATTGGCTAAAGCCTGCTGCTTCCACCTTAAAAAACATCTCTAAAATTAGACACTTCCTTACACAAGACACAACTAAGATTTTAATCCACTCTCTCATTCTTTCCCGCCTCGATTACTGCAACTCTGTCCTCTCTGGTCTCACCACCTGCCGCCTAGCTCCTTTACAATCCATAATGAATGCCTCTGCCAGACTCATCTTCCTTACACGTCGCTCTTCATCTGCTGCACCTCCCTGCCAATCCCTTCACTGGCTTCCTCTTGCCTCTAGGATCAAACACAAAATTCTCATTCTGACATACAAAGCCCTCAACTGCACTCCTCCCCCCTATAGCTCAGACCTTGTCTCCAGATACTCTCCCTCCCGTCCTATTCGCTCTGCTCACGACCTCCTACTCTCCTCCTCTCTTGTCACCTCATCACACTCCTGTTTACAGGACTTCTCCAGACTGGCTCCCATCTTGTGGAACTCTCTGCCTCACTCCACAAGACTCTCTTCTAGTTTTAAAAGCTTCAAGTGCTCCCTAAAGACTCTACTGTTCAGGGATGCATACAACCTACGCTAACCTTTCTTTATACCATTTCCTTTCCTCCATTGCTATTCCCTGTACCCCCTTAGCATGTAAGCCTAAGAGTCCAGCTGTTTGTAGATCATCTTCTTAAGAGCTGACTACAACAATGCAACTCTTGGCAGGGCCCTCTACCCATTTGATCTCTATAATTGTTTTGCTGTACTCCGCCTTTGTTTATAGCGCTGTGGAATCTGTTGGCGCTCTACAAATAACCGATAATAATAATAATAAATAAATAAATAAATAATACTGTTCCCTCCAAGATGTCCATGTAGGTTAATAGTTGCATACTGGTAGAAACAACTAAGTGATCCTATCTTAATAATTTCATTAGGTTGACAAAGCTACATAGCCCGTAAAACTCTCATGCAGTTATAAACCACCCCTACTCTCCTTCCACGCTCCTCACCAGATTAAAGGGACATTGTACACTAGATTTTTCTTTGCATAAATGTTTTGTAGATGATCCATTTATATAGCCCATACACGTTTGTTTTTTGTATTTTTAAATAATATTATGCTGATTTTCAGAGCTCTAGCCAAGCCGCAAAGTTTTAGAAGTAGACTGTTGTCTACCTACTCCAGCTTGCTCCTGTTTGTGTAAAGGGTCTTTTCATATGAAGTGGGGAGAGAGTGTCTGCTCTTTTTGCTTTCCAGCCCATTTCAGTGGGTATCCCAGCCTAACCCTTTCAACAGTGCTAAATTGGTAGCTTCTAAGTAAGTTTGTAAAATGTTTTATACTGGATTTTTAGACCAGTATCTGTGCATATTAATCTTTATAGTAGTGTCTATTACATGCAGTTATATGAAAATTGGTGTATACTCTCCCTTTAACATACTATTTAATCCCGTCATTGTTTATGTATAGTGAAAACCTGTAATTCCTCCCCTCAATATGATCAAAATATCAATGGAAAACAGATAAAACAGCACTAAAATTATGCTATTAATTGGCACAGTTTATGAAAGGGGTAGAGTGAAAAAGAAAATATTTTTGTTAAGCAATTCAGTGGGTCCAAATAAAACAGAACATTCCAAATTCTATATTAAACAGACCAAATCAAGAGGTGCTCATATCACCCTATAATGGCCGATCATCAAATTATTCTTTCTGAAGTGAATGCCTGTTTTATCTGGATTCGTTGATGTGCTTTATGCAAGTGTTTTTTTTCCCTGTGTGTTAAGATATGGACTTTAAAAAATAAACTATGTGCATGCAACTTGCTTTTTCTGATATGAGTTGTATCAGCTTATAAAATATGAATGGCATTGTGACCTTCTTATGACATACACTTTGTGATTGTTTTAACTGTACATTATCTACACCCCATTTCTCAAAATGCACATTAGTACTGATAAGCTGCTTATTGGTGTATCCAGTGGCTTTGCTTTCACAGATGAAGAAGTGAAAACAGCTTCAGTTAAGGGCTCAAGAGATTTCAGGACAATTTCCTATTCTGAACTTTAAAGTAACAAATATATGAAGTTTTGTATGACTGTTCTAATGATATACCTATATATAACACATTTGAGACATTTATTAGTTATGGCAGATGTTGGTAGCATTTGTTGTAGTAAATGGAGTTTTCTTTGCACTAAAAACGTTTTAAGCAGCTTTAAATACAATTTCATAATTAAAGGTTCATATTTAGCACATAATGCAAAGGAAAGTTCTTACTATGTTGCTCTAAGCTTTCTTGCTGCTCACAGTGACAATATTATGGTGCTATAATAAATTGTTGTAGTCCATCAATTACGGAAGTAAAGTAAAAAGGAATTTCTCACCTGATCTTCTGTAATGCCCCAACGAACGGTGCTAAAAATATATTCTTTATTTCAAATACATTTAAAAAGGTTCACATGTAATATAAAAATGGTTTAGGCATGTCAGGCTCGACTGACGCGTTTTGGCTCCAACAGCCTTAATCATAGACAGATTTCCATTTCCACCTTTGGAGCTTACATACGCTCTTACATAATCTCATTGGTTCCTCTAATGGCTATACCTTACTTGTTGCTGAGAGTTTAAAGAGACAGTAGTTGGCAATATAAACACTTTAATTATTTATTTAGTATGTTTACAACTATGCTATATACCTTAACTACCACCTCACTTTTAGTATTTATTAAACTTAGCAGATACATCTATTTACAGGATCACTCTTACTGATGGTGTTAGTATATTTTGCACATGAAATGTTATCATTGGGGCAAGACTTGTAGAAAAGTAAGAGAATATATTAATTAACATAAGTCTAACACATCTTGCAAATATACTGTATGTATGGTAAAGTGTATTAAAATGTATTAAGCCTTCTGATCTTTATCAAACCTTATGCTAAAACAAGACTGGGCCAATGGTACTGTAGGATAAAAAAATAGAACTATGCCAGTGGTACTGTAGGATGGAAAACATAACTGTACCAGTGGTACTGTAGGATGGAAAACATAACTGAACCAGTGGTACTGTAGGATGGAAAGAAGGACTCTGCCAGTGGTAGTGTAGGATGAAAAACAGAACTATGCATGTGGTACTGTTGGATGGAAAACAGAACTATGCCAGTGGTACTGTAGGCAAGAAGGATGGGGCAAGACTTGTAGAAAATTAAGAGAATATATTAATTAACATAAGTCTAACACATCTTGCAAATATACTGTATGTATGGTAAAATGTATTAAAATGTATTAAAGGTTGATCATAATATGTCAATTAAGATTTCAAGTCTCTTTCTGAGTGGATCATTTAAGGAGAGGAGGTAACAGAGAATTCCTATTTATAAATACATTTATTGAATGTACACTATTGAGGCTCTATGGGCCAAAAGTTTGAGCAAAGACATTTTTCATTTGACAGGAGTATAAGGCTCCCAACTAGAGAAATGTTGCTGTTTGTTCGCTACTAACATTAATTATTGTGCAAGGAATTTATTTTGCAGTGCTTCCCCTGCTCTTGCATGACAAACTGCACAGGAGCAGGGTTTGTCAATCACCTTGAGCTCATTTGTTTGGGGTGACTCATCTCTGCCACCACTAAGGTTGCAAAGCAGTTAATGAGCAGAGTTCTCATCACCACTGTTTCCTAACTTGAGTCAAAGAGGCTCCGCTGCTTGATAAATAGAATCTTGGGAAGCTACATTATTTCTTTAACTTTAAACGCAATCTAATCTGTTTTTTTTTTCTATATGGGATAAGTAATGTGCTAAATTATGTATATTTAAGGTTTTTTTTAAGTATACATTGTATCACCATAACATATTTTTATTCCTTGATATTCTGAGGAGCTTTATGATGACTGATTATTAATGGGTTATATAAATGTTATGTTCCTATCCAGTTACAAATTACTAAGGGTGCCTGGGCTAAGAAGGTTGTCTGTTTTATTTAGAACATTGGATGTGAAAAGTGTTACCATGCTGTAATACACAGTGCTCTTGTTGTAATACATAGTGAGCATAACATATTAAAGCGTGTCCACTATTTAACTATTTCGTGCATACGTGAATATCAGTAAGGCATGCACACAAAATAAGTGTCCTAAATAATGTGCATGATGTAACAAACTGTAAAATGAGGGTCCCAGTCTCCTCCTCCATTCCTCTGTGCACATTCCACAATGTTTCCTCCATAACTTGGCCAACCAATTAATTGGTGCAATATGAGAGCGAGCAGTGTGTAGTATCCTGGGAAGGGCTCCCCCCTCGAGCATATGGTGAACCACTAGTGTAGTTCTGCTGCGTGATGGTATTTTGACATTTGGGCATTACGCACTGTGAGTTTTTTCAACGTGACACCAGCAGGGCTCCGTACAGAATTGAGGGGAGATAATTTAAAAATAAATAGGACAGACAGTATAGTCTGATTTTACCTAACGAAATGTGGATGGTAACTGACTAATTTCAATGCTGACTTCTTGACTAATTTGCTTCAGAACTCCTCTTCCAGTGTAATTATATCATGGAAAATGTTAGTGTACTTTAAGGTCTACTAAAGGAAGTATATAAATATAGTGAATTCTCTGTATGACCTCAACAAGACACTGGCAAATTTATTATAACACAGAATATGCTTTTCATTAATACAATATTAGCAGAAAAGAAAAGCATTTGTGAGAATGAAAATGTTTTTCACATTTCTAAACAAGATGGCTCTCAATACTTACCAAACAATATCTTTCAAATCACACAGATATTTAGTTAAAATGCATCTTTTATTTTTTTAGTGTTTTCTCTGGATTACTTACTGCTTACTGTTCTTTCCGCTTGTAATATTTTAATCATCAGTCTTTCCTGCTTCCATAATAATTTGGTCTTACCTCATGCATACCTGCCACATGATCCTCACCATCACTAAGAGACAGAAAGCTATTGTCTCTGCTTCTCCCAGTCTCTTGCAATTCGGCTAAGATGCATGTTCTTTTGTTTACATGTCGCGTCTGTTTTTTACCACCACCTATATAACAAGGTTTACAACTTCAACAACTTTCTTATTTTATCTTTGCAATTTAACATATTAAATGGAGTCTATTAAAGATATTTATGACAATATATGCTGCTGCAGATGATTGTTAGGGTCATCAGCATTTCTTTCATGGCCATACTACAATATACATTCTATTTTCCTTGTCTGCAATATTAGGAGAACCAGCTACTGAGCTGTTGTTCATTCCTGGTAGAGTGCTTCTCTGTCTGTATGTAAAAGTAGTAACTTATGCATAGATGGACCACAGACCTGCATTAACATGCAGTAGATTGCAGAGATCCAAAGCATTCCGTAGTAGGTTCTATATAAGGGAACATTAAACACTAAGGGCCAGATTACGGGTGGAGCAGTATTGATTGTTCCTGCCTGTGCTCCAAGTGAAGTATGTTTTTTTGTGCGTGTCGAGAAGGGATTGTATTAAAAGAGTAATACGTTTTTGCTCGCATGCTAAACTGATGCGCACAAAATGCCGCAGTTAGAATATTGCGATCACATTAATGTATTCCCCCATGAAGCAAGGAAAGTGGAAAACAAAACTAACACCCTACTCGCATGCAAACCTGACGGCATATAGTCAAGTGCGCTAACCTGACATGAAAATATTAATGTTCAAATTCCAATGTTCTTCACATAGCAGAATATGTTCTATTTCTTCATAAATACATATTTCTACATATGTCTAATGGTATTTTGGTACAATATATATATATGGCCCTAAATAGACAGAATGATGCATTAAAAGCAAAAATTAGCTTGAGAACAATGTGCTGATATGTTTTTACAATAATGGGGTTTGAAAAAAACCTGATCAAATGATTTATCTACAAATATTTTCAGAGACCGTAATTGTGAATTTTGTAGAATTTTTTTTTTACTAAAGGATTGTGAACAACTGTAATATTAGTTGTTTAAGCTTTTAAAACTGTGTAAAGTTTTATTGTTCATAAAGCAAATGGTGCGGCCATGTTTTAACTCTACTTAGGCCAATGAAGGGCAGTTATAAATGGGTCACTAGAGTGTGCGACCAAGGACAGAGTAGAATATAGCAGTGATAAGTCTGGAGACTGCATTTTCACTTTACACAGGAAATAGAAAGCCCACAATTTTCAGAACTGAATTACAGGAAAATAAGACCACATACACAATAGAAGTATATCAAGTTTTTTTTTTATTTGCTACATATAATTCAACATTTTATATTACAATCTCATTAAAGTGTTTAATGTCACTTTAAGAAACAGTAAGCCCTGTTCTAAATAATATAATAATATATATAATAACATTCTTCTCACTTAAGAATATAGTATATAATTATTATTTGACATATCTCTGCATCTGGCCATATATGCGCAGCTGTCTTAAATGAAGCTCTTTAAACCAGTCTTAATTATTTAAACACGAAAACAATATATTATCATCTAAATATATTTTTACAAACATATATTTGTCAACCAAAATACTAGAAAATGTTTTGTTTTTTTTAATATAATTTGTATCTTTTGTCCCAGAATTTCTGCAGTTTCCAATCATATACTACATAAACAGAAAAGAGTTCTTTTAATTCTTAATAGAGTCTTAATGAGGGGCTCTAAAGCTTTAATGAGCCTCGGCTGACTTCAATCGTGGGCAGAGTTTAACTATGTGTTTGCTCTCCTGCTGATTGCACCCCCATTTGACATCTTGTCAGCTGCTAATATAATATAGCTGTGTTGCCATCAGGCATATGAAGCTTGCTCATGGGGGCTAATGAATGCATATATAACACACTGATTGTAAACTGTTGCAATATCATGTAGGCACTGAATAATTTAGCTTCTCTTCCTCAACCAAGTGCATAGACGTAATAAATATTTTATCTTCACGTTACATTTGACTTAAGTTTCTTAAGTGACAGTTTTAAAAGCAGTTATAGCCTGAATATTTGACTTTTATACAGAAAAGAAAGATATAGATGCAGGAAATAATACAAACTGATTTTTATCTGTTTCTGAGGATGCTGAATGTATCCCGTTCTGTATTTCTGAACTAGCCTATTTCTAGCTTTGAAATGTTTTTTGAAATATGTCCATTTTATTAGCACAAGTTTATTGGTTGCTCTAAATTAAAATTCATATGATATCTGAGTATAAAATAAACTTCATTCTATAACACAGTTATTGTGTAAATGCCATTGCTGTATGAAAAACAAAATATAAAATAAAATATATATTAACCAATCATCAACATTATAATAATAGTTACATGCAATTAGCATATTTACAGCTGGGTATTAGTTTATGTATATTAATGCAACATAGTTTTGCATTACCTATTCTGTCCTATAAAGCTGATTTTCTAAAATTTAAAACAGTTCTCCAAAACGTAGTGAGTCATCATTGTGTGAAATTGAAATGAACGATAATTTCTGAATAGAGTGCTCTGTATGCGCTGTGTACAGTTAAGGCATGGCAGATATGTCTGTCTCTCTGCGACTGCTACCTCAACGTTTTAGAGAATAAGGCAATGGTAGTTCTTGGGGTACTGTACAACACCATTTATTATTATAGTATGCCCAAACCTCAGTGGTATCTGCTGTCCTGAATTAAAGGGATAGTCTACTTGATTTTTTATTGTTTAAAAAGATAGATACCAAAGTTGAAAAAAATAGATAACAAATTTGAAAAAGATAGATAACACATTTAGGGCTAAATTATAAGTGGAGCGCTAAATTATTGCATGCATGTAAACAGGCAAATTCACCCGTTTATGGGCATGCTGTAAATAAGCATTCATTACAAGTGGCTGGTGAGCTTGCGGTAGCAATTGACACTCAGAAAATTAACCAGAGATCAGATCTCTGGTTAATTTTTTAAATGTCCCCTAATGGGCCCCAAATTCTTTAAGTTTTTTTTTTTTAATAAATAAAATACAACTGCACCAAGCAGGTTTTAGGGGTTAAAAGTGGCAGGTGTGGGGTGTTAGAAAAAAAAAAAAGGCACTAAAAAGTGCCTTTACATTGTGGTCTATGGGGAACTGTGTGTTCCATGTATATACACATACATATATATGTATATAATCAGATACATATATATTTAACATTTGCTGCCCATCACTGCACAACTTACCCCCTTAGATGTGCTAGGTTCTCATGCAGTGTCTCACCGAATGAGAATGAGGCTCCCATTCAAGTCTATGGAAGTGCGCTTTTGTGAGTGCAATGCTTCCATGCAATGCAAACGAGATGTTGCGTACGAATTGCGGCTAACTTGTAATACCAGCACACATTTGCGTGCGCTGGTATTACTAAGTGGAGCACAAATATCACTTTCACAAAAGCGATATTTATTTCTGCTCCACTTGTAATCTAGCCCAAACAACCCATTCCCCAGATTTGCATGACCAACATTGCTATATTACCATATTTTATAACCTATAGATCTCTGCCTGTTTCTAAGCTCCTGTAGGTTGCTTCTTATCTCAGTATTTTTTATTAGCTTTTTACAACCAGATAGTGCTAGTTCATGTGTGCCATATAGATAACATTGTGCTCACTCCTCTGAAGTTATGAATGAGCCTGCACTTATTGGCTAAAATGCAAGTTTGTAAAAAGCGCTGAGATACAGGTCAGTCTCAGAGTATCTAAGCAGAGGCTTAGATACATGCAATCATAGTTAGAGCTAAAAATTATATTATTTTAACTGTGTTGGTTATGCAAAACTTCCCTTTTAGTGGTCTGTTGGGAAAAATGGGAGAAAAGGACAGGTTGAACCAAATTTAAATAAAGATACAGGAAAATTAGGTCAACCACTAGTACCCAGTACCATTGATATTAGCTTTGTGGCCATCTTTGTGGCCATCTTTGTGGCACTCCTAAAAGTTATATACTAGAACATACTCCAAAATAATCTTTCCTCTAATATAAATTGCAGCTTACAGAATCGTATCATCTATATTTTCATTAATATTTTTCATGCTTGAGTCAGGTGAAATTGCACTGAATCTGCAAATGAAATAGAATGAACATTTCTATGAATTACACATTTATAATACATTTCTTGTATAGTTTAGATCTGTTTTCCTACTTGTCTAATTTAGATACTACCGTTTAATTATTTTCTGTATGTTGGTTTATCCAACATTTTCATTACAGTGTTTGTAATGATATAAACTATTATATTACTCAAAAATAAAATGAAACAATATGGGCTAGATTACAAGTGGAGTGATATTTTGCTCTTCCACTAGAGCGCAAATTCCGCTAGAAGTAAGCTGTTTGCGCTCGTCGGGTTGCGCTAGTATTATGAGTTAATAGTAAAAAGTTATCGCTCTTGCGCTAACCCGACAAGCACAAACAGCTTACTACTAGTGCAATTATACTGTTGCACAAACAATAACCTATACCCCATAGAAGTTAATAGAGAAATAAAAGTGGAAAAACCCCAGACTCGATCGCAAACACAATTGCGTATTTTCATATGCGCATACCCAATTGCATATTCTAATATGCGTAAATCAATCGCATAATCTAATATGCGCAAACCTGACATGAAAATATAAATATTGCATAAATATACTTTTACATTTTTTTATTTACCTAATTGCAAAGGTTTCCAATGCACTTATATATATACATAAATATACATTGCTCAGCGAAAATGAGTACACCCCAACAGATTTGTCAGAAAACCTTTACTTACCTTTTAGAAACAATATAATCTATGGGACACTATACTACAAAATACTCCAACAAATGCGGGCCATTGATTGCAACCAAGATTTGTAAAGTATTTTTCCTAACAAATTAATTCAAGAACATGTTGCAAAAATGAATACATCCCAATGAAAGTCATAGGAGCAAAGCTAAATGTCTGACAACAAATTCCTAATAAACAAGAATCCAACTAAAGGTGAGTAATTACTCATTAAACAGGTGTCCAACAGACAGTTGATTATAAAAGGGCGTTACTTACCAAAGAAAATGCTGTCATCAATGACACCACATGTAAGAGAAATGTCACAAGGCCTAAGAAAGAAAATAATTTATTTACACAAGAAAGGTGAAGGCTACAAGAAGATCAGCAGAACTTTACTTATCAGTCAGAATATTGTAGCAAAACTGATAAAAAAATGTAACAAAGATGGAACTGCAACCATCTCACAGAGACATCCAGGCCGTCCATGGAAGTTAACACCTTGACAGGAGCATCTTCTGATGAGAAGGGTTGAAGAAAATCTCCATGCAAGTTCACTGCAGTTAGCTAAAGAAGTAGAAAGCCAAGCTGGGGTGATTGTTTCCCGTGACACAATACAGTGTACACTGCAGAGGAAAGGCATGCATGGGTGTTGTTCATGAAGGAAGCCTTTCCTGAAGCTCATGCACAAAGAAGCCCACCTAGAATTTGCCAGGACACATGCTGAAAAAGAAGAAGACTACTGGGACTCTGGAGTGATGAGACCAAGATAAAGGTTTTTTTAACTGTATGGCGTCGCAAAGGTGAAGAGTTCAATGAAAAATGCATGGTGCCTACAGTGAAACATGGTGGTAGCAGTGTCCTTCTGTGAGGCTACATGAGTGCTGCTGGTGTTGGGAGCTGTATTTCATTGATGGTATCATGAATTCACAGAAGTACTGCTCTATATTGAAAGAGAAGATGCTACCATAACTCCTTGCCCTTGGTCGTCATGCAGTTTTCCAACATGACAATGATCCAAAAGACACATCTAAGGGCACTGTTGCATTTCTGAAGAAGAACAGGGTGAAAGTGATGCAGTGGCTAAGTATGCCTCCTGATCTGAACACCTATGGGGAATTCTAAAGAGACAAGTTGAGCCTCACTCTCCATCCAGCATCTAAAAGAGGTCGTTCTTGAAGAATGGAAAAAGATAGATGTTGCAATATGTCGCCAACTTGTTCATTCCATGTTTAGAAGACTTGATGCTGTCCTTACAAATCATGGAGGTCATACAAAATACTAGATGTAGTAGTTTTTGTTGTGTAGTGTATTGATTTGTGCATCAACTACTTTGAGTAAACCTAAAGATTTTGTAATCTAAGTTATATTATTAACCTTACTTTCATGTATTGAACAAAAAAAATATTTTATAAAACTCAGTTTTGTCAATATTATGGAAATTGTTCTTGTATTTATTGAGATATTTATTAAAACCTTACTTTTCAAAAGGGGTGTACTCATTTATGCTGAACACTGTATGTCAATATATGTATACATATGTATTTATGTTTTTATATGTGTATATATGTCTGTAAATACATATATACACATATAAATTCATGCCTGCCTCCATTTGGGGACATGGCAGGGGTCTGATGTTTTTGATAACTATAGTGACATAATGGATGAACATGTTCAGCTATGGGTCCGATATGTGGACGATGTACTTATCCTGTGGGATGGTACATCTGAAGAATTCAGTAATTTTGTCTCTATACTTAACAAAAATGATAAGAATATCTTCTTAACTTTCGAAACAAATGAGAAGGAATTGTCTTTTCTTGATTTAAAAATTAAAAAAGGAAATTGTATTGTGACAGAAAATTTTAGAAAACCCAATCCCACTAACAATATCATGCATGCTTTAAGTAATCAGCCTACACACTTGATTATGGGAATTCCTTATGGATAGTTCCTCAGGCTGAGGAGAAATTGTTCTTCCATGGCCAAATTTGGATTTCATGCGGCTCAAATGGCAGATAGATTCATCAAAAAAGGATATTCAAAGAGGTGTATCAAAAGGGCATTATACAAAGCAAGAGGTTTGCCCAGAGATACAATTTTGTATGATAAAAGAAGGGAAAAAGAGAAAGGACTGATTAGATTTATCTCAACTCTTAGTAGCCAATGGTATGGATTATGCATGATTCTGAATAGAAACTGGCATTTTCTGACCATGGATGAATGTATTAAACAGGCCGTAGTTAATAGGCCCCAAATGGTTGCTAGAAAAGCTCAAAATTTGAAGGATAAATTAGTAAAAATTAAATTTATTAAAGGACCGTCTGAAGCAGACTGGCTGAGAAAAAACAAGGGAATTAAAGGCAGTTTCCCTTGTGGCCACTGTGTGTATTGCCCTTGTATGGATAGTACAAAAAGTTTTTCAGTTGATGGGTCTACATCTTATGACATAAGGTTTTTCTTTAATTGTCAGTCAGGAGGTGTCATTTACCTATTGCGTTGTTCCTGCCAAACTTTTTACGTTGGTAAAACCAAGAGAGTTATAAAGGATCGAATCCAGGAACATAGGGATGACATTCTAAATACAAGAGACACTAATGTTGCAAGACATTTTGCTAATTTTCACAACAGTGAGGTACGATCCTTAAAATTCATAGCGATTGATAAAGGCATTACTCCAGGTAGAGGTGGTAATAACAGTAGAATTTTATTACAAAAGGAAGTAAGATGGATTTTTAGGCTCGGCACTAGATTTCCTAAAGGTTTAAATGACAAGTTTGAATTTGCATCCTTTCTATAACTAAGTTTTATTCCTCCATGTATATATTGAAATGGCTACAGTATGTAAATAATTATTGTTCCAATTTGAAAATTAAACTAGAGGTACTTTGTATCTAAATATATATAAGAATAAAGCATAGGTCATATATAAATGTAGGGTGATTTTGCCAGTCTCCTGTTAACTTATTGTAAAAGATATTGGAAGTTAATGCTGATGAATGTATGGATTATACTAAAGGTGGTATTGTCCACCTTATTAAGCAGGTGTCCAATTAACTTGTAATCTCATCAAGGTGCTATAAAAGGTGGAGCCTTCTGGTTAGAAGTTATGCCCTGATGAGGCCCCGGTATGCACAAGTTGTTGGTGTGGTGAAATGTGCGTTGGCATGATGTGCACTGTTGTATTCACAAGACAAATACTGGACAGTGTCTTGCTATTGAAAAGGACTTTACTTTCTACCGCTGAACTACCCATAGGTGAACTACTGCTGCTACTTTGAATACACCCTCGGTATTACCCACAAAATATCCCAGGTGTCGATGTATGGCCCCTAGGTGCATGCAGTGTCTTTAATATATGCGGCTTTAGGAAAGAAAAGTTTCATGTGGAAACCGGTTCCATGCTCTTCAAAAGTGGGTTCAGTGTAAACCGATGCTGCTGGAAAATGTCTTTGGTATACACAATACAGATAAAATAATACGCTTGTGAATTAATTTTCCCTGATGTCTGATGACGACTCTGCCGCTTACACTTGCATTTTTTTTAGTGTCTCTTTGTGAAGTTTCTACACCAGTCTCTTCTGTAGTGGAGACCCAATCAGCAGAAGGGAGGTGGCGGTTTAAACCTATGGCAAGTTTCCCACTACACACCGTGCTTGGAGGATATTACCTGGAACTTAGCCCATCCCTTTGAGTGACGTCACGAGTCACGGGATCAGGCTACACTGTGAGATCCGCTGTTTGTAAACAAAGCACAATGCTCCGTGGTATGTGAGTAACTTACCAAGTGTGTAGCTTTCTGCTGCGGTCATAATCACTCTGGGACTTATGTTCTGGACTGCTACTGTTTAGGTTATGCTCTAGTACTGGTTCTCTATGTGTTATGTAGAGAGTGTGTTTTTTGGAAACTGTATACACTGTATCGTTGTACACACAAATTTGTATTTACAATGTATAATGTTTGTTACATCTTATAGTGACAGCGGTACCGTTTAGTCCTTTACATTTTTAACAGGTTGATATGTTAAGTGTTTGTATGCTCATTGGTATTTGCTCTTATTGTTAGAGGGCAGAATAAATATACCTTTTTGTTCAGATACGAGTGCTGTTTTTCCTCTCTTTCAAAGGATAATATTGGATACCCTTTGAGTCTTCTCTCCATTTTTATTGATATATTTAAATTTGAGGACTGCACCGTGATATATATTGGAACTATTTAGCAGTATTTACACCTTTCTCTGTTTATATATATATATATATATATATATATATATATATATATATATATATATATATATACATACATACATATACATACATACATATACATACATACATACATACATACCCATCTGTAGACATGTATATGTATTTATCTCAATGCCTGCCTTTTTCTAACACCTTAGATCTCATATCTTTGAGCCCTTATAACTTTTGTGTGCAATTAAAAAAATAAAAATAAACAGTGTAACTGTACTTTGTAATGTATTTTTGATGTGTTTTGTCACACTTTTTTGACTCACATAACAGTTAACCACAGCTCTGAGATTGCAGTAATGATTCTAGCATAAATCATGATTGCGCTCAATTACAATTTAACCTTTCACGTATACTATCCTTGCACAGACTTTGTGCGCCGCCACCACTTGCAATCTTGCCCTATATGTTTGGGTTCAAAGGACTTGAATATTTCTATTCCATTCTAGCAAACGGGATTACATTCACTGTCATGCATTTAGAAGAGTGTCAGGATGTTACACTAGGCATAGTAAATAACAAACTGAAGTCTGTACAATTTACTTGCTATACTGCAGGACTCTCATACTTTTGCAAGTATTGCTCAATCCTAACTTTCCATATAAAATGACTTTTGAAACGGATGATAGGGTTGTTAACTGACTGTGCAGCAAGAAAAATCTAAGCTAAACTTTACAACTCTTATTTTTTTATTGAACATATAAATATATAAAAACATATCAACAGATTAATAAAGATATTATTGTATTTGTAATACCATTATATATGTACATATACATTTTTATATAGAATCTAACAATATACACACCCATATAATACATAATTTTGATACATAGTTCATTTTGCTGTCACTTGTTACTTGCAGTGTGTCATTTCACCAGCAGTTAAGCTGAGAATGTCTTAAAGAATTACACTTCTATCATCTGAGATTTTTAAAATGTCGATTATAAAACGTTCTAATGTGCACTAAGGAAAATTTTCAAGAATTTATATCATAGTGATTGGAAAAAAGAGGAATATCAACATTACCATCTAGACAGGCCATTAAATGCAAAATTTAGTGGACCAATAAGTTTTTGATAGCAACGGGTTATTGTAATAATGATTATTTAACCTGCTGAGCATAGGGTTAAGTATGGATGACTATGAAATGAGTAATTCTTTATTGCAGTTATTTTACAGCATTATGGCGACTGATTTTGCAGGAAAAAAAATGCCTGATCGGAAAATTGTTGTTTAAAATGATATAGCATATAGTATAGTATTAAATGACAGTCTTTCAAGAATAAAAGGAATAAAACAGTAGACATAGATAACCATTCAATAAAAAAATAAAGTTGTACATATATTGATGTAAACAGAAAAACTCAGGTTGTGGAAAGATATTAGTGATCCTGTAAAAATGTAATATATTTAAATGTAAACCAATCTCCATAAAACATGTTTACTTGAAAAGAATGTTATATTAGTCTTTTTTGTTCAATTATTGTCACTTTTATTTCATAGAGATACAGTATGATAACTTGTGTCATGTACCAAGCAGCATATGCTGCATCGGAGCACTTGAGGGGCAGGTTCCGCAATTTAACTACACTGTCCGCCACCTCTGAGTTGGTGGAGGGAAATCACCCCAAACTCACTCGATCTGGTGATTGACTCTTGCCCAGTTGGTTATTTGAGTTGTAATGTTACATATGGACAGCGGACAAAAAGTTGTGCAGACAAGCACTTTAATACATGGGGCCTGTAGTGTGTTAATTTAAGTTCTGTGATCACAAACATTGCTTCTGTCCAGTTTCTCCTGTTAGATTATGTCTCCTGTAATCAAAAACACTGATATCCACAAATTAAATCTATATCCAAGTTGTTAGCAGGTTGCGCCACAAAGATAAAAACTGTATATAGCTTAAAGGGCTTACCAGATTTGGTTTTCTATTGACTATTGTAAATATTTAAGGCAAAGAGGCAGGGTAAAACTATTCTGAAAATTCCCATTGAGGTTGGTCACGTGTAGACAGTTAACAGAGGAAAATAAACTTAAAAAATCTAAGCCACCAATTTTGACTGATAGTGTGTACCACATAGTCTATACAAGGCAGCATTTGCTTTCATTTTGCTGCCAAAGTTAGCCTGTAGTTTTTCTGTCCACCATCCAAAGTTATATTTTGAATATATTTGTAACTTAGTATCCATAACATAGTACTAAGCGTACCTCAGTGTTTGTGTCCTCTGCACATGTGGTAGATAGACATTGGGCTAGATTCATGGAGGTTTGTTCGGCTGCCGAGGGTTCTTGTTGTTCAGACAAGATTGTGTCTGAAATTTATCGAGGCTCCCTTAAACTATCTTCTTTTCTAGATGTTTGCCAGTGTATGTTCCTGCTATTAACATCATTATCATATTACATATATGAAACTTGCCATGTTAACTGCTACTGTGATCTAGATTTATCATTGTTTAAGAGAGGTGCATTGGTCACATGGTGTAGCCGCTATCTGGGATTCTGTGAAAATCTTCAATCAGCTTCTTCATTGAAACTGCTGAGTGGAATGATGCACAATTTTGCATATGTTCTCCTGGAAAGGTCATTTTCACTTGCACAAATTTGCCATTTCTGCACTTTTTGTTTCCCCATTAAAAAATCTTACAATGTAGTAGACACCGGATTACAATATGTACAGACATGACTCCCAAAGGCAATATTGCCGCCAAAGCTTGCACTGCATGGCTGCCATCTTGAAATCAAACATTTATAATTTTTTAAAACTTCAGCAAATTGTAGAGGTCTATTGTGAGTTTTAGTATTTGCAATATGAAATGGTGACCATTTTGTTTTGCATGCTATGCTTTTAAAAACTATAAAAACATTCTCCAAAACATACGTGAAATTTTGTTTATAGAGTTATGATATGACGTAAATTTAGATTAATTCAAAAGATATTGATTGGTCATGTAGCTTGAGTTGTTCAAAAACACATTGATATTTTTCAACTAAGCAAAAAACAAAAAACTTTGACAAAAATGCTTTCATTTTCAATATTTATTAACATCTATAATGAGCACTATAGTGTGTAATACAAAGGCTATTTGTTACATGCTCTGGCAGCCATCTTGGTTTATGCACAATTTTCAAAAATGTGTTTTATCGGCAACCGCTTATGTTACAGCTGTGAAAATTGCTGTATAACCTTATGTTGTGACAAATCTGTGCTGCTTGGCCACCCTTGTTGCAGCTATTTAATTTTCTTCATCATTTTCATTTTGTTCATATGTTTGAGTGTATTGTTTTATAGATTTGTTTTGTAATTTTTTTTAATGTGATGCTATGTCAATGTACCCAGTGGAAATTGTTCGGTGCAGTCTATCTCACAACTTGCTGCTCTGAAAAAGTATATCCAGGCAGGCTCAGGGGCAGCAATGTACTATGTACTATAGCTGCTGATTGGTGGCTGCACATATACAGTATCTCACAAAAACGAGTACACCCCTCACGTTTTTGTAAATATTTTATTATATTTTTTCACGTGACAACACTGAAGAAAAATAAATGACATTTTGCAACAATGTAAAGTAGTGAGTGTACAGCCTGTATAACAGTGTAATTTTGCTGTCCCCTCAAAATAACTCACCATTATTTTCCAGCACTGCCTTAACTCTCTTGGGCATGGAGTTCACCCGAGTTTCACAGGTTGTCACTGGAGTCCCCTTCCACTCCTCCATGATGACATCACAGAACTGGTGGATGTTAGAGATCTTGCACTCCCCCCCATTCTGTTTGAGGATGCCCCACAGATGCTCAATAGTGTTTAGGTCTGGAGACATGCTTGGCCAGTCCATCACCTTAACCCTCAGCTTCTTTAGCAAGGCAGTGGTCATCTTGGAGGTGTGTTTGGGGTCGTTATCATGTTGGAATACTGCCCTGCGGCCCAGTCTCCGAAGGGAGGGGATCATGCTCTGCTTCAGTATGTCACAGTACATGTTGGCATTCATAGGTTCCCTCAATGAACTGTAACTCCCCAGTGCTGGCAGCACTTATGTAAGCCCAGACCATGACACTCCCACTACCATGCTTGACTGTAGGCAAGACACACTTGTCTTTGTACTCCTCACCTGGTTGCCACCACACACGCTTGAAACCATCTGATCCAAGTAAGTTTATCTTGGTTTTATCGGACCACAGGACATGGTTCCAGTAATCCATATCCTTAGTCTGCTTGTCTTCAGCAAACTGTTTACGGGCTTTCTTGTGCATCATCTTTAGAAGAGGCTTTCTTCTGGGATGCCAGCCATGCAGACCAATTTGATGCAGTGTTCTGTGTATGGTCTGAGCACTGACAGGCTGAACACTCATGCTTAATAAAATGTGAGACAGTAGGTCCCCTCAATTTTATGTATATAAAAATGTGCTTCAAACATTATTATTTACTGTACAGTTTCCTAAAAGCATGGGTGTTGGATGACTTAAGTAAATGGTTTTCCCTTTCTTTTAGTTTAGTACTTAAAATCAATCACTTACAGTTTTGCAAGCAAAATACTAAATAATCTACATAGCTGCCATTTCTTTTTATGATAAATGTCTAAATACAATGCCTCATATACCCATTGAAAACACAGAATCGTTAGCTTTAAGAAAAAAGAATCCAGTCAGCATTATTTCATCTTCTTAATCTGTTTGATATACTGAAACAAAGACATTTTCTATTGAACCAAGATTTTATTTTGATATTTTATACTTTTTAATATGTTGTAGTTAACTATTATTTAAAATGAAGTAATTTTGAATATGATGTATAAACAAGAAGAAAAAAAGCCATGAAAATTCATGACCTTAACATTCCTTCAGGGTCAAACAATTTATCAATTTCTCCCACTTTCTGGTTTCAATTACACAGCTTTTGTGGCAAGAACTTATTTAGCAGGTTCATTTGCCTCAGAAGGGAATACAGGACTTTGGCCTAATGCTTCACCTTTAGTGCAGGCTATTTGTGCCTTAGAACAAATACCAATCATCACTCTTTAAGGGAAAAAAAACTGTGTTGGAGTGGTCTATTGGATTGGAGATTCTGTCAAGGTAAATGCTTGTCGGCAGAGACTGTGGTAGAGTGGCGATAAATCCCATTTTATTGCTGAAAAATTCCAGCTTCTCTCCATGCCTGACAGCTCTCTACATTCTCATAGCCATTTGGACAATTTCTATACGATGTCCATCTGGTGCTCATTACCTTTCAACCTGCCTGTATATGATTCAGAGAAAGTGCAGGTCAAAATTAAGGGACACAAACCAAGGTAATGGACAAAACATAAGGAAAAAAGGCAAGATGCTGAATGACTCAGAGCTTGCTGCAGAAAATATATTTATATGCATTAAATCCTAATGACAGGGATGTGCTTTTATACATGTTGTACTCTCAGCAAGCATATGCTACAATTTATTGAAATATCATTGCAGTTACTGTTCATTTCACTAAAAATATTCATTGGTTTATTTAATAATGCATATCATTTTTAGCTGTGATATAATGGCATTTAGATACAAATAAAACATATATCAAGATCGTTGTAAAATATATAAGTATAGATTTAAAAAAAAAATAAGACTCTTTTATTTGAAATCTCTGCATGCTTTGTTCTACGCATTTCAGCATCATACATATCCTTCAAAATGCTTTCTGTGCTAATAATTCAATCAGGTTTTCTAATTATTGACATAGCAATGAATAATGATTGTTTTTTGGGCTTCCTGGCTTCCAATTCAATAAGTAATGTCACAGAAGCTTAAATTATTGCTGTAGGAGAAAACTGATATTGACATAATAGTAACTTTGATGGGAGTATCCCCACAGCAAAACTAATGAAGTACCTTTCCTTCTTTGCAATACCCTGAAAGGGATGGATTCCAGCTTTATTTATAGTGGATGTTATGTTTTAATGGGCTGACACAACATCTTAGATAATCGCTCCGCAACAGACCCTGCAGTTCTGCATCGATTTGAATAGGTGGTAGATTAATAGAGCTACTTTTAAGTGATTAGATAGGACCCCTTAAACTTCATTCTAATATAATCTCCTATTGTCATGATATATTTACCTAAATAATCTGAAGTGAATAGAATGAAACTGAAAAGGTGGATATCTGAAGAAAGTGTTTCATGATTGACAGCAATACTTTATGTAAATGAGAATTTTTTTAGTGCCAAAGAGTGGTCTACAATAAATAATGTCACTTAATTTCATAATAAATATCAATTTTTATTAATTATAGGTCTTTAGTATAGATATTTTTGGAAGTTTGTTGAGAGCTGTGTGTGTTATATGAGCTTTTTAAATATAGAAAATTTGTTTTGACAATATAAATTTATAATAGTAGTAAGTAACTGTGTGTTGACATTAAACCTGCAATATATAACCTAGATTTAATACTAGTTATTTTGCTACGAAGACACCAAAAATATATTGGAGGAAATTTCAGATGACTTAAAAACACAGTGATAATATATATATTTTTTTTTTTTTGCATATGAATGAAATAAGCACATTTTTTAATCTCATCATTATTTTATATGAATTTTCCCATCGCATTTTTATCTTAATATTTACTATTAATCTTTTCTGGAAAATAAAAAGTAATTAACAGTTTCCGTAAAAGAACATGTAATTTTTTTTCTATCACACATATAAATAAACAGCTACTTTAAAATATAAAGAAATATTTGTATGCATAGAAAAGATTATGTAGAAGTTGTCATTTTTATTGATAATACCAGAAATTGTATGTTTGTACTCAACAGATACTGACCAGTACATGTTCATTGAGTTATAGGGACAGCTACCTGAATTTGTATTGGGAAACAGGGGCAAGCCGCCACAAGACCAAAAAAGATGTCTATGCACACACAAAGGCACACACACACACACATACATACATACATACATATATATACAGTATATATATATATATATATATATATATATATATAACATACATATATATATATACAGTATATATATATATATATATATATTATTTATATGTGTATTATGTATATGTGTGTGTGTGCATACATATGTATGTGTATATATATATATATATATATATATATATATATATATATATATATATATTATTTATATGTGTATTATGTATATGTGTGTGTGTACATACATATGTATGTGTATATATATATATATATATATATATACTGTATATAAATAAATATGAATAAATAAATCATATTTCTGTCTGACAACTCGGTTATACATCTAGATCTTATTTACTTACAGTAAGCAAACACGATATTTCTTAATCCATGCTGCTTAATATTCTATCAGTTGCTATGCTAATTTGTCTAGATCAAAAATTCCTAGGTGAAATAATTTATGAAGATCTCAGCAAAACAATAAAGAAAAAAAAATTAATTTACTAAGAAATTAAATGCAAAAATATATTGTGAATATTATATCTAGTTTTGTAATTGGGACAGACTTTGACAAATGATGAACTGCAAATAGTTCTATATCACAACAATATAATCAATTTCTAAGCCAGGATATATATCAAGGATTTCATTAACTTCTCGTAGCTAGCTTAAATGGTAACCTTCTCTATAATGTCTGTCTATGTGTGTTCAAACTATATTAAAAACCATTAAATCGCTTTGTAATATCTGCTGTATCTAGCTATTATTATAACTAATGGTACTATTTTAGAAATCAATATACACACACTTGATAAATTCATTCCATGTTAATGATGTAATTTAAATAAAAAGAAAAATGTAATAACAGAAAAAGGCAGAATATGTTTAAAGAACAAAATGTTAATTTTGTTGAAAATATACATCATGTTTGCATTTTTTGACCTGCTATTTTGAAATGTGTGGTATTAAGGCTTTATTCAAATGAAAAAATGGGCAAGCCAGTAGTTAGAAAGATCATTCAAGATTATGAAATATAAATTTAAATATGTTTATAGAAGAACCAGCACAAACTACGAATGCATAAATAAAATAAAATACTCAATTTGTTATTAGATTCCATTAACATATAAATGTGAAATTAACATTTGAAAGATTATATTTGTGAAAACTAACATTTACATAGGTAAATAGTTTTAAGATGATATCTGATGGTAATTTTTCTATACCTTCCAAAATTGAGAGTAGTTTACATTTTGATAATTTAGAGAACATTTGCAATGTTTCTTTTAGTTTTAACATTCAGATTACGTGAAACTTTATACTAAAAAATTAGCTTAGTTACTTTAATTCAACATAAATCTTTTAACCACAAAATTGATTTCCTTCTTGGAATAACACTGACCCTTTTAGCTATTAATGTTGTGTGTTATAAAATATGATCTGAAATATTAAAAATTTCTCTGCCTATTTATATAAAGAATACTTTTATACAGAGTATCGTTCAAATTATGCAGAACATTAAACCTTGCCATCTGAGATGACAAGGTGCAGAAATGTTATTTCAATCCACAGAGAATTTTCTGACATTTTTCTTAACATTACTCTGCCTTATTTAGATATGTAGCAGAGGTGCATACAGTTGGACTTGACACTGATGGGTATTTCAAAATGTTAGATGAAAAAAAGGTTTGCAGCCATTGACTGTATAGATTCACTGCTTAGAGAAATGTATGTATAAAATTAAGATATAATTTAAAGCTCTATTACCAAATCACAGAAAATATGCCATGTTATTTATTACATCACTAAGACTGGTCACAAAAACAACATGAATTTGACACCATGAAAACAATAATCAGTTTGTCCTTTGAAAAATGTTTTTTTTTTTTGTATTTTTAAAGAAGAAAAACTATGTAAAACACTGTTTTTATTCCTCCAAGGACATCATTAAAATACCTTTAGGTAAATAAAAAAACAGTATTCTATTTTTATCCATTACAACTGTATGTAGGGGGAAAAAACAGAATTCAAAGTTAAACTGTTATCATTTTATTTATTTATTTTTAAGTTATGTCTAGAATTTGCTCAGAATATTTATTTTCAACAATAGCTGCCCCAAGATTTGATTAATTGTCGAATGTGGAATTTAAATAATTAGAAAAATGAGATGTCTGCTTTAATTTTACTGGGTTAGATTAAGGATGTGCTAATTCTTATTTTACCAGCTTAAAGTGTTTACTAAATTATGTTGTCTGCATTTAATCATTGTTCACAGTTTGCTCTGAAATTACATTAAATTGTATGGATCTGAATAAAACATATCAATGTTAAACTTGAATGTACAAGATTTATGCACATTTATCTGATTTACATCAAAATTAAATTATGGATGGATATCATCAGTTTTAAATAGCCATAATAATTAATGTTTACTGTACATGTAATAAACAGTGTAACTCTAATATTTGTTAACTTAATGCAAAAAAAAATCTCATTTTCAATACTACAGTTCAGTTAAAGCTGTATTATTATATACCATTTAAATTGTATATAGGAGAGATCTTTAACCTTTAGAAATGAGGGCTGACACTAATATTTTTTTAACCGGGCAAGTCAAGAAATTGTAAAAAAAAATCATAGTCAAGAAAAATAATTAATTCTTGTATAATAATAGGTTGCACTTAAAGGGACAGTCAACACCAGAATTTTTGTTGTTTAAAAAGATAGATAATCGCTTTATTACCCATTCCCCAGTTTTGCATAGCCAACACAGTTATAAAAATACACATTTTACCTCTGTAATTACCTTGTATCTTTGCCTCTGCAAACTGCCCCCTTTTTCAGTTCCTTTGACAGATTTGCATTTTAGCCAATCAGTACTGACTGAATGCATGAGCTCAATGGTAAAATACTGTCAAAATGCATTCAGATTAGAGGCAGCCTTCATATGCCTACATAGGGTTGACTTTAAACTAAGAATACCAAGAGAACAAAGCAAAATTGATGATAAAAGTAACTTGGAAAGTTGTTTAAATGACATGCCCTATTTGAATCATGAAAGTTTATTTTGGACTTGACTCAATAAAATATGTCTTCCAGCTGGAGTATAATAGTAGTGTCTAATAGGGTATTAAGAAGATATTCTAGTGTCTAAAAATTCTTGGATTATTCTATTTTTCAACAAATTTACTTAAAGGGATAGTTTACTCAAAAAATGTATCCCCTTTAATTTGTTCCCAATGATCCACCTTACCTGCTGGAGTGTATTAAATTGTTTACAGGTATTTCCATTACCCTTATAATGGCATCTGAAATAGATGATTTAACCTGTGGTATTCCCACCTATCCTGAAAGTTTGTGGCCTTAAGACCAAGCTGTGTAAACACAGCCAGTAGAAGAAATAAGACTCTCTGTGGAGTAGAGGAGAGATAAGGTAATAAAATGTTAATTTTCCATTGTCCTCTCCAAGTAATGGTGATTGGTTTACTGACAGATATAAGATAAAGAAGCATGTATATGTACACAATATGATAAAGTAATGAGATCAGATTATATCTACAAGCTCAACCCATTTTATTAGGTTGTGGCTTCAAAACACAAAATCAGCTAATTCATATACACAAATAAGCCTTAAAAAAGCAAATCTCATATATTTTATACTCTGCAGCTGGTAAAAAAAAGTAATTGGAAACACATTAAGGGAAAAACAATTTTATAGTATACTGTTCCTTTAACTTATGTGCTCAATGCCTTCAAAGGGGGTAAACACACCTGGGACACTTGTCCAATTAGTTTTTGATTGGACAAGTTTGGTACTCTAGTATAGAGAACTATAAAACTGATGAGCAAGTCTATGCTCAAGTGCAACCTTGAAGACCCTGTATTTAATAAAGTTGGTTACAGACACAAATTTCAAATCAGGCTAAAGCTTTCATTTACAGGTATACGTCACTTTACAGCGCTTCACTTTACAGCGCTTCACTAATACAGCGCTTTGTGGAGCTGAAGTTCAACCTCCAAGGATTTTGAAACAGTGCTGTAATCATCGTGAGATTGCGAGAAAAGTGACTGGCACCATTTTGTTATGCTTAGTTCACTCTGTTTACTGCATTACAGTGCAATCTGTGTCTCAGTGGTATAACCTGGCAAATTTTATTACAGTAATTGTAACTATTTAACAGGTACAGTATTTATTGAATTCTAATTGAATACTGTGCTGTGCTAGTGTTAAACTAAAAGTAGCACTATTGCACCCCTAATATATGTTAGTTCAAACATGTTTTCAAGTTTTTAAACACACTGGCAAGTGAATAGAAAGCTAAAACTGCCTTGTTTCACTTTAAGTCGGTTTTCACTTTACAGCAGGGTTCCGGTCCCCACCCACTGTATGGGCGGAGTATACCTGTACAACAAACGCTAATTTGCAAATTTACAGATTTACCACATACTATTAGTATTAGTATTGTTTGCATATCACTATCCTGAATTCTAAAAGTTATTCATTAGGTTAATGTATTTTTTTTTTTTTTTCTTGATGCACTGATATTTAAACAGTTGTAAGTTTATTTATCTACAAGATTATTTCTCAATCTATTATTTTCTTTAAGCAAAAACAAGCAAGAAATTGCTAGCATTAATTTTAGATGGTCTCTATGGGCTTTTCCTTAAAGGGATATAGCAGGTACTTTGTGTTAAAATGGCAGTAAAATAAAGTTCATTAATTAAAAATTGAGGCCTTAAATATTAATATAAAATAAATGGTCCCTTACAGTTCTAAGCAGTGAACATATGGCTATGTGCACAACTGCTAATTGGCCTCTGAGGCCTAATGCTCTTAAACCTGGCTTTTCAGAGAAATGGGGGTAATACCATATAGCAACTGATACTAACTGAGTTGTGCACAAACACACACTTCCTGTTTGTTTCAATATTACTTTAAATAGATTTAATTTAACCTTTTTTAAGAAGAAAAAAATATATTTAATCACATTAAAGTAGGGATTATTCATTTAGATGATCAGACAGAATTTTGTTTTATTTTACATTTATATTTTTTAAACCCACATGCAAGTTTACTTTCACTGTTAACAACATTTTATTAGAAAAATCACATCATGAAGGAGGTTTTAGCTAAAAATAAAAAATCCTTAATCATAATTTAGAAATTATTTCATTCCATGAAAGGATTGACATGGATTATAATAAATGGATTGGAGTTTTACAAATCGCATATGCTTGCTGTATAGGAGCCAAACAATCTTTTGAGCCAAGAAAAAGATATGTATGCTCCTCCTCACACTGAGCATTTTGCTGTCTTTGTCAAAGTGAATGACAATAATTTGGTCAACTCTGTCTGAGCTGCACTCAACAGTGACAGGCAAATTATCAGAGGCCCTGCACTCCTTATTATCAGAGGAGAAGTCATCAAGAGGACGCGTGGACTATCCCTCTCCCCTGTCACTATTTGTCAGTGGGACAAGGGTCCCTGCTATGGGTAGCTGACAGGTAATTTCAACAATAACAATTACTCCTATTACTGGTGTCATAAACAATTCGCCTAAGGCATGACAATAGCAAAGCATTATAATTCAATGCCATATAAATAAATGCCAGCAAGTAACAAGTAATTTAACTCCAATCAAGCTTTGCCCCTTACATTAATATTGTTATGGCAAGGAAAATGGAAAATTGAAAAATTCAATATGTTAATATATTAAGTGAGTTTGAACGGAAACAAACCAAACGAATGAAAGAAAATTGACGGTACAATTATCAGTTTTATATCTAGCATGACATCTGTTGTGTTTGTGAGAGTTGCAAAACAATCTTTTAATATTTTATGCATTTAGTTTGTAATAAACATCTGTATTTCCAACCCATTAAAGACATGCCATAGCAAACATAAATATTCTCTAGGATCATTTTGAACTATCAGTTTAAATAATGTGTATATGTATGTGTGTATGTGTTTGTGTGTATTTATATATCTATATCTGTACATATATATATAAACCAAATGTTACATTTGTCAATTGTTCTAATTATATCTATCTATCTATCTATCTATCTATCTATCTATATATCAATATATCTATCCCTATATAAAGACAGATAGATGATAGATAGACTATAGATATATAATTGATAAATAAATAGACATATGATAGATAGATAATAGATAGATAATAGATAGATAGATAGATAGATAGATAGATAGACAGATATGTATATAGCTATATGCACACACAAACATTAAACAAAACGCTACACAAATGTTAACATTTAATTGTTATAATAATAACAGACTACTAGTATGCCACAAACACACCTTGTTTCCATGCATCCTGCATAACAATGTGAACTGTAAAACAGGTCCCCACTTAACATGTTAAATTTTGTGATCAACGCCAATTGTAATTTTACCATTTGTCCACCAAGACAATATTCTATCAGTTTGACAACAGTAAAAGAATGTGAAAATCTCTAATTAGGAGAACTGCACAGCAATTAACGCATGTCAAATTTTACTTCATGAAGTGCCGTTCTAATTTTCTCACTAAAAATGAATGGACTTTTTTTGTATGTGTGTGTGTGTCCCCTCAAGGCAATGTTGATTCAAATCTGCTCAAGATGCAGCGTTGCACAGCTAAGCATCTTCTTGATTACAATCCGCTGCACCTCTAACTGCTCTCATTCTCACTGCCACCACAGATACTTTGTCAACAGTCAAATTACGCCATGCTGATAACAATACATATTGCTGCTTCTCAAAGGGATTCTTTGTCATGTGATAAGCTTTCATAAAAATGTGCAATTTTGATGAAAAATACAGTCATTTGAAGTGAAGTTTGCACGCCTACATTTGCTGAAATGTACAAATTATTATGATTTTTTTTTCCCCATTATAGACTTGTATAAAGAATATTTTATCTGCTAAATATTTACATCAGGTATTTAAACAGTATTTCTTTGTTCCTTTCAGATATTCCGAAGATCATTTTTGATTATGAAGTCTAACTCTGCCACAGGATCCCGAGCAAACTAGAAACATGAAT
Organism: Bombina bombina; assembly: GCF_027579735.1. Classification (NCBI taxonomy): domain Eukaryota; kingdom Metazoa; phylum Chordata; class Amphibia; order Anura; family Bombinatoridae; genus Bombina; species Bombina bombina. The sequence goes on from NC_069502.1 coordinate 1,010,738,640, forward strand.
TATTTATACGTTTTTATTGTTTTTTTACCTCACGTTATGATCAAGTTGGAGAACATGTTAAATTAATTTATACATGTATAAAATAAAGCACAGAGTAAAATAGAATTCTAATAGAATAATCAGCAATGCTATGCAAAATGAGTTTGCTTTGGCATTATTAGCTAATCAAGTTAATCTTGACTGACCTTTGATAATCCATTTTGTATACAGAACAATGGAGATCATTAAGAGTCTACCTTCAAATCCAGTCCAACAAAAAAAACAAGAAATCTATTAATTAAAAAAAACTATAATTATTTTTGTTATGTGTGAATGAATACCTAGTGTTTCTTAAAGGGAAAAAATAAATAGTATTAAATTTTAAGCCACTTTTGGCATTTTGAGCATATATGTAAACTAAATTTATATTTGTGAGGTTTAAACACTGAAACAGTAATTATTCTATTTTCAGTTTGGCAAATAAAAATAAATCAAAAATTGTATCTATTGCAATATCCTAATTGTAATGTGTGCCTATGGTAGATGCTCTATTTAATTAACTATATCTGCACATGCTTTTTGTTCATTAACTATAATTTATCTACACATTTTCAGCTTCTGGGGAGATTTATTCTGGTTTCTAAGAAACATGATGTAATGGTATTTATTTTACCATTGCTTGTAAACTGTTAGCAGAATGTAAATGACATATTCTAGTTGCATTGACTTGTGTAACAAGCCCTAACAGGTGAATTGAAAAGGGTGGAGAATATCTTTGTGTACTCTGTTTACATGTGATCAGCTGTTATGGCAACTTCTGCATAACCACATTTTTATACAACTGTATATTGTCATGTGTTTTGTAATATACTACTTTGTGTTGATAATTATCAGATGATTAAAGTTACACAAAATTGTGTTAGTGCTATCTGTTTAAACACAATAACTTATTCTAGATATGTCATTAAATTAATATATTACAATACCTAACAGTATAATTCAATACATGTAAACCTAGGACTTAAACCAAGAGTACAAATGTACTTATATCAATTAAGTGGCAGCACCTTTCATAATTTGATTTAAAATTTAAGTAAAGAACACAGGCAAGAGCATTGCACATTTTCTAAAAATATGCTTAATGTGTTATTGAGCTGCAAGTTACATATAAGTATCACAAAGATATAACACTATTGAGTACATTTAATTAAAAGATAGTATGACTTAAAAATTTACTGACCTCATTATATTTTACAGATGTCATAATAAATCACAGTGATAGAAAATGTAAAATCATTTTCACCTATCGATTGCATAGCTTGTATTATAGCATCTTGGCTGTTTAGACTTTTTGTACATAAATGATTTAACAAAATATTACAAAACAGAACAAAAATATGTTATTTATTTGAGGCTATACAAAATAAATATTGTAATTATGAAATTAGTATTTTTATGAGATTGAATTTGATAATTATTCTTGTAAACAATTACTTTTGCTTTTTTTTAAATATTTACTGCACCTACACGTTCATTCTCCTGAAGGTTCTGTGTTCATATAACAGAAAACATATTCAATTTTCCAAACAGAAGACAGTTCATTAAGCTGCGCCACATCAAATAAAACTTTAATTTCTCCTGCATCAGAATCGCAATGAAAGCAATTGAGAAAGATGAGCCATATGGTTCTTCTAACAGCAAACACATATTGTTCTTTCCCCTAAAGTTTTCTAATTCTGCTCCCCAGACCTGCGTAATATAGATAATGTGCTCTGAGAGCAGAAACCAGGAGCTATCTGGTGTGCACTTCTCATACTGTATTTAATGGGAAATAATGAATCATAAAAGCCTGGAGAAGACGGCTTTTGCTAGTTTAAATCTCAGCTGTAATTTCATTGTTCCACGTAGCTTCTGTTTGGCCTTTTCATCCAGCAGCAGTTGAGTATAATTACATAGCCATGAGAAGCTGAGATAGAAAGAAAAGATCTACATTAAACTGTTCCTGCTAAGATCTCCAAATGTATGTTTTCATTTTAAACTTAATGATCTAAAACTGCCGTTAGGATTGGAGATTTACCCTGTTCAAAATCATTAAATATTTGTTAAATTTGAATATTCTCCTCAGTGCAGACACATACTTTTTATATTTGTTTTTACTAAAATAAGTTTTTACATTTTTTTTCCCCACAGAATAATATGCTAACATAGATGATAAATACCAAACACCACAAATTCTGAATAAATAAAATTATGGCTTGTTTTGTTGTGCCAGATGTTACAATTAAAATTAAATTTGTAAGAGCGTTAGAACTCCTAAATTTTTAAATATTGAAAAACACAGAGCTATTGAAAATTGCATTTGAATTGCCAGAATCTGGGTCTTATATAGAGTATAAATGTAATAGTCTATGTTTTAAAGAGAATTTGTGCACATTTTTCTTTTCTGATCTCATAATCTATGCTATTTATCTAAAATATGGATATGGGAACGCATGGAAAAAATGATTTAATGCTCTGTATATTTACATACCTTTTAGAATATTTTGGGGATAGATTTTTTTTAATTCAACAAATGTTAGAGGTTATTTTGACATTGCTGACTATTTCATAAAGTTTGTCTGTTTCTGCAAACCTAATTGAAGCTGTATTTTTTAAAATATTCAACTAATTTAAAACATATTTCTTTTTACTTCAAGTTAATATTGAAAACATATTTAAATAGTTCTATTTGTGTCTGCAATTTCTAATACAAAAACTAATGAATAAAAAAAAATATTTTTTAACTATTTGAAGGCTAAATAAAAAAGAACAAAATCCTGCTTTTTTTTCAAATTTTCTTTTAAGTAATTGTTGTCAAATTGCAAAATTGATGTATAACTTTACCAGTTTTTAATATAATAATTGTGCAAACAAATTAGTTAAATAACCAATATCAGCAAAACTCATTTTAATAATGCAACATATTTCAATACAATTGGAGAATCGATCTTATTCAAACCAATACGCATAATAAATAAAAATAACAACAACAACAAAAAGAAAAACTTAAATAATCATCAACTGGAAATCATGTTTATTAAGTTCAAATAATGTCCTAAAACAAATGTTTAACCAGGGTTCTGAAATAGTACAGAAAGCCTCTACATGGTCTGATGGCTTACAATGACAATGGTCTATTGCAATGTAAAACATGCTGCAGGATAAAAAGATGCTTTTTGTTACCATTTTATCAAAGCTGTTCATCTTCTAGCTGCAGGCAGCATTTTGCTAGAATTGCTGATATTTCTCTGTCCAGGCTCCTTTGTTTGTGCATCTCATTTGCATACATTTATCTCCAGCTGAGGGTGTTTTCAGCTTATTAAGGCCTCCCATCACAATATTTCATAAGCCAGCTGCTAGGAAGGATTTCACCTGTGGTGACTGAGAAAAGAGGGGTGAAAAACCAACTTCTTTATAAAAAAAGGAAACCTTGACTCTCTTCCCCTTTAGATGGGCACCATTTGTGTTAAACAGGCTCTTTTCATGATAAATGCTTGTAAAAGTCAGGGGTTGAAGTTGATTTGAAGGTCAGCAGTAAAACAACAGGCGAACCAGACGCCAAACTGGTTTCTTAGCTGTCAGAGGTAACAGTGGAACAACCAGGTCTTGATCCTCTATTCAGCCTCTAATAAACAGACTGAGTGTATGTGACTCAGCCTAGCCCTCTATGAGTTAGCAGGGAGAAAATATAAACAATATCAATATCACTATCAGCTGCAAACAGGAAGGAATGGGCTGATGATCTGTGCCACTATATGTTTGTATTGTATCAAAAGTGTGAATTAATTCCACTAATTTATTTAAGGCATGTCGACTCTCCGACTAAACCTGTTTTAGCGTCAAGATAAATAAAACTTTTATGGCTCATAAAACTGATCCATTCATCTCAGCGTTCCCTATGTTGTCTTTATCTGGCAGACAAAGTTAGGCCTTTCATACATTGTACAGCTAGAATACTTGTTGCTATGAAGTGTGTTGTACATAAAGAGAATTATTCTTGGCTGATAGTAACCAAATAAGGTTTTAAGTAAATCTCTGGTGGATCTATGCTCATTTGCAGCACACTACAAGTGCAATACACTGGATGTTATAGATATTGTTTAAAGTAAGTTTTGATGCAGAGGATTGCATTGTTGTCAAGTAAGCAAGAAGGCAGGGTAGAAGTGATTATCTGCATTAGATAATTATAAACAGCAGAGTAACAGAAACAAACAGATATATAAATGATGATTTGAAGTTGTACAATTATTTTTGCATCTTTCCACTTGTTAAGTATATTTGCACGTGTTTGGAATAAAAAAACGACATAATTAAAATATTGTTTTATGAACATTTTTACTAATTAATTCATATAATTTACATTTATTCACTTTTAAAATGTTTATTATTTTACATTTTCATTGCAGTGGAAGAGTTATTGCTGCAAAAAAAAAAAAAACTTTAAATATGCAATAAGCATTATACTCTTTTTTTTTTTTTTAATCTGGAATATCTGTTTTAGTGTAATATTGACAGTATCATAAACACCCTAGTGATTTATATATTTTGCACAATATAATAGATAGTATTTGAGAGATCTATACAAATGTAGTTTAAATAAATTAATACTTTTATTACAACAGTGCACTAATTAATTTTACTGTAAAATTGTGAATATGAACATAAAATAAGGTTTATGAATGTTTTTTGTTGTATTTAATCATTTCTTATATACAATAGTTAAACAGTGTTGGTAACATGCAGTTATCTATAAAGTTAAACAAATTTTGACTTTTTTTCTTTTTGTTAACTATCTATTTCATATTGTATATGGGACAACCAAGTTATCATAATTTAAATAATGTTTGCCTTGCAAATGCTTATGATTCACATTTTAACTAGAAAGCAAGCACCCTATTAGAAAAAATCAAAGCAATGAAAGTCTCTTAATCATGGTTTATGTTCTTCATTAATACTCTCAAAGTAAAATGCAAATAGTGTTATTTTAGCTGTACAGACATTCCTGTCTCTCAGATAAATGACCCCCTTAAATACGTATGTGACAGCAATCAGCAACATTGCAGACCTAGCAACTGGGCTTGCACATGACAACGAACAATATTTGGCAACTTAAAGTTATATTGCAACGGTTTAAAGAACTTTTCTGTTTGCATTTAAGACAAATCATGTCTTAAATGTCTTAATCACTCTTATTCTATTAGTTTAGACAATGTAACGGTATTGGTTATAGTTAGCGCCATGGTATTAATTTTTATTTTACAAATATGGCTGGGGTAAAGTTAGGGGATGCTTGGTATTTGACCTTTTTTTAAGTATCCATATTGTTTTAAAATCATTGCGATTTTAACAAATCCTATAGCTTTGTCCCATGTTGTTTTATGATCTACCAAACTTCAGGAGACTATTTAACTATCGTAATTCAAACCTACTTTCTATATTTTAAACACTTTGTGAAGCATAAAATATACAAACATGCAAAACCAGAGCAGAGAATCACACAAAACCATAAACTACGTTTTCCATTGTTTAATCTAATCAACAATTTTTCAACATAGCAAAATTGTTACAATGGTAAGTGTGAGTAGTTCCTCCCACTCTGTCTTTGTTTATAGTTTGAGACCTGGTTTCCTTTTCTTTTATTCAGTTCTAGGTCTCTAGGTCAGGAGACTGTAAATACACACAGCACTGCCCCAACACATAAATCTGAGCAAAGGGCAGGCACATTCATTCAGATAAGCAATGCAAAAAGAGTCTGTACAACAGCAGGACCTTCTCTTGTAATGGAATAGCTCTTAATTATATACATAAATACATCAACTCTGTGACAAGCAAAGTTAAAACAGAAAAGGACAGATTACGAGTGGGGCGCAAACCTTTGCGTCTGAGCGATAAGGGGATTATTGCGGGTGTTTGCGCTCGTTAGGTTCACTGCTGGTATTACTAGTTGAAAGTAAACACGATCCCTTGAGTGCAATAGCGATTACTGCAACTTCAGAGCTCTGGTTAACTCTTTCATGAAAAAAATAAAAAATTGCACACAAAAGTTATAAAGGTTTAAAGATATGAGATCTCAGGCAAAGGGCTTTAAAATAGGCATAATTACATATACATCTCTGAAGATTTTATATATGTCTATATGTGTGAACATATGTATTTATGTATTATATGTGTATATATGTATTTACAGACATATATACACATTTAAACACATCAATACATAAGTACACATATATAGACAATGAAGTGCACTGGAGCCCTTTGCAGTTAAGTAGATGAAAACATGTAAAAAACATATGCATGCAATATTCATTTTAATAAAGTGTTATAGTGTATATATAATGTAAATGTTTGACATTCCAATGTTCTGCACATAGCAGAATATGTTCTAAGTATTTATAAATAGATATTCCTATATATATATATCTGTCTGTATATTTATATATATATATATATATATATATATATACCTATATGTAATCATGTATATATATATATATATATATTGTACAAAAAACATCAGATATATACAGAAATATTTATTTATGAATAAATAGAACATATTCTTCCATGTGAAGAACATTGAAATTTGAAATATTCATAATTTCATGTCAGGTTAGAGCACATTATTAGGAAAATCATGCAAAAAATCTAGAATCAGGGGTTGAACAATTTTTTCTAGGTCCCCAGCAATTTATTTAGGCCCCCCGGCCTCTAACCTTCCCCCTCCCAACCCCGCTCCTGCTGCCTGGCCTGTAGCGGAGCAACCCTGAAAGATGCGCTATGCACACAGGTCACTCCCTAGCCCTCCACTCACAAGCTACTTGATCTTCAGCAGAGCGGCCTTGCAACATGCGCTGGTGCACAGATCCCTCCATGGCCCACACCCATGCTTCCTAGAAAGTAGTGGCCTTGAAAGATGTGCTATGTGCACAGGTCACTCCATGGCCTCCCTCTGCTCCTTGCCACTGGTCCCTGCTGCTGTTGATCTGGCCCTGTGGCAGCCCACAAGCCCTAAAATGCTGGACAGGAAATAGCCCCTCTTACCTGAGCCCCCCTAACATTGCAGAGTCTGCAGGACCAGGATTCCTGCCACTTTATTTCTGCCTACCTGTGTTAGTTTCTCTGTCCTATATTCTACCACATGTCTATTTAACCCTTTCACTGCTGAGACATTTCCACCCCTGTGCAGTTTCTCAATGCTGCTCACATTTAAGCTCTACTGTAAAACATTTTTCACTGACAAACCAACATATATTATACAGCGGAACCAGCAGGGAAAGAAATATATATATATATATATATATATATATATATATATATATATATATATTAATTAAAATGATTTTGGAGATAAAAATCCTCCGTATCCTGATTTTGGAGATTAAAATCCTCCATATCGCAAAAATAAATCAATAGACATTATTGCACAGGTAATTCTCACATCTAGGCAAGTATCCCTGCTTGCCTTTACCCAGTAAAACTCCATATATATTGTTACCATTGCAGAAGAGTATTCTGGGTAAGATATGCAAATTAGGTATTGTGCATTGGTAACACACACACACAATAAATGGATTTTTAAAAAATATAAAATCTTAATATACAAGGTTATCAACAATAGTGTGTGTTTTTCCCCCCTAAAGTCTATAGTAATAAGAAGGAGTTATTCTCATAGAAATAAGGGCCTTATAGTTTTGTAACATTTATCTGTAACATTTATCTGTACAAAGGAGCTCCCATGAGCCTCTATGCAACTAAATGGACATCTATCCATACCAGGTCATCATTATTGCCACATTGTTTACCTAGCTATTAAAAGTTATATAATACCTTTATTTTTAAGAGAGACTTCGAAACAAAAGGTCTTGAGGGTCTCTCTGAATTTTTGATGGCCTGTGACATCACCAGCATTCCCAGATTCCAGAGGTGATGCTGGAGTCCCAAACCACCAGGGATGCAATGACAACACATAGTCATCATCCTCGCTAAATATATTGGCCCCTATTTATTAATGGTCTTGCGGACCTGATCCGACAGTGCGGATCAGGTCTGCAAGACCTCGCTAATGCGGAGAGCAATACACAAGAGCTGCTGGTGCAACGCCGCCCCCTGCTGACTCGCGGCCAATCAGCCGCCAGCAGGGAGGTGTCAATCAACCCAATCGAACTCGATCGGGTTGATTTCCGGCGATTCCTGTCCGCCTGCTCAGAGCAGACGGACAGGGTTATGGAGCAGCGGTCTTTACACCGCTGCTTCATAACTTGTGTTTCTGGCGAGTCTGAAGACTCGCCAGAAACACGGCCCTTCAAACTCCGTACGGAGCTTGATAAATATGGGCCATTGTGTGAACAAAGACCATGGCCGCCATGTAGTAAGCAATCAACTTGCTGTTTGTGTCAAAACTTGCGTCAAAATCCACGGGCACATCAAAATCTATATATACAAAGCTGTGAATTGGTTGAAAATCTGCCTTTTTCGATATGCGAATGTAAATTTCCATCGCTGTTCAATTCTGCTCTCTGTGTTTACATAGGTTACAAATAGGCCAAATGTAAACATTAATTTAAAATATTTATGAATAAATATTTTAATTTTATTTTTTAGTGAATAATAGCAAATGATTACAATCTGAATGTACACAAATAAAATAAAGTAACTACTACAGAGCCATCTTGTACATAACATTTAAATATATTGAAAAACAAGTGTGTCAATATTGGTTTAATAAATGAGACCTGCTTCAAGAATCATCAAACAACGGCCTTATTTAATAAATCAATAGATTTAAACATATTTGATTTAAAATATGTCTGGGGATTAAATTAACAGAAATTCAATATCTGGAGGCAACTAAGAAATATGTGTAGACATCTAATAAATGTTGGCAAAAAAAGTAATCTAATTCTCAAATATTAATTAAAAAAAATAGGTATGCGTCTATGTTATACTACTAATTATTAAAAACAAAATCCTCTTATGTTGCTTTCACAGTCTTCCTGGATTACTTCTGGGCCTAGTCGCTAGACCACGTTCTCCTCATAATCAGTAAGTTCTGCGACATAAGCTGGACCTCCCCCTTTATCCCAGGCAGACTTTTTTTCACACAACAATTTTTATTTTGCAAACCTTTTACAATGATTTTAATCATGTTTACCAGGCCCATGTGCACTTTCTGCATTGCTTATTTTCTGCCAAATCATTTTCTTACGAGCACAAAGGGCTCGCTTCATGCAACATCCAAAAAATTTAATCGTATGAACATATATCAGGCTCTATTTAACAAGCTCCGTATGAAGCTTGATGGCCCCTGTTTCTGGCGAGCCTTCAGACTCGCCAGAAACAGCAGTTATGAAGCAGCGGTCACAAAGACCACTGCTCCATAACCTGTACGATCGGGTTGATTGACACCCCCTGCTGGCGGCCCATTGGCCTCGAGTCTGCAGGGGGTGGCGTTGCACCAGCAGCTCTTGTGAGCTGCTGGTGCAATGCTGAATACAGCAAGCGTATTGCTCGCTGTATTCAGCGAGGTCTGGCGGACCTGATCATCAGTGTCAGATCAGGTCCTCCAGACCTTGATAAATATGCCCCATCATGTCTGTCTATGAGCACTATCTATTGCTGATGAGAAAACTGAATATTTTTCGTTTTGGCAACCTGAGCTTGGGAGCCAGAAGAATCGATAATAAAAAATGTACAGAATACAACTAATGTCTATAAATGTGTCCTTCTTATAAGCGGCTGCCTTAACTTCCTGTGACTATGATGTCTATGACACCTTGCACGTCACGCGAGACAATTTGCTTTTTCAATTTGCTAGACATAATAGTACATTTGATTGTTTGCGTTGAGCAAGGCTACAAACTTATCAATTTTCCCCCCCTTGCTCTTGGTGATTTTGAGGCAACATTTTCAGTGTAGTTTTTTAAGTACGCTCATGTAGTGAACTTGATTTATTTCCCTGCAAGCAATTAAGATAATTTGATTGACAAAAAAAATGATGCTTTAGTACATGGGGGCCAAGTGTCATCATTCCCACTTAAAGGGTTAAATATCTGTCATGGCTTACATTCCAGTTCATGAGTTTGCTGCATTAACTTGTATGTGGCTCAGGTAATATTTGATATACTTTTCTAAAGCTAAATTACCAAGTGCATTGCAAATACAAATTCTGCTTGAAAGATGTTTTTCTAATGGATTGAAAAGGAGATTTTTTTTTTAATGTACTCATAAAGTGTGGCTGAAGTTAACATAAAAAAAAGTTACTGGAGGAAACATACTATAATAAGGTTTTCTAATGTTTTTTTATGGATTAGACTAGCCTTAAATGTGTTAATTTTTTTAATGGATTGGTAGAAATCTGATAGTGTCCATTTATTTTGCTTACTGGTATTTTTATGTGCTCTGAGGGTAAGAGCCCTATATATGTGTGAGAATAACAAAAAGGTATACAAAAGAAGTAATTGATAAAGAGACCACTTTTCTAATCAGCCTTTTCTAGCACCTACACACATAACTCGTACAAGATACATACATGCTTTGAATAGGAAAACCTAGCGCCGGGGGAGTGGTACCTATAGCTCTGGACAAATGGCTCCTAGCTACCAGTGAAATTGGTTAGTGGATAATGATGTGAATGGAAATAAATGTTTATTACAAAAGTGCACTTTAAACAATTTACTTCAAAACAATATATAAAAGAACATGGATCCATCCATATAAGGACAAAAATATAGTAAAACTTGAAATGAGTCTAAAAAAATGAAAATCAGCTGTGAAGGCTGATGCGAAGTGTCCTTAACATGGATAATCTAAGCCTTTAAGATTAAAGAGATCTAATGATTATCAGTGTCCAAATGTGAGTGTCCAAATATGTCCAAAATAAGTATCCAAAAAACTTCTTAATATCCAATAGTGTCCAATGAATATTCTATGTGACCAGTAATCTCTAAAAGTGATCTCAAAAGTAAGAAAAAAAATGTGGAAAAAAAGGGTGAAAAATTGAGTCTTGATAAAGGCCTACAGTAAAGGCTGAAACGCCTTGACTTCTAACTGGTAAGCCATATTCTAATGTCTACTTGATTTTAAAGCAATCTACACTATTGTAGTTTATTTTTCCCAGAAGGATTCACAAGGAACTTTTACAGGCTTCAGGAATACTGAAAATATAGACAAATTCTCACCACTAGGAAGACAGATTCTCACCACTAGGAAATACAAGTTTGACTTATTTTTTTATTTTTCAATTTAGCTTTAATTTAATTTTTATTTTTGTACACCCTTTTTTCCACATTTTTTTCTTACTTTTGAGATCACTTTTAGAGATTACTGGTCACATAGAATATTTATTGGACACTATTACATATTAACTTTTTCGGATACTTATTTTTGAACATATTTGGACACTCACATTTGGACACTGATAATCATTAGATCTCTTTAATCTTAAGGGCTTAGATTATCCATATAAGGGACACTTCGTATCAGCCCTCACAACTGATTTTCGTTTTTTAGACTCATTTCAAGTTTTGGAAGTCTCTTTTTTTAGAAGTTTGATTTTACTATATTTTTTGTTCTTATGTGGATGGATCCATGTTCTTTTATATATTGTTTTGAAGTGTATTGTTTTAAGTTCATTGTTGTAATTAACATTTAGTTCCAACATTTAGTTTCCATATAACACAAACAATTTTTTTAAGTATCTTAGAGTCCACCTGGTTAGGCGCTCTGTACATCATTATCCATACATACATGCTTTTTAAACATTTATTATACTGTCTGTAGACAAGGTTCCCAGGCAAGCTTGTCAATCATCCTAGATGGATCAGTCCAGGATGTTTTAATCTGCCACCTCTAAGATTGTGCTGAGGTTAGGAAGTAGCAGTTGTAAGAGTTGCATGAATTAACCTGCACTAAAATGGCTCTGAAGCTGCATCCGTAGCTCCATAAATGGAGCCCAGATGGTTATGAATACCATTACATAATTTAATGCAAAGTGTTACCTATCCTTTTTTCAAATTCAGTAAAATTTCAATCCATAAGAAACACACATGTTTTTTTTTAATTCCTTATTTTAACTTTGTATTGCCTTTACTTGTCATATAAGTCCTATTAAAACTATTCTCCAACGCTATTCCTATTAATCAGAAAACATTTTTTGCACAGGTTTTCACATAATTTTAGCAATTTTTATATTCTTTTTTGTTGACGTTGCAATTTTCATGTTAAAATAAACAAATGACAGTCCCTTAAAGGGATATTAAACTGCTGGGTACAACTACAGTGGCATGGTTACCACTCACCAAATTCTTATTTTGCTGGTTAGTGAAGTTCTGCATCTTCACACTGGGTGCCGCCATCTTGGAATTAGAGTATTCATGTACCCTGCGACAGAAGTGTTGCACATTCACAGATCAGTGTTATTCTTCTTGGCAATTTGTGTCATGCACTTCAGTTTAGTATGCACAATACAGAGAGGGAACTGCACATTATTAATAAGGGCTTTTTATATTTCTTATGTAAATTATAAACTGTGTACAAAACTGCAAAACTGCAACTCTTTTTCTTTAAATTGTGCAAGCCAATCCCAAGTGTAATGTGCAGCTGTAAAAAAGCCAGCAACATCAAAGTGCAAATCTTCTGTCACAGAATTCAACAATACGTGCATAGTAAGATGGCGGCGTCCAGTATAAAGATGCAAAGGTTTACCAACTGGCTTCTGTAACAGGTTAAAATAAGAGAATGGATTTAAAGAGAGCTGCAGGTACAGGAGGAAAAAACAATATGATGAGATACAGCCACGCTACTGTCGTTGTACTTTACAGTTTAACATCCCTTTAAGTGAGTCAACAAACCAACAAATTCATGCAACAACATTTTTGTTGTTGTTGATTTAATCATAGTTCAAATCAGAACTCTAGAGGCAGGAGAGGCTTCACATTAAAATTATTCATTAAGTATCCAGTATTGTCCTTGTCAGTTGATTGATTCCTGTATTAGCCAATAATTATGTAAGTTTTCCTTCTGTTCTTGGCCATTCCTGACCCCATTAAAAAAAAAAATATATATATATACATTCCAATCTATCACAGCTTTTAGCATAGTTTTTAGATGTTTCAGTAAAGTCATCAAAATTAAGGTCCCAGATTACAAGTGGAGCACTAAATATCGCTTTCATGAGAGCACACGTCCATAGGCTTCAATGAGAGCCTCGTTCTGATGCCGTCAGAGATGGTATCAGAACCTTGCGCAGCGAAGACAGCATGTTTTTAAATATATATGTATTTATTTGTTAATATATGTATATACACATATTAACACATACATATATATGTATATAAGCACATACATATATATTTACTGGGAACACACAGTGCCCATAGACCACAATGTAAAGACAGTGCCATTTTTTAACACCCCACTCCCACCAACTTTAAACCCCAAAAACTGCCTAGTGCAGTTGTTTTTTTAAAAAAAATAAATAAAATGTCCTCTATTTTGAGGGCATTTGGGGCACTTTTATAAAACTAACCACAAGCTTGCTGTAGCAATAACCAGCTACTTGTAATGACTGGTTAATTATCATGCTCCCGCAAACGGGTACATTCTAACTTTTTTAGCGCTTTTATCTGTTGTGTTCAAGAGCAACACATAACTTTCAACTTGTAATATGAGCAATGTTAAGTGTGGTCACGATATCCATTGAAAGTACAGGGTGTGCTAAAGGGATGTTGACCGCGCTAAACATTTTATGGTTATTTAGCTTTTAAATGGACTTATAATACCATATTGCTCACTAATCTTAGTCATATTGCTTCACAATAGCTCTATAGCAACGTGCAACATAATTGCAGGAAAATCAGTAAAGCAAATTTATTTAATGCAATTTAATGCAATCATGCATTTCATTTTTGTTTGTATTTAAAAAAAAAAAAAAAAGTTTGTCACTGCGAGTTTCAAGATGTCTCCCACAGAAAGGAATAGATCTCACTGGAAAGGGAAAAAATCACCGCTAGGGAGAGCAAAGTTGTCAGGGAGCAGTGGGCGCACTTTAAAAATGAAATCCTGCAGCCATTACAAGCCAGGTTTCTCTGTTTTCAGTGTATCTTACAATAGCCTTTATTTTCATACGTGCATTTTTCTATTAAGGTAATAAATGTTTTGTATATTCCGTTACCTTTCAATTTGCATAAAAAAAAGAGAAAACGTTTATAGAATACGACAGACCTGTATGAGGAATTTCAGCTATACTCTGAAATGCCTCTGTCCAGTACACTAGCAGAGGCAGGGAAACTCATACAATAAGGAGAATAATATCCTTTGAATTTGTTATAATAAATACAAGTTTAACTGTGTTTTTTCACATGTGCAGTGTAGTTTTATAACATTTTCTACTCTGCACATTAAATAATTTATTTCCTGCACAATTTCAATATGAATTTTTCCATAAAGTAAGATTTTGGCCTTATAATTTGGCTACAAATGTTAATCCGATTAAAGGTATAATTAAAACCAGTATTATTGTTGTTTAAAAAGATTGATATTATTACCCATTCCCCAGTTTTGCATAACCACCACTGTTATAGAAATATACTTTTTACCTCTGTGATTACCTTGTATCTTTGCCTTTGCAAACTGCCCCCTTATTTCAGTTCTTTTGACAGACTTGCATTTTAGCCAATCAGTGCTCACTCCAGGGTAACTTCACGTGCATGAGCTCAATGTTATCTATATAAAACACATGAACTTATGCCCTCTAGTGGTCAAAATGGAATCACATAAGAGGCAGTCTTCGAGGTCTAAGAAATTAGCATATGAACCTCATAGGTTTAGCTTTCAACTAAGAATATAAAAGAGAACAAAGCAAAAATTGGTGATAAAAGTAAATTGGAAAGTTTTTTAAAATTACATGCCCTATTTAAATCATGAAAGTTTTTTTGGGACTTGACAGTCCCTTTAAACAATACAATTTTTTACCATATTTTTTTATGTCACTATTTCATTTATTCGTTTTATATAGTTTTTAAATTACAAGGTTTTTTTGTGAGTCCTATTTTAATATATGCAACACCGTCACATAGTTAAATGCACGGAACATCCCTTTGCGAGACTCCCTGTTCTCAAGGTAAAAACAACCCTAGTTTCAGAGTAATCATTAGATTTCTTATTGAATCTCACAAGTCCTAGTTCTATAGAGAATCAGGCCCTAATTATCTAGCAATGCCAATAGGATATGAAAAACTGCTGAAACATATGTCAAGAAACTGGACTTGGTAGTGCACCTTATTCTTGTGGTGATGTATGTTCACAGATTCAAATCCCATTTGATGCAGCTCATTTTAATATATTTTTTTTATAATGATGTATTAGATCTTATACCAAAACCATGGGCAGAACTACTATTGGTGTAGCAGGTGCAGTGTCACCGGGCCCAAGGGCTGGAGGGGACCCATAGCAGCGAGTACACACATACGCATGTGCAGAAAGTGTACTTTCTTAATACAGGGAAGCATTTTATTAGTGCAGGTTTTATCTATCATCAAAATTATAATACAGAACATCATGTATATTATTATTATTATTATTGCTTATTAGTTACCTTTTGGGGGCCAAAAAAGGTTTTGCACCGGGGCCATCTTTTGAGTAGGTCCCCTACTGACTGAAACATCCTACAAGTCTGACCCCTTATGTAGCTTGAGCATTTATGTGTATCTTATTTAAGAAGTGAATGATTTATTTATCATGAATATTTTAAAAAGGGAAGTGGCATTAAATAAAACTTATGTTAATGAGTTTTTCTTACATAGAAATTCAAAACCTAAACTCTGTGCTGCACATCTGCACACAGCATTATTTGTGAGAATGTCTGTGTGTGTGTGTGTGTATATATATATATATATATATATATATATATATATATATACATAGAAACTTCTCAAAAGGAAGAGGCACTCACAGGTCTTAATAAGCAAAAAATACTTTTATTAGTTCATAGGTTCAGTCAACGTTTCGGTCCTCGCAGGGACCTTTGTCAAGACTGTTCTTATGTTTCTCCGTGCAGCCTTGACGTGCCAATTAACCAAGGATCAAATGCTGAAGACCAAATGGACACCGCAAGGACTGCTGGGTGTTGTAGTCCATTTGGTCTTCAGCATTTGATCCTTGGTTAGTTGGCAAGTCAAGGCTGCACGGAGAAACATAAGAACAGTCTTGACAAAGGTCCCTGTGAGGACCGAAACGTTGACTGAACCTATGAACTAATAAAAGTATTTTTTGCTTATTAAGACCTGTGAGTGCCTCTTCCTTTTGAGAAGTTTCTACCTATTCACCATAGAGTGCACCCAGGCGCATACCACTAACAGTGAGTGCTTGGATCCCAAAAACTTGCATATATATATATATATATATATATATATATACTCACTGTACATATATATTTGTTTTATGTATAATATTGAACTGAAAATTAACTTTTTAATGCCCTTATAGCCTTTCACACAATAAGCCAGGATGCTTTGTTGAGAAAACTGTTCCTTTACTCAAGGAGGTAAAGAAAAAAACTACAAGGCTTTTCACTTGCCTGATGATGACTGATCTGCTTTCAGTTGTCTCATTCATCTTTTAGTCTCCTCTCTTATCCTATGTGAACTGTGCCTGCTGTTAGTGATCTTTCCTTTTTTTTCGCTTTTGTTCAGGTGAAATGTAACATATTGCAGATGTGACAGTGATATTATCCACTGCTTGTAGGGTCGATTTTGTCTCCAGAAAAAAAAGAAAACAAAAACAAGGGGGAAATGTTCCCTTAAATAGAATAGAACTGATGGTAAGATCCTGAAAAAACTTGTTCTTTCCTATTCTCATAAAAGAAATGTGAATTGAAAAGCAATTAAAATAGAGTGTTTTTATATATATATATACTGATGTATAGTTTATTTTGTGTGTTTGATAATGATAAATAGAATTCATGCAGACACACAACATAAACACACACACACATGCAGGCACACAACATACACAGCATTCACATACATGCAGACACACACCACAAACTATACAACATTCACATATGTGCAGACACACAACATACAAACACCACATACATGCAGACACACACCATACACAGCATTCACATACATGCAGACACACACCACAAACTATACAGCATTCACATATGTGCAGACACACAACATAAACACACCACATACATGCAGACACACAACATACACACACTAGATACACATATATGCAGACACACAACACACACAATACATTCAGACACACAACATACACATGCAGACACACAACATACACACACACCACATACACATATATGCAAACACACAACATACACATACACAATACATTCAGACACACAACATACACGCATGCAGACACACAACACACACACAATATATTCAACATACACCTACACCACATACATGTAGATTCAGACACAGCATACACATGCACACAACACCCACCCACCACATACACATATATGCAAACATACAACATACACACACAATATATTCAGATACACAACATACACACCACATACACATAGATTCAGAAACAACATACACACATGCAGACACACAACATACACACATGCAGACACACAACATACACACACACAACATACACACATGCCACATACACATATATGCAAACAAACAACATACACACAATACATTCAGACACACAACATACACACATGCAGACACACAACATACACACCACATACACAGCATACGCACACTTCATAGCTTTCGCTTATATGCAGACACACAAAACATGAACAAATAGGCATAGGATACACATTTATATCAGGGATATAAAAGTAGCATCCTACAGCTTTAATTTTGATATGGCTGATATTTGGTTTCAGGCATTGTATTAACTGTGCTTAGCATTGTGTGCCTGCAAATAGGATAAATGATAATAATAATGTTAGGTATGTCAGCCTGGTGTCACTAACCTGTTCTGGGGAGAACAAAACTGCTACAGATAATGCCTTCTCTACTGGGTCATTCAAGCTGCCAATACAGTCAAGGAGCAGGGGAGGGGGAGAGAGCCACTGTTGTACATCGGCAGCCGACCCAGGCCTAGTACTAGTAAATTAATGTATATTATAGATAGTAATACTAGTATTAGTAATGTGTATTATGTGAGGATTGGGCCGTCAAATCAACTCCAAAAAAAAGCTCCTCCAGACCTCACCTACCTGCCTGCCCCTGCTGCGCCGGCCACCTGTCCTGCTGAGTCGCGGCATCATCACTGGCACTGCTCACTAGCCCCCCGACCTCACGAAATGCCATGATGATGGAGAATGAGATGGAGCCTCAACCTATGGAGGACTCAGACACTACAGGACCAGTCCAGACTCCAGACCCACCCGGCCCAGCGGCAGCCAGCATCTTTCCGGCCTCCAACCACTGACACACCACGTCACATGACACACAGGCAGCCCCAGCACTAGTCTGTCTAAAAGCCGCTGGACCCAGTACGCAGCATGAGTGTAGTGCAGCCGCGTGCAGGGTGATGGTGTGTGTGTGACTGTGACGTCACTAACAGTTCACTCAGACCCAGTCTGTAAGCAGTGTGTCGCGGCTGTGTGGACAATCTAAATGGGGAATGTTTGTTTGTATATGGCTGGCCCTGAAGTACGGTGGTACCGTACGGCGTGCAAGCGTGACCAAAGTTGAGGATTCTTAATTTTTGCTGCAGTACAGATAATACAGTTTAAACATTAAACATTTAATAAATATTTTACAAAAAAAAGTTCTCTAAATTTTTTTTGAGTCAGTAGTAATAGTGGGTGGGGCTAAGGTAACCGGCGGCCCACCGGGCAAATGCCCGGTATGCCCTATGACCAGTCTGGGCCTGCTGATGCCCCTTGTTTCCAGGGCCCCTGCTGCTCCATAACTTGTCTGCCTGCTCTGAGGCTGCGGACAGAAGTCAACCTGATCGAATACGATGGGGTTGATTGACACCCAGGTACTTCGTATCATGTCCGCTTGCACATTGTTAAATATGCCCCTTTGTGCTTGTTAATAATAAATAGAATTGTATATATATATATATATATATATATATATATATATATATATATATATATAAATAATATCAGTATAACAAGAGTATTGCATTGAGCAATGATACTTTTTTCAATTGTACTAACTATACATTTATAAGTTGACAAGCTTTCGGAAGAGTTCCTTCCTTTATCAAGTCTGAAGCAATAATGACCAATTCAATGGAATTTACAGATTATATCTTAAAACACAGAATAGCTAAGAAGACAGAAACTGCAGGGAGAGGAGGAGGTATCGTAAAAATCATGAGGGGGGCTTAGGTAACAGGCAGACAGTGTCCAGTGTAGGAGTTAGTCCAATAAAAAAGTATCATTGCTCAATGCAATATTCTTGTTATTTTGATATCTAAATCTCTGGACTAACACGGCTACTCCAATCAACGTATATATATATATATATATATATATATATATATAAATATATATATATATACATACTGTATAGACACAACACACACAGCACACATACACACACATTCACATATACATACACACACATGATTACAAATCTATAGTGTACTCAATCTATTCTGAAATGTAGTTGTCAAAAAAACATTTTTTTTATAGAAAGATAACACTTTATTAAAGTAATCTGAAGAAAATATGTGTCATTGTTTTCCCAAGCATGAATAAAATGGGTATTTTATTGTTTATGAGCACCAAGCTCCTGTTATTAGGAGTAAAACTTATAGTGCTGGGTGATTTCCTTCTGGATGAGGTCAAGTGATTATCACAAAAGAGCATGACAACATACATTTTTAAGCCACCTACATTTAATATAAAATGTGCAATTGGACAAAACCCCTTGGGTAATGATGACATATAAACATGATATTTTTTATATCATGAGGATGAAAATCTGAATTTGTATTGAAGCAAAGCATTATGGTAATTTAAAATAACTATGCAATGAATGTACATGGGCCATACCAACAGTTTAAAAATGTTCATAAATATTTAAAAATAAAAAGAAAATTTTCATATAAAAAACTGACCAACAATAAAACAGCAAATCCACATCATTCAGATCTATTTTTGGCATGTTACATGAAGGCAAGTATACTTGCACTAACTCATTATC
This sequence comes from Bombina bombina, assembly GCF_027579735.1. Classification (NCBI taxonomy): domain Eukaryota; kingdom Metazoa; phylum Chordata; class Amphibia; order Anura; family Bombinatoridae; genus Bombina; species Bombina bombina. The sequence continues at coordinate 1,010,758,829 of NC_069502.1, forward strand.
ACTGATAAGGAACATTAATCTTAAAGAGTCATTAAACTTGAAATTTCATTCCCTATTAAGGGCTAGATTACAAGTGACACCCAATAATTATTTTTGCTTGAATGCTCTACCATTAGTGCGCAATTTTTAAATTAAAAGACCATGGTGAAGCGCGTTTATCAGAGAAGGGTTAGCGTGGTCAATTTTGATCGAGTGCAACTATGACTTTCAATAGATATTGCACTAGTTTATGCTGGTATTACAAGTTGAAAGTTATAGTTAGAGCTCAAGAGAAAGCTGCAACTGTGCTAGAATACTTAGGGCAACTTCAGACCTGAAGTAAACTTTAAGAGTAAACAAAAGACATTAAATTAAGTATTACACACATATATACAGTTTTAATAAGAATATATAATTTTATTATTAATAAAAAGGGTTAAAAGGGATATGGTATATGGCAAAGTGTTTGACTACATAGGGTTCCAGTGTGTGTGTGTGTGTGTATATATATATATATAGTCAACAGAAAGGAAGAGCACTCCACGGAACATAGAATTTTTCAGCACACTTTAATGTGAACGTTTTCGGACAAACTGTCCGTCCTCAGAGGACTTGTCTGAGGACGGACAGTTTGTCCAAAAACGTTCACATTAAAGTGTGCTTAAAAATTCTAAGTCCCGTGGAGTGCACTTCCTTTCTGTTGACTATACATATCTTTGGTGCACCAGGGGCCTCAGCTCAGGATTCTGGAGTGCGGTCTGCCTGCTACTTATATATAAATATATAGATATATATTATATATATATACAGTGGCGCAAAAAAGTATTTAGTCAGGCACCAATTGTGCAAGTTCTACCACTTAAGAAGATGAGAGAGGCCTGTAATTTTCATCATAGGTATACCTCAACTATGAGAGACAAAATGTGGAAACAAAGCCAGACAATCACATTGTCTGATTTGGAAAGAATTTATTTGCATATTATGGTGGAAAATAAGTATTTGGTCAATATCAAAAGTTCATCTCAATACTTTGTTATATATCATTTGTTGACTATGACAGAGCTCAAACATTTTCTGTAAATCTTCACAAGGTTGTCACACACTGTTGCTGGTATGATGGCCCATTCCTGCATGCAGATCTCCTCTAGAGCAGTGATGTTTTGGGGCTGTCGCTGGGCAACACAGACTTTCAACTCCCTCCAAAGGTTTTCTATGGGGTTGAGATCTGGAGACTGGCTAGGCTACTCCAGGACCTTGAAATGCTTCTTACGAAGCCACTCCTTCGTTGCCCGGGCGGTGTGTTTGGGATCATTGTCGTGCTGAAAGACTCAGCCACGTTTCATCTTCAATGCCCTTGCTGATGGAAGGAGGTTTGCACTCAAAATCTCACGATACATGGCCCCATTCATTCTTTCTTTGCAGAGAAACAGCCCCAAAGCATGATGTTGCCACCCTCATGCTTCACAGTAGGTATGGTGTTCTTTGGTTGCAACTCAGCATTCTCTCTCCTCCAAACATGACGAGTTGTGTTTCTACCAAACAGTTCTACTTTGGTTTCATCTGACCATGTGACATTCTCCCAATCTACTTCTGGATCATTCAAATGCTCTCTAGCATACTTCAGATGGACCTGGACATTTACTGGCTTAAGCAGGGGGACACGTCTGGCACTGCAGTATTTGAGTCCCTGGCGGCGTAGTGTGTTACTGATGGTAGCCTTTGTAACGTTGGTCCCAGCTCTCTGCAGGTCATTCACTAGGTCCCCCTGTGAGGTTCTGGGATGTTTGCTCACCGTTCTTGTGATCATTTTGTCCCCATGGGGTGAGATCTTGAGTGGAGCCCCAGATCGAGGGAGATTATCATTAGTCTTGTATGTCTTCCATTTTCTAATTATTGCTCCCACAGTTGATATCTTCACACCAAGCTGCTTGCCTATTGCAGATTCAGTCTTCCCAGCCTGGTGCAGGTCTACAATTTTGTTTCTGGTGTCCTTTGACAGCTCTTTGGTCTTCACCATAGTGGAGTTTGGAGTGTGACTGTTTGAGGTTGTGGACAGGTGTCTTTTATACTGATAACAAGTTCAAACAGGTGCCATTAATACAGGTAATGAGTGGAGACAGAGGAGCCTCTTAAAGAAGAAGATACAGGTCTGTAAGAGCCAGAAATCTTGCTTGTTTGTAGGTGACCAAATACTTATTTTCCACCATAATATGCAAATATTTTTTTTCCAAATCAGACAATGTGATTGTCTGGATTTGTTTCCACATTTTGTCTCTCATAGTTGAGGTATACCTATGATGAAAATTACAGGCCTCTCTCATCTTCTTAAGTGGGAGAACATGCACAATTGGTGGCTGACTAAATACTTTTTTGCCCCACTGTAAATGTGTTTTATGATTTATTTTTTTCTAAACCTTACACTGTACTTCAGGTCTCAACTCATGCTAAATATTCTAATGCAATTTCAACTTTTGCTTGAGCACAACCTATTAAACTTTCAACTTGATAACGTAATATCAGCGCTATTTAGCACGTTCGCGATATCCATTGAAAGTGTAGGTTGCGCTAGAGCGATGCCAGCTGCTCTACCCTTTGCTGGTAAATCTGATTTACCATGGACTTGTAATATGAAGTTATGCTCTAATGTAAGAGTGATCCAACCATACCTCTTATTCAGTCCTGCGCCATCATTAGCGCACCACTTCTAATCTACCCCATATTTTAGTATATTTCTGGCACCATACATTTATGGTTGCCATATTTCTGCTTTAAAAGAGGATCCTTATGAAAAATACATACTGTATGTCAGTGGCCTTTAAACCCCTTAAGGCAACCCCTTACGTCTCTTGTCAAAAGGGTCTTCCTGATGCATGCAGAAATAGGCCCTAATTCTAAAAAGTTGCCGGTCAAGATGTCATTTTCCTTGCCAACACTCGTAGGGGCACCTCTCATGGAATTCTATAAAAAAAAGGCTGTCCTTGCGAGTGATGATTTCTCCCATAAAATAATAAGAGCTCTCTACTAGGTAGAACAGCTATGGAGGGTGAAGAACAGAGGGAGAAACCAACGTGTTTTAAAACATGAATATTACGCTTCATACAAATCAAATTATGCTGTTTTCACTGTACCTTAAATTTTCTGTAATGCATAGGTTTTTCCTTTCAGAATAATTTGTGTTTTGAGTATTTTGGTGAAAACTCACCACTTTTTAACTTGCGTGAAATATTAGTGAGAACTGTAACACAAAAATGTTTATAGAATTACGTTGGGATCTGAGATAAAATTTTCTATACGCCCATGTTCAGCCCATTGTATGAAAAAACAGCAATTACGCTTTGTATTTTGTACTTTTAAGAACAAATATCTTGATTTATTTTGCACATCCAGTGTACTTAAATAGCAATTTACACTGTGCATATTTAATACAATTTATTCCTGTTTAATTTACCTTCAATTTTTTTTTTATATAAAACACGATTTTTAATGAACAATTTTGTTACAAATTTTGATGCATCTTAACAATACAATTTTTTACTATGTATTTTTGTGTGAGTGGTCCAATTATAGATTTTTAACAATTTTAAAAATATGAATTTTATTGTGCACTTTTTTAATGTATGCATCTCCTTCCGTAGTATACGCTCCTTAGCGGGACATCCTGTTTTCAGGGTAAAAAGTGGCTTTATATCATTCCACCAGAAATAGAAGGGCTGGCGAGCATTCGTAAAGAATCTCACCAGCCCAGGGGTCTTTTTAGAATCCGAGCCATAGTGAGACCCTGCTATTACAGTCCTGTAAGCATTACAGACAACCAATTTACAGGGTACGTCAGTTGTCGTCAAGGGGTAACAAAGGCAGCAACAAAGGAAACTGAATCCATAATGCTATACAACATCAATTTCTATAAAGGCATACAATTCATCAGGTAACTCCCTCTGAACTGATGCGTTTCGCGCATGCGTGCATGAGCTTCCTCAGAGTGTCAAGGAGTAACAGTCTGAAAATGCTTCTTTATATGAACCTTGGTTTGTATTTTTCATTAGGGTCCTTTTTTTAAAGGACAGCCCTACATACAGTACATTCTTAGACCTAAAAGAATGGCATATATGTACTTAGATTGTAAGCTGTCTAGATAAAAAAAAGCCCTGCAATCCTTCTATCCCTGTCTGCATTCCCTGTCTTGTCTTTATTTATTGTGGTGCAAATCTTGGTGCATTATAAATAAAGATAATAAAAATGATGATAATAATTAAATATCAAAAAGTAAAAATAAGCTGGGTACAAATATTTTTATGGACCTAAATATTTGTTCAGTATTTTAGTTGCAGTTTTGTTTAATAATACTTTTTAGGAAATTTATGAAGCTCTGAATGGCCCTTGCTGTGCAGCCACTGCTTTTGAACCTCTGAGGCAGTGGATTAAAGTCACCATGGACTGATCTGGGGCGCGATCCGATATAGGTCGTAGTTTTCGGCGCAAGCGAGGTAACCCGCGTCGCCCGCAGTTTCAGCTCGCAACTCGAGCTATCCAATATTCACCGCCGTCAGATGCTAAACTGGCGTAAGTCTGAAAAACCGACGAGCAGGCAAAATGTGCGCAAATACACCTTTTAGTCGTCGCAAGTACTTGCGCCTGTTTTTTGCATACAAAGAGAGAAGCGCTCTACCAGGAACGAACAACAGCTCAGTGGCTTGTTCTATGGCGATTTACCACCCGGAGGCAGCCTCTTTTAGACCAGTGTGCTTTTCACAGATGAAAACTTTCCTGAAGTATATCAGTCTGATCCCGCCAAATAAGGTCAGTCCAGCCCCGAAATACCAGGCAATTCTCCTCTGAACAAGGAACATGACAACCCCAGACGATCGTTTTGGCCTCCTATGGGCCTCGTCAGTGAGGTGCAGCCACATTCCTCTAAGCACACTGGTCAAGGAGTCCACGTCTGGTTTCCCCCATCACCCATAGGGAGACTTCCCCAGGGTCATAATAATTTGCATACAAAGAGAGAAGCGCTCTACCAGGAACGAACAACAGCTCAGTGGCTTGTTCTATGGCGATTTACCACCCGGAGGCAGCCTCTTTTAGACCAGTGTGCTTTTCACAGATGAAAACTTTCCTGAAGTATATCAGTCTGATCCCGCTAAATAAGGTCAGTCCAGCCCCGAAATACCAGGCAATTCTCCTCTGAACAAGGAACATGACAACCCCAGACGATCGTTTCGGCCTCCTATGGGCCTCGTCAGTGAGGTGCAGCCACATTCCTCTAAGCACACTGGTCAAGGAGTCCACGTCTGGTTTCCCCCATCACCCATAGGGAGACTTCCCCAGGGTCATAATAATTTGCATACAAAGAGAGAAGCGCTCTACCAGGAACAAACAACAGCTCAGTGGCTTGTTCTATGGCGATTTACCACCCGGAGGCAGCCTCTTTTAGACCAGTGTGCTTTTCACAGATGAAAACTTTCCTGAAGTATATCAGTCTGATCCCGCCAAATAAGGTCAGTCCAGCCCCGAAATACCAGGCAATTCTCCTCTGAACAAGGAACATGACAACCCCAGACGATCGTTTCGGCCTCCTATGGGCCTCGTCAGTGAGGTGCAGCCACATTCCTCTAAGCACACTGGTCAAGGAGTCCACGTCTGGTTTCCCCCATCACCCATAGGGAGACTTCCCCAGGGTCATAATAATTTGCTTACAAAGAGAGAAGCGCTCTACCAGGAACGAACAACAGCTCAGTGGCTTGTTCTATGGCGATTTACCACCCGGAGGCAGCCTCTTTTAGACCAGTGTGCTTTTCACAGATGAAAACTACTTGCGCCTGTTTTTTGTTCACGTAAAGTCTCAATAAAGTGTAGTTTTATGCAAATTAGCCTACGACTCGTAAAAAATTACGCCAATTCTAAGAGATGCGCCACGTAATGACGAGATTCAAAAATCATACTTAAACCCCTGTGCAGCCGCAATTTCTTTAGTGTGTTTGGTTGGTTCTTGGAGCTACAGCACACTACAGCGAGTATAGAGATTAGTGGTAAGAGTAGTGAGAAAGGAGCATCATCAAGTTAGTTAGGTCGGATTGTTGGTTGGATTGTTAAGCCAGTACATTTACTTACACTTTTTTTCATATTGCACACATTTTGCATACACACATATACAAAATACACAACACTTTTTTTTTATAACACCCAACACTCTTTATTTATCTTTTACAGTTTGAAAGGCTGAGTGTCTGGTTGTGATTGTGTGTGATTGAAGTGGGAGTGAGTGTGAGTGTGTGAGTGTGTGTAGTGTGAGGATGTCAGGGAGAGATAGGGCTGGGGGGAGGAGGGAAGGGGAGTCGCAGGGAGAGGATTATGTACAGGAGGAGCAGCAGGGTCCCCGTCAGGGAGTGAGTGGAGTGGGGAGAGGGAGAGCCAGAAGGGAGGATGGGAGTGGGGTTGCCCAAAGGCCAGGCACACTGAGAAGAGGGATAGAGGGTGCACATGGGGATAGAAGGGGGGAGGAGGGGGAGGATAGGGAGGAACCCACACCAGGGACATCCCAGGGAGGGAGCCAGGCAGCCCAGGACGAGGAGCATATGAGGTGTCCCAATTTCAGTTTTGCCGAAAACCTCGCTCTCGTCCAGGCTGTCCTGGAGAACCATAATGCCCTCTTTGGACAAGAGAAGGGCAAAGGAGTTGCCCGGAGGCGTAAGGATGCTTGGCAGAAGGTGGTGGATGCCGTCAATGGAGTGTCCCAACAGAGGAGGAATGTTGACGGGCTTAAGAAGAGATGGAATGATTGCAAGAGGAGAGTCAAGGAGAGGATGGGCCAGGAAGCAATCTCCCAGAGGGCAACAGGAGGTGGGCCTCACTATGAGGCTGAATACAATGAGTGGCAGGAGCTCATTCGTCGGTCCCTGAGCCTCACAGCAGTCCGTGGACTTCCAGGGGCTCGTGACTCAGGGACTGCAACATCAGCACAGCATGCTGGTGAGTAACATCCCACAAACTAGTATAATATGTATTTGAGTTATAACATCCTATATTGTTACACATTCATGTACACAATGAGGATCATGGTATTTTGATTACTAACAACTAAATATACAATGATATTTAACATTAAAGGGACATGAAACACAAAGATATTTTTTCATTATTCAGATAGAGAATATAGTTTTAAACAACATCCAAATTTACTTCCATTATCTATATTTAATTTTTATTTTGAAAATCTTAGTTTATTAAATATCAATGCACATGGGTGAGGCAATCACACGAGGCATTGATGTACAGCCACCAATCAGCAGCTTCTGAGCCTATCAAGAAATGCATATCAGCTAAGAATATCAAGATAATGAAGCATATTAGCTAATGGAAGTAAATTACAATTTATTTAGAATACCATGCTTGTCTAGCTGAATCATGAAATAATAAATATGTTTTGCATGTCCATTTAATGCTACTTAACACATTGAAAATCATGATATGAGGTAGAATAGTGAAATACTAACATGTCTCAGAGTAACACAGGCCACAAGCCACATGTAGACCTTTCAGTAAATGGACACCATAGTCATCACAACCATAATGTCACTTAAAGAACACATTTTCTCCATCACTGACATGTACACAGAACTATTGTATGAAACACATACATGTATAATTAGCATATTCCAAACCCTCATATCACAAATCTCAATGTGCACAAGCATGTTATAGAGTTTGACATGAGAATGTGGATAGGCCCTAGCATGTAAATTGTATGCCCACATGGATAGATATGTGACTGTACTAATCACTCTCATCATTTGACTCCTTCACAGAACCTCCAGTCACCAGGGTGCCTACGCCCATGAATCCCCCAACACCGGTTCTAAATATATGTCCACCACAACCACCGGTACAGATAAGAGAGCAGGAGTATGCCAGGCATGAGATGTCTTGGACTGCGTCCATTGAAAATCCACATATCATGCCACCTGCATTAGAGGAGGATACCTGGCAGGACCCGTGGCAGGAGGAATATTCCTATGGCTTGGAGGGGGAGCCCCACCAGCCCCAAAGGGTAGATGTATTTTCCCCCCCCCAACAATATCAGGGAACTACAGGAGTATACCAGCAGGCTGAGTGGATGCACACCAGCGGACATTGGGACTATCGGTCCATCCCGACATCTGGACCATCATCTTCAGTTGGAAGGGCTCCACCAACTGTAATCCATCGCCCTGCACCTCCAGCTCATATCCCTGTGGCTGCACCTCCAGCTGAGATATCTCTTCCTGCACGTCCAGCTGCTGTTTTTTTTCATGCACCTCAAACTGAGGTTATTGTTCCGGCACATCCAACTGAGGTTAATGTTCCGGCACCTCCAACTGAGGTTAATGTTCCGTCACCTCCAACTGAGGTTAATGTTCCGTCACCTCCAACTGAGGTTAATGTTCCGGCACCTCCAGCTGAGGTTGTTGTTCCGGCACCTCCAGCTGAGGAACACGTCATTGAAAGAGTGCCTATTGTCCCTGCTGATGAAGAGCCCATGGATCAATTGAGTTCTGCCATGGGTGATGAATATATCTCACTACAGAGGAGGCAAACTTTGACCTGTGAGACTCTAACGGAAACGTGTATGAATATGCAGAGGGAACAACACAGGTTCCATAGAACCCAACACCGTTTGCAACAGAGGTCGAATGAGCTGCAAAGGGACATGGCAGCATCGCTATCAGCTATGGTCCAAAATCAGAATCAAATGCTACGTGTAATATCGGACATGCAAATCCAAAGTGACCAAAGATGGAGGGAACAGAATCAACTGTTGGGGGCTTTGGTGGAGCATTTCACCCAACAGCAGGACATGGCATCAAGTATCTCCTCTGTGACCAGCACTCCTAGTGTATCCACACAACCCAGGAGAGGCAGAAGACCCACACCAGGCCCCTCATCTAAGAGGCCTAAAAAAAAAAATATATTATTCAATTTCATTGAAAATCTTGTCCTCTGTTATTTACTATCTAATTGTCATCCACATCCATGTGAGTTGTGTTTTAGTACAGTAATATTGGTAAAACATATAATAATTCCTGTGTTGAAATGGACCAAAAAGGAATTATTATAATGTTTATGACATATTCATGCTCAATAAACAACATGACATGGTTGTGTCTCAACGGTACATATAGTAATATTAACTTCTAAGATGTACATCAAGGTTTCTCACATCCAATATAAATTGACACGTTGGTATATATAACTAATAATATATTTAAAGAAGGTGTGAACATAAGGTATAAATATCCATTATCCTCATTCTTAATGATAGTGAACTAAACATGAATAAAACAAATTATAAATATACAGTAATTAGGGTTGTTAAAGGGACATTAAAGCAAAGATTTGTACTTCATGATTTTGAAGGAGAAGATAATTTCAAAAATAAACTATAATTTCATTCTATTATTTCTGTAGATTCATTCAATTGATATTCTTTGCTGAAAACAATATCAAGATATGTTTGGTAGATGATGATTAGTAGCTGTATATAGATGCCTCCTGAAATTTCTTCACTGTGTGCATTTCTATGTCTTCATTAAAGTATATCTAAATAAATAATGAAAATAGGTAATTGATTGAAATTATAAGGTTTGTGAAAAATTATCTTCTCTATCCTTAATCATGAAACAATATGTTTGGGTATAGTGTCCCTTTAAGGGAAGGGGGTTGGGATGTAGTAGTTTCACTTACATGCAGTGGAAATCCAAACTTTTACATTCTGCAAGACATGATATATACACATGCAATGGTTGGTGAGGTACTGTCAAACATCATAATACATGTGAATGTTACGGTTTACTGTAATTATGAATAAGTAACTTACAGGTGAAGTATTCCCGGATGACATAATCCCTCACTTCATTCCCCCTCAGTGTCCCCCTGTCCACATCCTCAAGTACAGGAACCAGCTGCTGCTGCTGCTCTGGGTCAATGTCCCCCAACAAACGTGTGTCCACAGCAATGTTGTGTAGAATACAGCAAGCATTGACAATGGAACACACTTTGTTGGGGTTATACTGTAGTGCTCCGCCTGTAACATCCAGACACCTGAACCTGGTTTTTAATAGGCCAAAGCTCCTTTCAATGACATTCCTTGTTCTTATGTGTGCCTCCTGGTACCTGAGTTGTGGCTCTGTAATGGGGTGCACCAAGGGGGTTAATAGCCATGGTCTGCAGCCGTACCCTGCGTCACCTGTCATGTAACATATGTGTTTGGATTACTACAGGTACATCATGTGCTTTAAAGGGACACAACATGAATCACATATAAAAGATAGATTTCATAAAAAAATTAATGGAAGTAATCAGGATAGTTAATTTAAATTAAAAGGCCTATCTGAATAATGGAAGAGCAATTTATTCTAGACTGTCCATTTAATATGAACCTGCAATTGTTAGCAGCTTGATAATTAACTTTGATTAGATCATTTTCTCCATTCTATAGATAACTCTTGATGACAAGCATATTAGATATGCTCAATAGCTGCTGATTGGTGGCTGCACATAGAAGCCTCATATGATTGGCTCATATATGTGAATTAGTAATTAAAAAAATAAATATATTTAAAGAATGAATAAAATGATATAAGAGAAGTGAATTATAATGCTGTTTAACATTGTATTCTCTATCTGACACATGAGATGACAATATGTGTTTAGTGTCCCTTTATTATAAATATACAGACAGAATGAAGGTACTCACCAAGCAGCCATCCTCCCGAAAGTGTTCCATTTTCAAACATATTGAATAAGGAGGTCTGGCGCAGGATGTAGGAATCATGTGCACTCCCTGGGAAGCCTGCATACACATGTAAGAATTTCAGATTGGTATCGCAGACCATCTGGCAATTCAATGAGTGAAACCCTTTCCTGTTAATATAGAGGATTGTCTCCTCATGTGGGGCCACAATACGCACATGTGTGCAATCAATTGCCCCCATGACATTAGGAATACCCCCCAGTCGATAGAAGCCTTGTTTAAGACGGTTCCATTCCTGGGGGGTATGGGGGAAATGAATGTATCGTTGTGTCTGGTTATCTAGAGCAGTCAGAACCTCCCCTAGAATCCTGGAGAAGGTAGACTGCGCTAGGCCAGACACAAGCCCCTCTGTTGACTGGTATGAGCCAGTTGCCAGGAAGTGTACAACACACAACAGCTTCTGCATACCAGTCAGAGCTCGGTTCCTATACGCTTGAGGGTCAATTTCAACCTTCAACACCTCATATAGGTTAATGAGGCTTGCAGATGTCAAGCGATATTTTTCCCTGACCTCCACTTCTGTCATCCCAAACAGGGTGAGCCTAACCCTGTGTACCCTTGGTGCTCTTCCCCTCTGCTGATGCCTTCGTCTTATAGGCCCTGCTGGCCTATGGGCAGCTGCAGCAAAAGCAGCATGGGGAGCACCAGGAACAGGGACAACAGCAGGAGGAGCAGGGAGGGCAGCAGCAGCAGCTGGAGCAGGGACAGCTACAGCACCATGACCAGGGACCTCAGCAGCAGGGATACCATCCAAAACAGGGGCTTGTAGGGGTTCCCGCACCCCTTGTGCCCCACGACGCTGTCTGACTCTAAATGCAATATACTGCAAGGGAAACATGGTGGCTAATGAGGGTGTGCATTTGCAGGTGTTTTAAGGTTGCAGGTGAGGGGTTGTGCTGTTTGTGATTGGTTTGACACACTTGCAGGGGCAGGAATAATAAATGCTTTTAAGAGGTTAACTATTTGTGAACAAGCTGCTGCTATGTATATTGTTAGGCATGCATTTGTTAGGCCTTCTGAGAGTTACGTTGGTTTCTAAGTCAGTGCAAGGGTACCTGCGCCTTCAATTTGTGGCGAGCTGAGAATGGCGTAGATTTTGAAAAATCTGCGCGCGTAAGTCCTTACGCCGTATATAGGATAGCAAATTGCGCGTGTTTTGTATGTCAGTCTATGGGCCAAAAAACTACGGGCGACGCCAGAAATCTACGCGCGTAACTTCTAGCTTACGCCGTATATAGGATACCAAATCCGCGCAAATATTGGCGTCGCCAACTTTTGCGGGCAACGATTTTTATCGGATCGACCCCCTGATTGGCAGTGCTCCAACCTAAGGCCAGTTTTGTGTTAGCAGCCCAGCAGTGAAACAGTTAACAAGGGAAGGCTTATTGCTCTAATTAACTGTTTCACTGGTGGGTTGCTCACAAAACTGGCCTGAGGGGACCAGGGCCGGCTCAACCATGGGACCAAGTGGGTCCAATGGACCCAGACAGCACTTGATAAAGGGGCAGCACTTAATTGACTGGGTCAATCATTGTCAGACCCAGACCACTTTTGTGTCTCCGTGGGGGAAGTTTCAGGTTCCCACCTCCTCATGCACAAAGACACAAAAATGGTCAGAGGCAATATTAAAGGTGGGACAAGGGCATCTCTGTTCTCTGACTACCTTTACACTTATTGCACAATTGTTCATAAACATTAATTGCATGCAGGCAGGCTTAGTAAGGTCAACGGCCAGGCTAGTAGGTTGATATGCTAATCAGTAATGTTACTATTGGGGGGGGCTTCATTTCATTCTCGGACCCAGGCAGCACTATAGCTTGAGCTGGCCCTGGAGGGGATGATTCATCAAACCCTTTCGGCAGGCTTCGCCTGCCTACGACTGCAGGTTCTCACAAGAGAACCTGCACACCGTATTTACCAAGCAGCGGTCATCAGACCGCTTCCCTATCCTTTCGCCACCTCTTAGGTGGCAAATTTCAATGTCGTGGAGATTGACAGCTCCTGCCCAAGCGTGAGTGGCTGTGCGCAGGCAGAAGGCGGTATTGCAGGCGAGCGCAAAATAGCGCTTGTGTTCAATGCTGACTTCCGCCAGGAGAATGTGCGCCCCTGTCCGCCTCAGCTTGATAAATCACCCCCTTAGAGGGAACTTTACTGACTTGTGTGATTGACAAGCCCTACTCCTGCACATTTGGTTGTGTGAGAGCTGGGGCTGGCATTGCATGAGCATCTGGTAATATTGTGATACATTCTGGTAGTGTATTCTGCCTGCACACTGCAATCCAGACAGACAGATTCCCTGCCTGGAAACATAGTCGTTCAGAGAAAGATAAATCCACTCCTTTGTAGAGCGTAAAAATTACAACCTATTGTTTTATGAATTGCTCAATATTTAAACCGTAACAAATTTGCAATGATTTTTAATTGCGGTTTTCGCTAACAGTGGCTTATTTCTGCATGCCTTACTGACCCTCACTATTCACAACAGACAGCTGCCATTAAGGGGTAAAATATACTTTCCAATTTAAATTAAATGTATTAAGTTTAAAACAGCCTATTTGTAGTTCTTTCAGTACATTTCATTGCTTTTCCCACCAAATATTTTCAAAGATTAGCAAGTAGGTGAAGAATGCAAAAATAACCAACAAAACGTTATTTCAAACTAGGTATAATTAAGATTAAATATTCCTGATATACTGTGGGAATTTGGTGTTTTTATACAGACAGCGTGGTTTTCTTTCTGTTACATTACAAAGTGGGTCTTTTTACATATTCTGAGGTTTGTGTGGTTTACTTTTGGGTTAGAATGATTTTATCATGGTAAGAGCTGGAATTTAAAGAAAATATATGCATATGGCACTACACTCTTGTTAAATACAGAATTCTAAAAAAAAAAAAATAAATCTGATGAAAAATGTTCGACCACCAGAATAAAGTTTTTAAATAAAATTTGAAGATGAACATGTTTATTTCCACGTCATTTACAATGGTAAATAATGGTAAATGGTATGAATTTTAGTGATGCTTTCAACGTCTGTATTTTTCCACTCAAGGACCCATATGATATATATTTAAGCTTAAGAAATCTTATTAAGTCTTCTTGATTCCAATTACACTATGGTTGTCGTTGAAATGTGTGAAATTAGGGGCCTGGTTATCTAATATTTGTTTAAAAAGACAGTCCCCGCGAGTGGCGAGATGTCTCCCATTGAAAGTTATGGAGCTTGCTGGAAAGAAAACCTTCACTGGGTAGAGGGAGGTTAGTAGTGAGCTGCTTTCTGCGTATAGCATCTTATAATTGCCTATATTTTCATATGCATGTCTTTTTCTATTAAGGTTATAAGTATTTTGAGTGTTTTGAGAAAAGCTTGCCACCTTTTAGTTAGCAAGAAAAAACTGTGAGAACTTTAGTTAGAAAATGTTTACAGAATTACGCTGGGATTAGAGAGGCAATTTCATATACGCCCATGGAACACCCTCGCTTTGTATTTTGTACTTAAAAGTACGAATTTCTAAGTGATTTTTTTCCATCCAGTGTACTTAAATTACAATTTACGCTGTGCATATTTAATACAATTTATTTCTGTGTAATTTACAAAAAATTATACGTTTTTGATAAAATACGATTTTTGGGGGAGAATTTTGTTACATTTTTTGATGCACCGTAACAATATAATTTTTTTCCTGCATATTTTTGTGTGAATGGTTCAATTATTCATTTTATAATATTTTTAAAATATAAATTTTATCTTCACCCCATACCAAAATGCATTATACGCCCTTAGCGAGATACCCTGCTTTCAGGGTAAAAAGTGTCTTTATAGAATTCCAAGGAAATAAAATTACTGGAGAGCATTCTTTAATACTGTACTACTTGTAATTCTTGCCAGCCCAGAGACCTTTAGATCATTAGAAAGTAATAAAGTTTGCTGGAAAGGGAATCTTTGCTAGGGAGAGGGAAGTTAGCAGGGGGCACATTTACAAATCAAATGACCCTGTTTTCTGTAAATTGTATGTTACAATGCCTCTATTTTGCTTATTCATGTATTTTTCTATTAGGGTAATACATCTTTTGTGCATTTTGACAGAATCTAGCAACTTTTCTATTTGCAAGTATAGTGAAGTATAGGAAAATGCCTCTTGGCAAAACTGCCTTCTAGCAGTGATTACATATTTTTTATAACATTTCAGTGGCAATCTTAATTGTGATGCAGATCCCTTTATAACATACTGCTATTGTGGCAATGCTTACAACATCAGGTCCTTGTAACCTTAGAAGGCTTGAACCTATACTGATTTTGAAACAAATAACTGGGTGTGACATCCCCACGGTTCTGTGCCTGCTTGGTGAGTGCTGACTTGGAGTTTGCAAGATAAAACAGTGAGAGCTGCAGGGGGAAAATACTTAGAGAATATGCAAGACCTTGCAGAGAACATTAATTTATGCCCATTTAATTTGATCAATTTTATAGTATAGCCTGCTTGTGATAGCGTAAATGGGACCTGTACACATATATTATTATTTGTTTGTACAACATTATTATTAGATGTAGTAACAGAAATGTCTAAATGATCCAAAATGAACAGGAATTTATGTGTAAGCTTGTTTTGGTTGAATGTTTTAATTAAAATCAACTCGGTTTATTTAGATTCAGTTAATTAATTAATTTAAAGATACATCATCAAATCTGTCAAACAATCCAAACAAGTAAGGAAGGAAAGAATTTATGTAAGGAACTGAAAGTCAGGGCCACATCATCAGTAAAAAAGAGAAATATTATTCACTGTTTATAGCTCCTCCATGTATTTTTTTTTATTAATTAAAGATTGCCTCTAATGTGGTCTAGAGGTTCCATAGCAAGAAGATTACATTTAGCAACCTTGACATGTTCCATCAGATAACAGACGTTGTACAGAATTAAATCTAACAATGTTTACTATAGCTTGGGAGTTCTTATATAGTGCAGATTGAGCCCTGTAATACCAATTCATTTTAAAGGGACATGAATCCCAACATTTTTCTTCCATGATTCAGACAAAGCATACTATTTTAAATAATTTTCCAATTAACATATATTATCAAATTTGCTTCATTCTCTTGGTATTCTTTGTTGAGCAGCAATGCACTACCAAATGATAGCTAAACACATCTAGTGAACAATGTAAAGAGGCGTATATGGGCATCCACCAATCAGCATGTACTTGAAGTGCGTTGCCGCTCCTGAGTCTACCTAGGTATGGTTTTCAGCAAGGCATATCAAGAGAACAAAGCAAATTGAAGAACATAAATAAATTGGAAAGTTGTTTAAAATTGTATCTGAACCATGATTAATTTTGACTTAAAGGGCAAGTCAACCCAAAAATAATTATTGCTTATTTCTATTTAGTAATTAACGATTTTTACATCAAACTGTAGCCCATTTGTGATGTAAATATACTTTACTAGTAAAAACACTTTCTTGTTCTTCTCCGGCAATTTTGAAATGACCACCTGACCCCTCCTTTCCCTGATGTCACCCAAACTGAATGTTCAGCTCCAACTAAGTGATCCATGTCGATCCTGCGCATTCCCGTATTTTGCAAATGTGCAATGTGTCGCTTTCATCAAGGGGGTCATTTTAACTACAGAACCTTGACGAAAATGACGCATTGCCAATCCAATCCAAAGAAAAAGCCAAAAGGGAGGGTAAAGAAAGTGAATCATTTATAGCCCCAAGGTTGAGGCATAACAGGTTGAAGTGTAGATGATAAAGTTCTGTAGTATTTAGCAAACACTGTTCCAATATCACGTTAGGGAGCAGATGATTGCATGATTTGCATGATTGCAAATGTTTACCAGCCCTATTAACGTCTTTGTTTTAGTGTAGAGTGGACCATTCTATATTTTTGGTTTAAATGCCCTTAATTTGATCCTTAACTTGCTATATCTCTTGTTAAGTAGCATTTGAGAGATTTAGGACTTTAGTGAAAAGTATCTAATGTTTTTCCTATAGTAAACCACCATTAATGTCTAGGGGGATTTTTGTAGATAAATCAGTTGAAAAGTTTTTCGTAAGGATTGTGACTGACCCCTTAATTTGTTCACAGTTTGTAATCTGGATAATTTAAAAATGCAAACAAGTGAAGAAGCCTTCTTTATTTTAATTCTGACATGCTTTATATTTATATAAGAATCCAATAACAGGCTCTAAACAAAGCTTATCTAACAGTCTTCCTTTTGAAGGTTTTCCCTTAAAGGGACAATGAAGTCAAAATAAAACTCTTGATTTTGACAGAGCTTACAAAACAAAACTTTCAAATTTATTTTTGCTTTTAAATTTACCATTTCCATTATAGTACATGTAAAGTCCATTATATGCCAAAACCTACCATCTAGCACTGCATATTAGTTTCTGTATAATGGGCATCTTGATCAATTTGAATTACCTTAGGTAAAACCAGGCATTCTCTGATAGTCATTAAGGAGTTTGAATGACGGTCCTTCATTTACAGGAGAAAGATTTAATTTCACTGTGTTCAGTTCCGTTTCGTGTTTTATTTCTTTCAATATTACCAAACCTGGCATTTGTTGTGAGATGGGTTTAGCAGACTCTATTGTCACTCTTCCCTCTTTTCTAAATGCCATTTAATGCTGCTGTGTAGGATTGTATAGTAATTCCTTGGTCTCTAACCAATTCTCCTATTGGTAATTCAGTCCTTATGATGAAAGGGGCCTCCTGTTTTAGTCTTTCCATAGCATACAGTGCTGTGCATGCTTCTTAAAGGGACAGTTTACTCAAAAAAATTCTCCCCTTTAATTTGTTCCCAATGATCCACTTTACCTGCTGGAGTGTATTAAATTGTTTACAAGTAGCTCCTTTACCCTTATATTGGCATTTGAAATTGTTGATTTAGCATGTGGTATCCCCACCTATTCTGAAAGTTTGTGGCCGCGCGTACCAGCTATAGATAAGCTTTGTAAACGCAGCCAGCAGAAGAAATTACACTTCCAGTGGGATATAGCAGAGATAAGGTAATAAAATGTTGATTTTCCATTGTTCTCTCAAAGTACTGGTGATTGTTTTAAGGACAGATATAAGATAAAGAAGCAGGTATATGTGCACAATGGTGATACAGTAATGAGATCTGATTATACTAACAAGCTCAACCCATTTTATTAGGTTGTGGCTTCAAAACACAAAATCAGAGCTTTAATATACACAAATAAGCCTTAAAAGCTAATTTTCATACATTTTTTACTCTGCAGTTGGTAAAAGAAGCAATTGTAAACACATTAAGGGAAAAACTATTTTACAGTATACTGTCCCTTTAAAGTTGTTTTTCTAAAGGTGAATATCTTTGTTGAGCTTCACTGAGCTGTTTTGACCAGCATCCAGTATACATTGCCTTCTTTAAAGAGGGGAATGCTAAATTTGATACAAACTCCATGTTTTGAGAACAAGTGACAGCTGAGATGAAGAGCAATCTCACCTGCACTGGAATAAGTTTCTTTGCTGACTTAGGCCTAGATTTAGAGTTCGGCGGTAGCCGTCAAAACCAGCGTTAGAGGCTCCTAACGCTGGTTTTGGGCGCCCGCCGGTATTTGGAGTCAGTGATTAAAGGGTCTAACGCTCACTTTACAGCCGCGACTTTTCCATACCGCAGATCCCCCTACGCCATTTGCGTAGCCTATCTTTTCAATGGGATCTTCCTAACGCCGGTATTTAGAGTCGTTTCTGCAGTGAGCGTTAGAGCTCTAACGACAAGATTCCAGCCGCCTGAAAATAGCAGGAGTTAAGAGCTTTCTGGCTAACGCCGGTTTATAAAGCTCTTAACTACTGTACCCTAAAGTACACTAACACCCATAAACTACCTATGTACCCCTAAACCGAGCTCCCCCCACATCGCCGCCACTCGATTAAAATTTTTAACCCCTAATCTGCCGACCGCCACCTACGTTATACTTATGTACCCCTAATCTGCTGCCCCTAACACCGCCGACCCCTGTATTATATCTATTAACCCCTAACTTGCCCCCCACAACGTCGCCGCAAGCTACTTAAAATAATTAACCCCTAATCTTCCGACCGCAAATCGCCGCCACCTACGTTATCCCTATGTACCCCTAATCTGCTACCCCTAACATCGCCGACCCCTATGTTATATTTATTAACCCCTAATCTGCCCCCCACATCGTCGCCGACACCTGCCTACACTTATTAACCCCTAATCTGCCGAGCGGACCGCACCGCTACTATAATAAAGTTATTAACCCCTAATCCGCCTCACTAACCCTATCATAAATAGTATTAACCCCTAATCTGCCCTCCCTAACATCGCCGACACCTACCTTCAATTATTAACCCCTAATCTGCCGACCGGAGCTCACCGCTATTCTAATAAATGGATTAACCCCTAAAGCTAAGTCTAACCCTAACACTAACACCCCCCTAAGTTAAATATAATTTTTATCTAACAAAATAAATTAACTCTTATTAAATAAATGATTCCTATTTAAAGCTAAATACTTACCTGTAAAATAAATCCTAATATAGCTACAATATAAATTATAATTATATTATAGCTATTTTAGGATTAATATTTATTTTACAGGCAACTTTGTAATTATTTTAACCAGGTACAATAGCTATTAAATAGTTAAGAACTATTTAATAGTTACCTAGTTAAAATAATAACAAATTTACCTGTAAAATAAATCATAACCTAAGATATAATTAAACCTAACACTACCCTATCAATAAAATAATTAAATAAACTACCTACAATTACCTACAATTAACCTAACACTACACTATCAATAAATTAATTAAACACAATTGCTACAAATAAATAAAATTAAATAAACTATCTAAAGTACAAAAAATAAAAAAGAACTAAGTTACAGAAAATAATAAAATATTTACAAACATAATAAAAATATTACAACAATTTTAAACTAATTACACCTACTCTAAGCCCCCTAATAAAATAACAAAGCCCCCCAAAATAAAAAATTCCCTACCCTATTCTAAAATACAAATATTACAAGCTCTTTTACCTTACCAGCCCTGAACAGGGCCCTTTGCGGGGCATGCCCCAAGAATTTCAGCTCTTTTGCCTGTAAAAAAAAACATACAATACCCCCCCCCAACATTACAACCCACCACCCACATACCCCTAATCTAACCCAAACCCCCCTTAAATAAACCTAACACTACCCCCCTGATGATCTTCCTACCTTGTCTTCACCATGCCAGGTTCACCGATCCGTCCTGGCTCCAAGATCTTCATCCAACCCAAGCGTGGGCTAGACATCCACTGAAGAAGTCCAGAAGAGGGTCCAAAGTCTTCCTCCTATCCGGCAAGAAGAGGACATCCGGACCGGCAAACATCTTCTCCAAGCGGCATCTTCTATCTTCTTCCATCCGATGACGACCGGCTCCATCTTGAAGACCTCCAGCGCGGATCCATCCTCTTCTTCCGACGACTAGACGACGAATGACGGTTCCTTTAAGGGACGTCATCCAAGATGGCGTCCCTCGAATTCCGATTGGCTGATAGGATTCTATCAGCCAATCGGAATTAAGGTAGGAATTTTCTGATTGGCTGATGGAATCAGCCAATCAGAATATAGTTCAATCCGATTGGCTGATCCAATCAGCCAATCAGATTGAGCTCGCATTCTATTGGCTGTTCCGATCAGCCAATAGAATGCGAGCTCAATCTGATTGGCTGATTGGATCAGCCAATCGGATTGAACTATATTCTGATTGGCTGATTCCATCAGCCAATCAGAAAATTCCTACCTTAATTCCGATTGGCTGATAGAATCCTATCAGCCAATCGGAATTCGAGGGACGCCATCTTGGATGACGTCCCTTAAAGGAACCGTCATTCGTCGTCTAGTCGTCGGAAGAAGAGGATGGATCCGCGCTGGAGGTCTTCAAGATGGAGCCGGTCGTCATCGGATGGAAGAAGATAGAAGATGCCGCTTGGAGAAGATGTTTGCCGGTCCGGATGTCCTCTTCTTGCCGGATAGGAGGAAGACTTTGGACCCTCTTCTGGACTTCTTCAGTGGATGTCTAGCCCACGCTTGGGTTGGATGAAGATCTTGGAGCCAGGACGGATCGGTGAACCTGGCATGGTGAAGACAAGGTAGGAAGATCATCAGGGGGGTAGTGTTAGGTTTATTTAAGGGGGGTTTGGGTTAGATTAGGGGTATGTGGGTGGTGGGTTGTAATGTTGGGGGGGGGTATTGTATGGTTTTTTTTACAGGCAAAAGAGCTGAAATTCTTGGGGCATGCCCCGCAAAGGGCCCTGTTCAGGGCTGGTAAGGTAAAAGAGCTTGTAATATTTGTATTTTAGAATAGGGTAGGGAATTTTTTATTTTGGGGGGCTTTGTTATTTTATTAGGGGGCTTAGAGTAGGTGTAATTAGTTTAAAATTGTTGTAATATTTTTATTATGTTTGTAAATATTTTATTATTTTCTGTAACTTAGTTCTTTTTTATTTTTTGTACTTTAGATAGTTTATTTAATTTTATTTATTTGTAGCAATTGTGTTTAATTAATTTATTGATAGTGTAGTGTTAGGTTAATTGTAGGTAATTGTAGGTAGTTTATTTAATTATTTTATTGATAGGGTAGTGTTAGGTTTAATTATATCTTAGGTTATGATTTATTTTACAGGTAAATTTGTTATTATTTTAACTAGGTAACTATTAAATAGTTCTTAACTATTTAATAGCTATTGTACCTGGTTAAAATAATTACAAAGTTGCCTGTAAAATAAATATTAATCCTAAAATAGCTATAATATAATTATAATTTATATTGTAGCTATATTAGGATTTATTTTACAGGTAAGTATTTAGCTTTAAATAGGAATCATTTATTTAATAAGAGTTAATTTATTTTGTTAGATAAAAATTATATTTAACTTAGGGGGGTGTTAGTGTTAGGGTTAGACTTAGCTTTAGGGGTTAATCCATTTATTAGAATAGCGGTGAGCTCCGGTCGGCAGATTAGGGGTTAATAATTGAAGGTAGGTGTCGGCGATGTTAGGGAGGGCAGATTAGGGGTTAATACTATTTATGATAGGGTTAGTGAGGCGGATTAGGGGTTAATAACTTTATTATAGTAGCGGTGCGGTCCGCTCGGCAGATTAGGGGTTAATAAGTGTAGGCAGGTGTCGGCGACGATGTGGGGGGCAGATTAGGGGTTAATAAATATAACATAGGGGTCGGCGATGTTAGGGCAGCAGATTAGGGGTACATAGGGATAACGTAGGTGGCGGCGGTTTACGGAGCGGCAGATTAGGGGTTAAAAGTGTAATGCAGGGGTCAGCGATAGCGGGGGCGGCAGATTAGGAGTTAATAAGTGTAAGGTTAGGGGTGTTTAGACTCGGGGTACATGTTAGGGTGTTAGGTGCAGACGTAGGAGGTGTTTCCCCATAGGAAACAATGGGGCTGCGTTAGGAGCTGAACGCTGCTTTTTTGCAGGTGTTAGGTTTTTTTTCAGCTCAAACAGCCCCATTGTTTCCTATGGGAGAATCGTGCACGAGCACGTTTTTGATGCCGGCCGCGTCCGTAAGCAACTCTGGTATCGAGAGTTGCATTTGCGGTATAAATGCTCTACGCTCCTTTTTTGGAGCCTAACGCAGCATTTGTTTGAACTCTCGATACCAGAGTTAAATTTATGGTGCGGCCAGAAAAAAACCCGCGGAGCGTTAACAGCCCTTTTACCGCCGAACTCTAAATCTAGGCCTTATTGTTTCCTTAGAAGCCTGGAAATCAGTTTCTTGTTCCTTTCCTTACTCAAACTTTAATTTATTCCTAGGCAGTTGGTAAATTGGCCTGTATTTTAATCACATATTTAGTATTAAGTTTTACATAAAGAGACAGTAAAGTTATAATTGACATTCATTATTTAGACAGAGCATACAATTTTAAACAACTTTCCAATTTTAAACAACTTTTTTGCTTAAAGGTTTATCTAGGTAAGCTCAGGAGCAGCAAAGCACCTGGGTGCTAGCTGCTGATTGGTGGCTGCATATATATACCGATTGTCATTAGCTCACCCATGTGTTCAGTTAGCAAGCAGTAGTGCATTGCTACTCCTTCAATAAATGATACCAAGAGAATGAAGCAAATTTAATTATTAAAGTAAACTGGAAAGTAGTTTAAAATGATATGCTCTACCTAAATCATGAAAGAAAAATGTTGGGTTTCATGACCCTTTAAATCTTATAGCCCCTTCAAATGTTAGTGCTGTCTTGATTTTGATAGAAGTAGGTATGACAACAATAGTCTCAATAGTTTTGCCTGGAATCTTCCTGCAAGGTCCGAAAAACTATACTTCTGGACCAGGCCCTTTTACCACCCACTCTTTTGGTTAAGTAGTCCAACAGTTATGGTAAATCCTGCTCCACCTATTTCCTGGTTCCTGTTAACATGATATCATTTCTGTTTAAGGTAAATTTAAATGGGTAATGACTCACCAATGCAACTGGAATACGGAAAGAGGCTTTAGCCAGGTTTACTACAACTTTGACTATCTAATCTACCAGTATCAGGTACCTCAGCAGCCAAAGAGGAAGCCTGCTGTTCAGTCCTCTGCAGTCTCTAGATGCTGTCTAGTTTCTTTACAGGCCATACTGGATCATTTAAAAGAGCTTAACACTTGTTCAAACACTCCTGCATCTAGCAAGGCCTTTAAGCAAATATAGTAAGGTATATGTCCCCTTGCAGTGTATATTTTACTGTGTATCAGAGAGTTCCATTGCAATGTTCTTCTTCTCTAAATCAACCAACAACAATGTGGCTCATATAGCCTGGCCTCATTATTTTCCTCAGCTGTGGACATTGAGTCAAACGTTTCCTTGGAATTAAATAATACTGTCACCTCTAACATCCATTAACCTTAAAGGGACAGTGTACTGTGATTTTTTCCCCATCCTTTAATGTGTTCCCAATTGTCCAATTTATCGGCTGGAGACTGAGTATATTAAATTGTTTACAGTTATCGCCTTTAACTTGATTTAGTAATTTGAAATAGCCAGTTTTGTTTGCTGTATCCCCATCAATAACAAAAATGGCAGTAATTAGGTATTGGCTATAGAATAGCTATGTAACCAAGAAGGTTTATGGAAAAAATATGCTCCCAGTGGGTACTTGGAGAGATATTACAATTTTAATTTTCCATTGTTCTCTCTAACTATTGGTCTCAATAGTAAAGATATAATGAGGTCTGATCTCTGCATGCTCAGCCCATTCAATCGGATTGTGGTTTAAATTAGCAGAGACAGGTATTTCAGATACAAAAATATATCCGAAGAAGCAAGTTCCCCTACATTCTATACTCTGCAGCTGATATAACAAATCATTGTGGACACATTAAGGGGAAAACAAGTCTACAGTACACTGGCCCTTTAACATCCACTCAAATAATGACTTCCCAACTTTGTTACAAATTGATAATTAATTGAACTTCTTCTATTTATAACTACTGGCTGGTAAGGACAACTCCCATAGTTGTATTAGTGAAGATTAATACATTCTAAAAGCATAAAAACCCAAGCAGTGAGACAACTAGGAGCAGCATAATTACATGTCCATCAGGTTGTGGGTGAGATTTGGATGCCATTGGCAGGGTTAAGCAATGTAGGAGCAGGTCCAAGGTAGAACTTAAGCAGTCCCTAAAAAATTTGATATTTGCCCTAGTTGGATGTTCATTTCCTGAGTGGAGCTGGGGCAGATCTCCCAACACCATAACAATCCTGTAGGATCCATGACCTGTGGCACATTACAAATAAATATAATAATAATGCTAATAATAATGATATGCCTCTTTAATTATTTTTTTTTCTCGTATTACAGGTTGAAAGTAGACGTGATTGCTTGAGCACAATTCATGTTAATGCTCGTGGGGTTAGCACATCCTCAGAGCTCTTGTTAACTGTTTCGCCAAACAAAAAATGCATTATAAAGTACAGTTACACTCATAATAGCACTATCTACTAAAAATTATAAAAAAATATTGCACACAAAAGTTATAAGGACTCAAAGATATGCGGTTTCAGGTGTTAGAACTAAAAGGCTGCAAAGGGCTTTATCATAGAGATACATACATATACATGTCTAAAGATGGATATGTATATATATATATATATATATATATATATACATATATATATATATATATATATATAAATAAATATACGTGTGTGTGTGTACATATGTATTAGTGTATGTATATGTGTTTACACATATAAATATATAAATTGATATGTACACATATATAGACATATATATAAGTGCATTGGAACACATGTAAAAACAAATTTATGCAATATTCATATTTAATAAAGTATTATACTGTGTATTTACTGTAAATATTTCACATTCCATTGTTCTGCACATAGCAAATAATGTTCTACTACTATTTATGAATAAATAGCACATATTCTTCTATGTGAAGATTGTGAAATATGCGTATTTATACACATGTAATCGTGTTTGCACGCAAGTAGGGTGTGTTTTCCCCCACTTTTTTTGCTCCATTGACTTCTATGGGGAATAGGTTATTCTAAGTTTGGCTTTTTATGCACGTTGGGTTAGCACATGAGCAAAAACTGTTTACTTTTAACTCATAACACGAGCACAACCCGACCCATGCAAAAAGCTTACTTTTAGTGGAGTTAACTCTCAAGTGGGAGCGTTAAATAGCGCCCCACTTGTAATCTGGCACCATGTTTTAAATTGTATCAGATGCACATTTGAAAACCTTTTCACTATTACACTATAATATAATACATGTAGGAACATAGCATTATAAAAAAACAACTATTAGGTGATGAAAATAGTATTTTTTTTTTATAGATTCACATTACAATAATGTTTCATCATCCCAAAACAAATCAAAAGAAGAAATTATTGATGTGAGCTCTTTGTATACATAAAATATTTTATACTTAGTTTAAAAAATGAACAGAAGAACACAAAGAAAGAAAAAGAAAATAAAATGTTTTGGGACTACCCTGATAGTCTATTTATTCAAATGTAGTGTGACAAGACAGTATGTCCAAAGCAGCTTTTGTGTTATAAGAGCAGATTTTAATATTATTTTTCAGTGTTATGTGCATTTTAATTATTTATAAACTAAACGCTGTACAATAAAATGCACGCACAGAGAGATATTTCTTCTTTACTGCTTGTTTACAGATTCTGTTGAACATTTTGCCTTCATGGTGTGCTCTCTTTGGCAAACAAAAAAATTGCTTTACAACAAGATTATTGAGAGGTTACGATGCAGCTACTAATACAGTATGTATTCTATGTAAACTGGTACTGAATCTTCCTTGGGCCAGCGATGTTGATTGTTGTTGACAAGCTGAGATCTCAGATAGGGTTGCTATTCACTGTATAGTAAGCCAATAATGTCAAACAGGAATAGAAAGCTTGAATATAACTTTAGGAACACATTTAAGAAGTTGATTTATGTTTCACGCTGAGACTTACACCTGCAGTTCAAGCAAACCTCAACTTTGCCGCCCCACCGTGTCTGGTTTATTAGGTATCAAGGAGTCACAAGAAGCTGTGTAATTAAAACCTTAATTAACTGGCAAGGGAAAGTGCCACCTGAGTTTTGAGAGGTTGTCAATTTTATTTCCATTACAACTCTCCTTCTGCTTTTCTTCGTTTTTTTTTTTCTCCTTTCCCTTGATAAGACAACAGTTTATTTTTTATTTGCCTACATTTAATTTGTGCAATAAGACTTTATGGAAAAATAAGGTATACTGGGAAATTTATGTTGTCCTAAAGACTAAATCAACAGTGGTTTGTCAATCTTCAATACCATCTGTGTGGCAGCAGATTTTTAATAGTTAATTCTTGATTATTTTTTTTAAGATATGATTATGAAACTAATAAAATCACAAACCTTGGGCAGTAAAATCTGAACTAAAACTGATTCCTTTTTTTTCTATTGAAGTAAGTATATTTATTTAAGCATCAGTCTGACTAGCAAAGGGTGTGATAGATCCTAAACAGATGTACCAATGAACATGAGGGCTATTTAAAAATGTCAGTGCAGCTAAAGTACTCTACACTGTAGAATTTTTATAAATAATCTCTGATCATCAGAATTATTTATTTAAGCTTTAAACAAAAACTATAGTAGTTGTACCCTTTTTCAAACACATTTCAAAACTATAAAATTCTATCAAAATTCTAATATGGTTTATTTACATTAGGGTTAGATCTAAAATGCACTAATACTTGTATGTAATAACATACTAAGTCTATTTGGTAATAAATATATCTGGCAATATTATTAATCAATTTAAAGGCTTTAGAAAAATTTAAATTCATTACATATACATACATCATGCATCTATAATATTGCTGCTAAATTAGCATGTTCTTTTGAGCAATGTCAGATTTACTTAGATCAACATTGTTTCAGACGTGGTTTAAGACTGTGCTCTAGGGCAATAAAACCTGTATGCAAAACCTTCTTTCCTTTATTGTTTTTTGAAAAGATATTCATATCACAATAAAATGCACACTAATGTATAATTTTGGAAAGCCAACCATAGGTGCCCATAGCAGATAACAAACACATGGGACTTAGTTTCTGATTCAGCTAGAAGTCAGCAGGGGCACTTATGACCATCTGTATTCTATAAATTACAGTTATACCCGCTCATACAGCTTGTAAATCACTAGCGAACAGGCTTCACCTTGTGACACACTACATGAACTCTGTTGTATATTCCAATAAACTCCCATAAACTGCATGATATAAACTCAGGATTACATTTCTGCTGGAGTTGGATTAGATGTACCTTCATTCTATTATACATTTCTTCCCCTGCACTAATTATTGATATAGTGTACTAAAATGTTCAGTTCTCATGGGACTATTGTGTTTCCCAAAAAGTGTGAATAAATTAAGAAAGAAACTGTCGATAAAACTCTGTAGAGGTAATCAGATGTACATCTAATAATATCCGAGTTTACATAAAACAATTATAAAAAGTTCCTTGTTGGAAAAATGAATAACTAGTTTAATCCAAATATATTAAATTATTTAATAATGGTTATGCTAGGTTTATACACATACTTTTTTTAATATATAATTTTGGTACATTTACACAGTTATAATCATTCAGTTATTGTGAATTTAACTCTATCTCCATTATTTGTACAAAAATTGGAAAATGAATGTGTAAAACATTATTACTGATGTATATTATTTAATGCATTTTGTTGTCTGTAAGTGGGGGATCTATGTTAAGAATAACGAATGACACGTTTAACTAATAAACTAATTAACTAATAAACACATCAATTAAAAATGAGTTGATTCATTTGTTCATTCATTAAAGAGATAATAATAAAAAATCTGTATATTTTTAATGTTTCATTATCCCAATAACAACTCATTTTTGTTGATTGGTTAGTTAGTTAGTTTTAGTTAGTTAGTTAATGATTCAATTAGTTAAAAGGGCCATTCATTATTCACTTGTGAACTACAAATATGAATTGTGAAAAAAACAGTTATTTAGATTATTCTAAATGAATACTTGTGTATAAAATATTATGTTGTGCTCGTTCACTGAATTAATGCATTCACCTATTTATTATTCAACATCTTTAAGGTTTGATTCCAAGATTATCATATTTAAAATGCAAATTGAGAGCACACTCAGTCTTTGTTATCTGTGGTAGCTGCATTGCCTTTAATTACCTTGTTAAAAACAGCGACAGACATAAAGCAGTTTGGACAGACGATTCATTTGAAGGGACATACTATATATGTTGTAACTGCATTGCAAAATATCCTCCTGGCATGGTTTTGCATTACAGGGACACCCTTTGAAGTTCCCCTTGAGTGTTATTTTAAGTCTTTTGCTGTGTGCTGTTTGGAAAATCTATAAATGATCTCCTGCGTTGATCAAGTAATCACTGTGTAGGAGTATAATTTTCAAATTTAAAGTACAGAAAAATTGAGCAAAATAAATATTGGAAGATCATATTAAATATTTTTTTGGGTTTACAAATGGCATGCTACTGACAGAGTGTTCACGAAAAAACAATATTGCTCAACTGCTCTACTATTAGCGCAAAACTTTGATATTACAAGCCCATGGTATAGCATGTTAACCAGAGAAGGATTAGCACAGCCGATTTCGCTCAATCGCAACCTATACTTTCAATGGATATTATGCCCCTGCTAATTTGCACTGGTATTACAAGTTTAAAGTAATAGATTGTGCTCAAGCGCAAGCCGAAACTGCTCTAGAATATTTAGCACGACTTTAGACCTGAAATTAACTGTGAAGGTAAAAATAAAAGATGCACAAAACACATCAAAAACACATGCAAATTGAATATTATATACACACACCTATATACTGTATATGCTATATGTCAAAGTGTTTGATTAGATATATAAATAAACATGTATATATGTATATATATATGTGTATAAATGTGAATAAATGTGCACAGTATATTTATGTTTTTATATGTGTAAATATGTATATGCACACATACATTTATATATGCAAGGTTTTACAAAACTAGAGCACTTTAAGGATGAATGTGATTTCCTTTGCTATTTCAAATGAGGGCACAGCTGTTACTGCACAGAAATAAGCAACTACTTTTTAGTATGTAGCTGGGTCAGGCAAACTGAGCATGTATGCACTGCAACCTTTTTGGGGGAGTAGAAATGTGCGTCATGTAGAGTTAAATTACTGGGTAAATTCAATAAGTGTGGCATTGTTTAGCTATGTTTAATCAAACGTTTCATTTTAAATGTAATGTCCATTTAAAGGGACAGCAAATACTTTGAGATTGTAATACAAAATGCTAAATTATACATAGTAAAATAACTGCAGTATACTTTTATTATTTAGTTTCACCCTTTTCCTGTAAGTTAGCTCTGGAAATTGTGGATTTTTCAGTCCTGAAAGATGAAAGAGCACTAGGCAGGTTTCACAAGTCTTACTTTGCCACACACCTGTCCTTAAAGGGACACTGAACCCCAATTTTTTTCTTTCGTGATTCAGATAGAGCATGCAATTTTAAGCAACCTTCTAATTTACTCCTATTATCAATTTTTCTTTGTTCTCTTGCTATCTTTATTTGAAAAAGAAATTCAAAAACCTTGGACAGCACTTGTTTATTGGTGGATGAATGTATCCACCAATCAGCAAGAACAACCCAGGTTGTTCACCAAAATGGCCCAGCATCTAAACTTACATTCTTGCTTTTCAAATAAAGATACCAAGAGAATGAAGAACATTTGCTAATAGGAGTAAATTAGAAAGTTGCTTAAAATTGCATGTTCTATCTGAATCACAAAAGAAATAAATTGGGTTTAGTGTCCCTTTAATTTGAAGTTTGTTATCTTCTAATTCCTGCTGATGTCAAATAATGAATATTTAACTCATAATGCCAGTGGTAAGCCCTTTCCTCTCCACATAAAAGTCCAGATTTGCTCCTACAAATAAGTAAAGTGGTGGGTATAGTTTGGCCATTGAAAAACAATTGCATCAAAAAAGCTGTTCTTACTCTATTGATCTGTTAGAATATTGTAAGACTGCAGAAAAAAAAATTAAATTACAAGGTGTTATAAAGTCCCTTTACAATGGAATATGGCTACTGAGGAAATGTTGAGGTCAAATTTCAGAACCTGAAATGCACCCTGCTGACTTCTCAAGGCTAAATCTGACATATCTGACCTAAAGAGGCTTTATCAGATAACAACTGCAAAATTATTTATTTTTTCTGACTTTTTGACAGTGGCTAGCCTTGTTGTCTGTGGACTAATGCCCAGACTGCTTTAAAGGGAGAGTCAAGTCCAAAAAAACTTTCATTTTTCAAATAGGGCATGTAATTTTAAACAACTTTCCAATTTACTTTTATCAATAATTTTGCTTTGTTCTCTTGGTATTCTAGTTGAAAGCAAACCTAGGAAGGCACATATGATAATTTCTAAGCCCTTAAAGGCAGCCTCTATTTTATTTACTTTTCACAGCAGGGGAGAGCAAGCTCATGTAGGCCATATAGATAGCATTGTGATCAGGCCCGTGGCTAGTGGCAGACACTGCACTAATTGGCTAAAATGCAACTATATGCAAAATAACTAAAAGTCATGTGATTAGGGGCGGTCAGAAGAAGCTTAGATACAAGTTAGTCAAAGAAGTATAAAGTGTATTAATATAATAGTGTTGGTTTTGCAAAACTGTAGAATGGGTAATAAAGGGATTAGCTATCTTTTTAAACAACAAAAATTCTGGTGTTGACTGTCCCTTTAAATAAGGTAAATGTTTGTTTGTGGAGTCCAGCTTTTGAAAACTAATTGCAGTAAACGTATGTTAATTTGTTTTAAAAATCTTAAGACTTAGTTGATATGTTATTTTGTAGCAACACACAATAAATGTCTTCTAATTACAAGGTGTTTACTTTTGCCTTTAAATCTGCAGGTGTAAAAAGGTTAGAGAACATAATGAGTTGTTAAAGAGCTTCAGACACACCCAGAGAACTCCCATTTCTTTCCCACTTTTGTTGGTTTCTATCTGTGTTGTGGCATAGTAGTGGAACAATTTAGGTCTGCATTTTGCTTTAAATGGCTGTTGTATTATATACAGTCCTCTTACAAGTCTATATCCATGCTCTATGCTACCCATAGAAAATATGGGGAACGTAAATTACTGCAAGTTCTCGCAAACAAAGTTACATTTTTTTTTAACAGTGTGCCACTTGTAATATGGATTTGAGTGTAAAGAACAAAGCGATCATGTTCGTGTTTACGCTCCTTGCTCTAACAATAGTGCTCCACTTTTAATCTTGCCCTTAATGCGGACTTTAACCCAGACATTTCAAAGTATTTGTGTGTTTGCGTAAGAATGAAAAGTTGTTACCACTGTTCCCTCTAACGCCAGTTTTGTTAGCCGCCCAGCAGTGAAACAGTTCATTAGAGCAATTAGCAAACCCTTCACAATGCAGACTGCAAGGTGTAGTTCCCTTATTAACTGCTTCACTGCTGTCACAAAATTGGCCTTAGAGGGAACACTGATTGTTACTAGTAAAAGTTTCTACCTATCGAAATATCAGATTATATTTGACTTTCATATGCTTTTACATAATTAACTTCATAAAAAGAAAACTGGCTTGCAATTTAGAGGATGATCCCAATTGGGTGGTCAGTATCCAAGAATCCTTATCAAATCAACCTATCCCCAAAACACCCAGGCTCTACATATACCATTCAAACCAATTCAAATTTAGAAGCATGCAACTGAAATTGAGTCCTCTATTTGTATCAAGGAAATCAAAATTAAACTTTCAGAATGTAGGCAGAGCATGCAATTAAAAATAAAATAAAATAATTCCTAATATACTTCCATTATCAAATTGTGCACAGCATTTTTATATACACAGTTGCTAAAGCACCAGCACCTACAGAGCTTTTGCAAGAATTCACAATATATACATTTTTGGGTCCACGTCTATGGAGGTAGTGGTGTCCCTCCTTCAGTGCACATCATCAAATAGATATGTTACATTGATGATCTGTTCATAGTGTGGTCTGCAGACTCTTCTGGGGCAGAAGGAATCTAAATGCTAATGATGTGGGTTTACAGTTTACCCATGAATGGCAAAAAGATATAATTGCCTTCTTAGATATACCTTTGACTGGCATAGCATCAGCTAAAAGGGTCGTCTCTACTCTTTCCAGGAAACCCAACAGAGGCTATCCAAAGAATGTTGTAGATAAAGCCTGTTCAGAGATCAGGAGGATGGAGAGAGGTTACCTCCTGTCAAGTACACCAATAAGTCATGAACAAGTGCTTTTTCAGATCAAGTGAGACCCACATTTGTCACCTCTTTTTCCAATCAGTATGACTAAGTATGTGGAATTATCAAGAAAACTTACCCATGTTGATGGGTGATAAAATGTTAAGGCATACTGTAGAAAGAGGTTGCATGTTTGTGGCAAAAAGGAATGCAACATTGGGAAACATACTATCCCCTAGCCCTTTAAAAAACAGTTTTGAAGCTTGTGGTTACATTGTAATGGTACTTACAGATGTGGGAGTAGGACATGTACCTCGTGTGATCATGTCCAGGTCTCTAAAACATTAACTTCTACCCACACAGGTGAAGAATTTCCCACTAAGGGGTGCATTAACTGTAAAAGCACATTTATCATCTATTTAGTTGATTGCACCCAGTGCCATAAGAGAGGTGGGGACCCATATCAGGGAACACTTACCCTACATCTCTGGTTAAAGACCTTGCTCTGCACTCTCTACAGAAAAGATGTTAGCAGATTCAAATGGAAAGCTATTGAACAGATTAAAAAACCACCCGGGGGGCGGAGCCAACATCAGAAGGGGCAGGACGTGTCTAAGTGAAGCTACTGATCTTAAACTTGTTCTATTCCAGAATTAATATAACCTATTCTAAACTAGTACAAAAATGTTTATGTTATCTTTATCTGTGGTAATAGTTCATGTTCACACAATTGAGATTCTCAGAAACCTCTTCTTTATGGGAATATGCACTAGTTGTGGACTTTTCTAGATCAATAATTTTTATCAGATGATTTTTATATCAAATGCTAAGATTCCCAATAGTATCTATACTCAAACAACAGTTCTATTTTTAGTGATTTATACCCCAACTGTTATAACACTCTCCTGGAGATCAGTGATTAAGGTCTTAAGTTAAGCCATGCTGTTTGCGGCCGGGACAGCATGACTCAGTCTTTATATTTTTTACATTAATAACAGACCTTCCTGAATAACAGTTTCATAAGATACAAATTATCCTTTATCCTGATTTATTTATGTATTTATATAAGCTACTCATAAATAGATAACTGGATCTTAGCTTACCATCGTTACTGATTCTTCAGCTCCCTTCATAGTCACTAAATAACAATAGTATCAGATTGTCTAATCTATTTACAAACGTGTTTTATTCATCAAGTTCTTTAGACGGTTGATTTGTTAACATGTAATCAGCCAATCAGAATCAAGTTCAATCCGATTGGCTGATCCAATCAGCCAATCGGATTGAACTTGATTCTGATTGGCTGATTCCATCAGCCAATCAGAATATTCCTACCTTAATTCCGATTGGCTGATAGAATCCTATTGGATGACGTCATTTAAAGGAACCGTCATTTGGCAAGTAGGCGTCGGGAGAAGAGGATGTTCCGCGTCGGATGGAAGATGATGGCTCCCGAAGAAAGAAGATTGACTATTTTAGCTATTAAATAGTTCTTAACTATTTAATAGCTATTGTACCTGGTTAAAATAAATACAAAGTTACCTGTAAAATAAATATTAATCCTAAAATAGCTATAATATCATTATAATTTATATTGTAGCTATATTAGGATTTATTTTACAGGTAAGTATTTAGCTTTAAATAGGAATAATTTATTTAAGAAGAGTTAATTAATTTCGTTAGATTAAAATTATATTTAATTTAGGGGGGTGTTAGTGTTAGGGTTAGACTTAGCTTTAGGGGTTAATACATTTATTAGAATAGCGGTGAGCTCCAGTCGGCAGATTAGGGGTTAATAGTTGAAGTTAGGTGTCGGCGATGTTAGGGAGGGCAGATTAGGGGTTAATACTATTTACTATAGGGTTAGTGAGGCGGATTAGGGGTTAATAACTTTATAATAATAGCGGTGCGGTCCGCTCAGCAGATTAGGGGTTAATAAGTGTAGGCAGGTGGAGGCGACGTTGTGGGGGGCAGATTAGGGGTTAATAAATATAATATAGGGGTCGGCAGTGTTAGGGGCAGCAGATTAGGGGTACATAGGGATAATGTAAGTAGCGGCGGTTTACGGAGTGGCAGATTAGGGGTTAAAAATAATATACAGGGGTCAGCGATAGCGTGGCGTGGCAGAATAGGGGTTAATAAGTGTAAGGTTAGGGGTGTTTAGACTCGGGGTACATGTTAGAGTGTTAGGTGCAGACGTAGGAAGTGTTTTATAATAAAATCTACTCACAAGTGGAGTGGCACCTAGAACCAACTGGGTGCAGATCAGATGAGGTAGATAGAGTCCGGCTCACCAGACGACTCACAGCCGACTCTATCTACCTCATCTGACTCACCCACAGGTCTCCCGGGTGAGACCCCCAGCGTACTGACTGCTGGTCCTGAATGTCAGCCTGCCTGTATGCACCCAGTTGGTTCTAGGTGCCACTCCACTTGTGAGTAGATTTTATTATAACTACTGCTTTCCAGTGTTCCAAACTGATTCACACTATGTTGGCGCCCCTTGTTTTTCTATCCTCCTAGATTTCCTGATTCATCACACCTTGGATTCAAGCAGAGCAAGCCATTTGTTTTGATCCTTTGAACGTTTGTTCTTTATATATCCTTTACATTGAATTTGGACTTTTTATCTCTGAACATTTATCACATATTGGACTTTTCAGTCTTTTGAGTTTAATCAAATTAAACTGTTCACATATTTTGTTGCAAGTCTTTAGGTTTTTTCAATATTCAAACTGATTTTTTGTTTAGGTATCACAATTGTTTCATGATTCTTTGCTTATGTATCACAATTGTTTCAAGTCTTACGGTTTTTAACAAGTCACACATTCTCTTTTGATTTACAAGATTTCACCCAATCATATACACATATACACCTCTACTCTCGCATACTTATATGTCACGGTTCAACTCACACGATACCAGAGGGAGTTTCATTCACATCAACACACTTTTTTTTTTTTTTTTTATCAACACTGCAGCGCGTCCCCTTAGTTTTTTCTTATAGAAAATACTTTTATAATTTGTGAGTATTGCCTACTACTCCCTCCCTGGGTTGTCTAATTCTAATTTTAATTGAGATCTGCACTTTACCAATAATGATATGTATTTTGTCATCATGGACCAATTAGTATGCCCATTTGTTTAGGAATGTAATCTGAACTGGGACTCTGAGTGATAGTTATCTTTTGGTAACCACAAATTTATATAGTTGAATTCCTCATATTCTGATATGTGTCTTTGAAATTTGTATTTTAAATTACTGATATTGATACACTCCATTATATGTATTCTTCTTAGGTTGTATAAGGGTCTATTTAGTATAGAATGCTTGACTTCTCCAGTTTACACTTCTATATGCTTGATCTAATCATTATTTCCTATTCATTATATATGTATTTATTGAGGAATGGGAAATTAAGCTTTAAGTGGATATTGGACTATCATAGCATGTGTTATTTATACCGCAATCATTGTTTAAATATGATCCTAAGCATGGGCAAACTTTTTTGCTACATATGATTTAAACTGTACTAATTGTCTTTGTGGATCCCACTATCTATGTCCATGCGCATATATATGTAATTTTGTAGCACTGTCTCTTTAAATTGTATTAACTCTTGTGCTATTTGTTTTTAATCAATAAGATATCTTCTTAGGCTTTAAATTATAACCACAGATTTAACTAATCATGTCTATGTTTTTTTCAGTGTTTTTTATCTGTTTTCCTGCTGTGATGCGAGTGGAGGTGACGTCATTGGATGGGGGCATGGCTTATAGCCGCTATTGTCTATGTCACAGTTACTAAGTTAGATGTGATGTGCAAGCTGTATACTTCTATGATCTGCAATAAAATAGTGTTGTACCTTCTATGATGTGTCCAGTATCTCATGACATGGTGTTTGAAGTACTTTGCCTGCGCTTTTGATTCCTGAGTAATGATGATGTCAAAGTT
Source organism: Bombina bombina (assembly GCF_027579735.1). Lineage (NCBI taxonomy): Eukaryota > Metazoa > Chordata > Amphibia > Anura > Bombinatoridae > Bombina > Bombina bombina. The sequence continues at coordinate 1,010,795,336 of NC_069502.1, forward strand.
TACCCCACCTCAGCCTTTTGATTTCTCTCAGCCTGTAGCTTGGCCCACATGGCATCAGCAGTTTCAACGCTTCAGGACTGCTTCCAAACTGGACAAGGAGAGTCGTGAAGTACAAGTTATTCTCTTTTATACTCTATGAGGAAAAATGTGGAGCCAGTGTTCAATGCCTTTACTTTCCAAGAAGGGGAATAATTTGACTTTGAAATAGTTGTGAAAAAACTCAGTGCTCACTTTGTGCCCAGAAGAAATGTGATTCATGAGAGAACTTATTTTCACAAACATGCTCAGCGTGTGAGAGAATCTGTGGAGTCATTTCTGCGCAGCCTGTATGTATGAACTAGCTGAATTCTGTGAGTTTGGTGTTGCTAAAGAAGAGCAAATCAGAGACATAATAGTCATAGGAATTGCAGATGCTGAGGTCTCACTAAAGCTACAGTTGGAGGCTAAATTAACATTAGATGAGCTATTAGGATGGCCCGCCAGAGTAAACTGGTGAAAAAGCAAAGTGCTGATCTGAGGTCTGAGAGTATTGTGGATGAAGTACAGCAGTTCAGGAGAGCTGCATGTGAAAGACACAATGTGAGTGGTAGACCAAGGGCAACAGATAGGCCCAGAAATAGATGGGTGTAGCAGGCTAACCATACCCATGATCAAAATGTAGTATGCCCCGCTAAAAATAAAAGATGTAGAAAGTGTAAATGAATGGGTCATTTTGAAGTGGTGTGTAAAACCGAATACATTAAGGAGATGCAGGTGAATAGTAACCAGGAGGGTCCAGAAGTGTCTTTTGTAGGGTCTGTTGTTGAACGGTCTGGTTCAGGCAAAGATTGGGAGCAAAGGTTGCCTTCAAGATTGACACAGGTCCAGACATCACTGTTATGTCCCTTGCAGCATTCATAAAACTGCCTCGACAGCCTTACCTGGTGAAAGTTACAATGAAAGTTTATAGTCCTGGTGGCCGCATCGATTGTGCGGGGAAATTTCTTGCCAGCTGTGAGTACAAGCAGAGGAAATTCACCATATGGGTACATGTAATTAGAGGTCAGTGTGTTAACAACCTATTGAGCAGGAAAGCAGCATGTGGTTTGGGCCTTGTTGCCAGAGGGAATGAGATTTCGGAAGACATGTTTGGTGAATTGGGCCTACTGAATTGCAACCCAGTCTGTATATCACTTAAAGGTGATGCAGTCCCATACAGTATTACTACTCCTCGTAGAATTCCATTCCCGCTCATGCCTCAAATGGAGAAGGAACTTCTGCGTATGAAGAATATGGGAGGTATTGAAGAGGTTGTTGAAGCAATTGACTGGTGTGCCCCCATTAAGCCTATTGCAAAGAAAAATGGGAAAGTATGCATCTACATAGACTTGAAAAAGCTGAATGATATGTGCTGCCAACATTTGAAGACATAGAACCGAAACTGGCTAGGACGAAGTTCTTCTCTACACTAGATGCTTCCAGCAGCTTCTGGCATCTGACCTCTAAATCCACAGTGCCGCAAACTGAATACCTTTATTACACCAGTAGGTCAGTTTTGCTTCTACAGACTCCCCATCGGGATATCCTCTGCTCCTGAAATCTTTCAAAGAGAGATGAGTTCCCTCCTAAGGGACCACGAGGGCATGACAGTTGTCATGGATGACATATTAGTGTATGGGTCTACATTGGAAGAACATGATCAGCAATTGAGCGGTGTGCTGCAGACCATTAGAGAGTCCGGGCTGAAATTAAATAAAGAGAATTGCCATTTTAGAAAATCTGAGTTATGTTACTTTGGGCATATCATCAATGGAGATGGCATCATGCCATACCCTGATAAAATCCTTGCGATTAAACAGATGAAAAGTCCTTCTGATGTTCACGAGCTGAGACAAATATTGGGTCTTGGGAATTATGTGGGCAGGTTCCTTCCAGATTTATCCACAGTACTACACCCTATTACAAAGTTGTTGAAGAAGGATGTTGCCTGGGTCTGGGGTCCTTCACAGGAAGAAGCTTTTGTACAGGTCAAGTCCTTGCTGGGGTCGGTCCCAGTATTAGGGTTCTAAGACCCTTCTAAAAAGACTGTGGTTTGTGCTAATGCGAGCAGTTATGGGCTAGGGGCCGCCCTCCTGCAGTTGTGTGAGAACAAACTACAGCCCATCGCCTACTGTTCCTGTACACTGACGGTTGCTTAGTCGAAATACACCCAAATTGAAAAAGAGTGCCTGACTGCAATATGGGTCTGTGAGCGCTTCCAGACCTTCAAGACCTTTACAGACCTTCAAGAAGGGAGAAAAGGGAGCCCTTTTCTCCCTTCTTGAAGGTCTGTAAAGGTCTTGAAGGTCTGGAAGCGCTCACAGACCCATATTGCAGTCAGGCACTCTTTTTCAATTTGGGTGTATTTCGACTGGTGTCGTGATTGACTACTATTCCAGGTATTTGGAGATTGCACACTTGAATGAGATCACCATTCAAGCCGTTATCACTCTTCTCAAGAGCTTGTTCGCCCGGTGGGGTATACCAATGGAGTAAGTGAGTGATAACGGAATGCAGTTTGCTTCCATGGAGTTCAGTTCTTTCAGCAGTGAATATGATTTTGTCCATTCTACGTCAAGCAATGGAATGGCTGAAAGGGCAGTTCAAACAGCAAAGTTCATTTTGAAGTAATCTGAGCTGAATCTAGCTCTCTTGGCCTATAGGGCTACTCCCATCCAAGCCATGGGTTTTAGCACGGATCAGCTGATGCTAGGACATAAGATTCACACCACTTTACCCTCTGTGTGTGCATTCCAGCCAACCAGCTCTGTTCCTAGGGACGAGGTTCTTAGGAGGGATGAAGAGGCTAAAATTGGTTATTGATTCTTCTATGACAGAAAACACTCTGTGAGGCCCTTGCAGGAGCTGAAGTTAAACTGGATGATGAGAAGAAAAGACGCCTGCTATAGTAATTGGACACTCTCCAGAACCAAGGTCTTATGTAGTCCTTACTAATGGAGGGACAGTCACACTTCGAAATAGAAGACATCTTTAGTCAATACCTGAGAGTTTGGGACTGGATGCCTCAGAGCCACCACCGGTTGAATCCCCTGTTTTAAGAGGGGTGCCTTCCCCTCAGCAAGATCACAGTGGGGATACTTCTTTGCTTTCAGCATACTCTCAATCAGCTTTTTCTGTATAAGAGGACAGTTCATGTAAAATGACGTCAAGTGGAAGAGTGGTGAAACTTCCAGCCCGATATCGGGATTAGCACTAGTTAGACCAGTGACCGGAAGAATGTGCAGCATAATCCCATGGTCACTATGGACTAGGGTGGTCTACCCCGATGTTCAAGTTAGGATTGTATTTCTTGTTGTTCATATATATTCTCTTGTTATTTGTTATACACTAAACAAAACTATTTTTGTATGCTTCTT